>NC_092186.1:23377500-23685000 GCF_043641665.1 Enoplosus armatus | reverse complement strand
TGTTAATTAGTAAGATTTAAAGATGCTATTTGGCAGATTTTTAAAACACTTTTTTTTTTACTTTAGAGAGAACTAGGCCAGCTGCTTCCAGTTTTTATGCTAAGCTAAGCTAATTGCCTCCTGGCTGGTACTTCATCTAACTCTCGGCCACAAACGTGTACAATAGGTTGTGCTTGCCTCACATAAAAGCCCATGTATCCTGGTCTACAGCCTTGAGTCAGACTTGTACATTGACAGAATTCAGGACCCCTCATCGCCATCTACTGTCAGGGGCCCCAAACCTCCTAGCAGTACCCCTGCAGGACAGTATATACTCCTGTACTCTCTGTGAAAACCTCAGCACACTTTCAGTGCCTCTGAACAATGTTGCCAATATACCACTGACTGGCTGAGTGGATGCCTGGATGACTGATGTACTGAATTCTGTGGCTGTGTGTGTGTGGGTGTGTGTGTGTGGGGGGGGTGTGTGTGTGTGTGTTTTCTGACAGATGAATAAACGTGCAGATGACATAATAACCGCACTGTGTTGATGATTATTACAGTGAATGTGTGTCTCGTGTGCTCTCTTCCGCGGCTCAGCTCGCATCCGCTCCGGGGGAAATAACCGTTCTGTTAGCTGCTGCTGTTATTGGCTCACAGGGAGAAGACGCCCTACATAGCCTAGTTTCCACTGCACTGATAGCCAGGCTTTACTCCTTATTCTTGATATTACTTCTGCCAAGAAAAGCTGTTCTCCTTCTGCCCCTGGTAGTTTGTTTGTTTGCCTGTCAGCAGGATATCTCACAAGCCTTGTGAACAGATTGCCTGAAATGTGGTGTACTGGCCTCAGGTTTCAGTTAGTTTTTTAGTGAGGATACATAAAAAGAACCTTGGATTTAGATGGTTCCTTTTTTTTTTTTTAAATTTGCGATGAAATCAGTGCTTGATTTGGGCTAATACTGGAACATTAGACGTCTGTCCAATTTCCTTATTACTCAGTACTGACACTTCTGAATATATGTAGGTACGATAATGACGTAAAATAGGCCCGTTTCCTACTCCTCTGCTCATAAATACTTATACTTATTATCAGGGATACATTACATACATTTACATATACATTATTAACTCTAGAATTCGTGCCCTCGAATCCTGCTGGTGCATTGCTGTTAGTTTTAAGCACTGAATCAAACTGGCTAAATAAACAGACTCCATTACAACGTTCTATACTAAATGTTTAGCCATGCAGCACCAGCTCACAATTTTGCATCTGTCATAGTGCTCCAGAAAGACTCGACAAGCATTAGCTTCAAAGAGACAGCTCAAATAGACGATTGACAGTTGTCTCCTTCACTCAGACATCAGTATGAAACCTTCTTACAGAGACGAGGTGGAGACAAACACACCACCACTCTGGGCTTGCACCGGTCTTTGCCTCTGATTTGTTGACTAGAAAAATGTGGCAGTTGTTCTGGAAACAATTGTTTCTTAAATTGTCCAACCACAAAAAAAAAGAAATATAGGCCAGAAATAGGCCATGCAACCATACTTCATTTTACAGTACAGTACATCTATAGGAAATCAAATAGTGCATGTAATTGTTCACGAGGAGTTTGGAAAGATATCGAATGACATGATCAGGAGATTGACTTGCGGTGTCGCTGATAACATCAACGACAGCCAGCATTCACAATACCAGGACCCTGAAACTGAAGCAGCGAAAAGGAACTCAGCCGTAATTGTTCAGGAGGTTACATCAAAACATAATCACTGCCGCTTTGCTGCTCTCTGTAGGTTCATGCGTGTTGGACCGTCAGTGATTTCCATGCAGGTGTCTTTTTTTGCCTTTGACGTGAAAAATGATGGATTTTCATGCGGCCTCAAGTACGCCGTGTTTGAAAATGTCAAACCGCAGTCATCAGCACAGCTGCAGCTTTCTGCCCCATGTAGTTTAGTTTGGATTTTTAAAAAAAAGCCCTTTACAAGTGACAGGAGTGGTGTCTTTAGGTGCACTACCAAGCCAGAGGATGGTCCTGTGTTGACACTGGTTTGCACCCTGGTACATTTGAGCCACATAGTTAATATTTTTGACAATCCCTGCAATCCCTTGAGCACTGTGGCCAGTCTTTGGTGCAACATGAAATGCTTTTGGCAAATCTTTGGACAAATTAAGCTGGAGTACAGACACAATGAGAATCTAAACCTGCAATAACTGATTTTCTTTGGTCGTATCGTCACCTTTTAAGCTGACATGGTGAACTTGTTTGGAAACGGTTGCTTATTTATACATCCAGCTGTGTCTCTGGCCATCTGATGAATGTAAGTCCAATATTCACTCTCTTTCAGCTCTGTTTTTGGTCTCTACCAACTCCTGTGAGAAATATCTGACTGTCCAGCCCCATGTTTGTCCCTCTCATATACATCCGGGTCACAGGATAAATGTTTTTGGGTTTTTTTTAGTTTTAGGAACAAAACTGGGAAAACCAAGACAGCAAAGTGAACAAATCAACAAGAACACTGAAACAACTCACACAGGGACTAACAGGAAATCTTGACGTGGAATCACGGCTGGTTGTCATGACACTGAGGACCAGACGAACTGGCACAAGACAAAGGGAGACGCAGACTATTTAAACATGAGGTGAGTGAACACAGGTGGAAACAGTCAGGGCGGGGCTGACAATCACAAAGGCGGGAAACATGAGGGCAGGAAGTCAATACATACCTACATACCTTTAGTTCTAAATTATGCTATTTTTCTACTCTGGAATGGGAGCACCGGTGCTGTACAATTTCCCCCCGGGGATCAATAAAGTATTTCTGATTCTGATTCTGATTCTGGTCTGAAATGAGAGGGAACACAGTTACTACAAAATAAAACAGGAAATGACAAGACAACATGACTAAACGAGACAAAAACGGTAACTTAACTTAATGTAAATGACTGATGATTGATGAATGATTTTCACAGAGAGCAGCTGCCTGCTGCCGCCGAAAACGACACAGATGAAAGCAGTGAGAGTGAACCGAAACAGTGCGGTTGTGGTCGGACAGCTAAACAATGAGCTGAAACTCAGTATAAAACTTTGTGAGTGGAGCTGCAGAGTCAGTCCCTGTAGGTTCATCACTACGGCAGACACCTGTTGTGATTTCATAGTTTGTTTTTTTAAAAAGGAGCTCTGTGTTATGTATTTATCATACATCATTTCTTCTATTTCAATTTCAACATACATCATTTCTACAATTTCAGCTTTCAAATCTTTCGTTTTGTGGTTTTGTGCTATAATTGCTGTGCTTTATGCCTTGATGTTATCATTCCTTTTTTGTGCCTTGCCTTTTCATTTGTGTTTTATATCTCACATGCCCCCAGTCCCCCAGTTCCAGTCCTCCAGGCCCTGCTAGAGGACTGTGGGTCAGTAAGGCAAACAGTTGTTTAGACATTTATGAGGAAGTGATGACCCCTGTGTGGAAACTGGATTTTTCCTGGAAGAGACACAGGAACACACACACACACACACACACACACACGCACACGCACACACACACACACACACGCACTCAAAGAGAGAGGGCCAGTGTTTTTTGGCTTGATATGAAAGACATCTGTTCTGTCCGATCATGTCTCAGACAGACTGGGGACATGTCTTTGTGGTCTTTGTTCCACTGTTATGACAGACCAGTGGAGGAAGGGAGGGAAGCGTTTCAAAAACAGGAAGTCAATCAGTGGGTAGATGCGAAACACCCAATAACTACCTGCAGGGCGACACGGATGACATTTGCTGATAAAAATGGGAACAGTTAAACCAACCTTAAGAGTTTAATGAACATATTATACATTTTCAATTTAAAGCACACTTTTGTCTCATAGCTTTATATTACTAATAGCTCATAGCTTTTGTATTTGTATAATTTGTGTTTGTATAACATTTTGCACACCTTACAGCCCTTTGCCCTCTCTATCTATCTATCTACCTCTTGTAGAGAAATTCATGAGATGCTGCAAGACAAAATCCTTTTTTGAAAACACAACTACACTGCAGCAAGTCGAAAGGGTTTAAAAAGCGTCGCTCAATCAATTAGTCGAAGAGTGGACTGCAACAATTTTGATACCCAATTTATCGTTTAAGTCGTTTTACTGGTTTCAGCCTCTCAAATTCATCGAAGAGATAATTGGTAGATCGATCGAAAATGAAAACAATCGTCATTGCAGCCCCACTAGGAACCCTAATCATAACTGAGGAGGAAGTGTGGCTTTGGTATTAACACTCTTCTTTCACAGATTATTCATCTTTGCATCCAGAGCTGCAGATATGCATGTCATGATTATTAAATGCCGAATAAGTATGCAGCATGTTTTCATGCAAAACGCATTTCTCGATAGAACCAAAAGGGATCGTTGGTGTTATTTAGCGCCCTCTACTGGCCATTATACTACACGACACATGTTGTGATTTTCAGTAGAAGTCTGTGATATTGAGGTGTTAAATATTTCGTGTTTAGAATTGAGACTTCTGACAGTGAAACTAATGTGGCATTTGTATGTATTTGGCTTTTTTTGTTGTTGTATAAATTGTGACTAAATTACTTTGTTGGTCCGTCTGCAGCAAAATACCGTATAGCCTTCAATGTTTATAGTGTACAGATTCTAACTGTGTTGACATGACAGCTGCTTGCCCCCCCCCCCCCCCCTCATCTTTTTTTTTTTTTACATGTTTGCACTCACTTATTTGAACACAGTATAACACATGCCAAACTCCATTCACGGGCTGGGGGTAAAAGTAGCTGAAGCACTATGTCGGGTGGTATTGGTAGAGAGAGCAGGAACTGTCCGCAAAGTGATCGCCCGCATGCATAGTTGGCAGTCTGGCGAGGCAGGCCCAGCAGAACTGCTGTCTACACTGAGAGCACGTCATCACGTTACACCCTCGGTCCTTCTACAACACAGAACACATCAGCATATGTATTAGCAAAGACAGCAGTAGTCTACAAGAGTCAGAAAAACAACAGCCGTGCAAGGTTCTGTATCAAAATGTGTCTGCAAACACATGACTGTCTGTGCTCATGAGTTCATGTGTATGTGTGCAAATAAGTGCTAACAGGTGAATAAATAAACACCTGTATTTTGGAGAAGCAGTGGGGACAGTTCTTGCTATTGAAGGCCATCCAGTTCTCACTCAGACACTCCTCCACATTGAACTGCAATACCTTGCGGCCGTATCTGCTCTCCAGGAGGTGCCTCCTCTCCTTACTGCCGCTGGTGTAGTCGTCCCACAGAGCTTTTATCCCCTCTGAGACACACACACACACACACACACACACACACAGAGCAGTGCGTCAGACACATACACACACACACACACTGAGGTGCGTCTGCATCCAAGCTGAACGCTCAGTCCAGGAATAGGACTATAATTAAACGTTTAACCAAAAAATCAGTTTGCTGCCATTAGCCTGTTGTCTACAGCAGTGGTTCCCAACCTTTTTCTTAAGGGACCCCTATTCTACCATTGTGTATACACTGATGCCCCCCCACCCACATGCAATTACAAAAAAGGGGGGAGAGTCATTGTATAAAAATAATAACACAACAGAACAATTAACGATACAATTAACCAAAATAATGAACGAAATACCTGCAGGAAGTTTGTGTAAAACTAAAAAAACGGTATAAAATTCTGAACAGACCATTTCCTGTGGATCTGCAATGTATCAGACGATGTTTCCTCATATTTTCAGGAACACAATTCTATATCTGTATGATGATTTTCCACCATACATAGGGTTTAACAGTCCAAGCAGCCTGGCTTTATAATAAATAAATAAAGGTAAACACCTGTAACTTCTAAAATAACCCTTAAATTCAGTTGTCTCCGTCACAGAAATGAATTAAATGCAGGTATATTATATTTTTATATGTATAAAAAAATTCTTACACCCTTAAACTCAAGAGTAGCACAATTGCCCAAGTAAGCATGTCTCACTGTCACGGTCATTTCCTGATTAGCAGAACATGTTTAGAGTTTTCCAATTTAAAAAAAAAAAGATATTTTGATTGGAGATAAAAAAAAAAAAAATGATGCTTGTGTACCCTGTGACTGTGGCAGGCCAACATGGCCTTGCCGTGCATCTTTTTCCGTCAGCTTGTTTGCGTCCTTCTCCCCCTGGCAGTCACCTGCTCCATGGTAGGTCCTCCTGCAGGTGACACAGAAGGCAAAGCTGCACACAGAGCACATCGCTGCAGTGCTGGACTTCTCCTGAATGACGGCCGAAGCGCAGGAACGCCGCGGACAGTACGTCACGTCTGAGGCGGGGACACGAGAGCAGCGGTGGGGGGGGGGGGGGGGGGGGATCAAATGCATGACATGAAACAAAAGCACATTTGAACACACTCCTAAGCAGTGCAGCAACAGTTGCAAGAACATAAGGGAAACACACCGGGCATGCAGTCCAGAGTGTTCTGTAGCAGGAGGCGATCATACCGGCTGAACAGCTCCTCCCCTACCAGACTCTTCACCTGCCAAACGGGGGGGGGGGCAAAAGTATGTCAGTTAGAATGTTTTACCACCACAGATCACTGACCACATTTTTATATCATGGGCCACATCTGCAGTGGTGGAAAGTACAATTTTGAGGTACTTGTTCTTTACTTCTTTACTCTTTATAGTTTTATTAATTTCAGAGGAGAATATATATATATATTTCTTTTTTTACTCCACTACATTTACTTGAACAGCTATAGTTAACTGCTTTTTTTTCACAGATTTTAAAAGATATATACAAAACATATCATCTTGCAAAATATGAAGCATTGCTATAGATGAAAATGCCAATGATAATAATATAAACTCAATGTCGCATACTTTTTGATTCTTTGAGAACATTTAAAAAATACTTCTGTACTTAATAAAATCGTGAATGCAGGCCTTTTACTAGAAATGTATCTTAAAATTGTAGTATTGCTACTTTTGCTTAAGTCAAGTAAGTACTTCTTTCAGCACAGCTGTAAACAAACACATTTAGGCATCCTTTCCCAGCATCCCAAAGCCTCAAACCACCGAGAAAGAAACTTCAGAAAGAAGCTGTGGTTGGCAGAGAGGACGGGCAGACAGGTCAGGGCTGTACCTGTGCAGGTGTAGGGGTCGCCGTGCAGTCTGCCTGAGGACAGGTGACACCCCGGACGTTCCCCTCTGTTATCTGGAGCTTACAGAACTCTCCCAGACAGGTCCGGCAGAAGATGTGGCCGCACTCAGGCAGCTGCACACACGCCGAACCGAGCCAACCCATGAAACACACGCCACAGTCAAACACCGTGGCGGCAAACGCTTTCTGTTTCTGGGCCGCATCATAGATCAAGAGCTGGGACAGGAGAGCTTGTGACGGAGTCAGGGAGAGACCAGACAGGGTTTGGTCTCCGGGGTGGACTGGCAGAGGAGCAGCTCCTTGTCCACTTTGATCTAATGGGACTTTGCTGCGGTGGGAGGTTGAATTATTTTGGTCTGATGCCGCAGATCCCGGAGAGTCTGTGCTGGTCCAGTCTGAGGTTGAAGCATCTGAGACATTACAACTTGGGTTATCTGTGGGTCCTGACTTCGGAGTGTATTGATTATTCTTTGGTTGAGAGAGTGCAGCATTTAATGAGTCCTGGCTACAGGACTGGGTGCTGTGTTCATCAGAGGGGAGCTCCAGCAGATTGTGGATATCCAGGAACGTCAGGGCATCTTCTTTAAGAAACTGTACCCAGGAGAAGAGCACCACGGCGCCTCCGGTGGCCTGGTAGAGATCAGTGAGCTGAGCCCCCAGTGCAGAGAGCTGCGGGAGGAGAGGGCAAATAGATGTGATGTAACCCTTAATGACCCTCTGAAATCTGCATTCAACTCTCTCTGTCTGGTTGTAAATTGTGACCAATAATGATGGGAGTTGCTGTTGACCCACATTGCCTCCACTGATTACCTGTGTGTGTGTCAGCCAGCTGCAGGTGAGGGTGAAGGAGGGAGGGGAGGAGGTGGGGTAGTCCTCGGGGAGTTCAAAGGTCAGAAGCAGAGGTGGGAGGAATGATATCTCATACTGCCTCAGCGTTTCGCCTTAGGAAAGAAAAAACAACATGAGCAAAGCAAATAAACAAGACTGAAAGAGACACTCCTGGACCCTGAACACCACACACACACACACACACACATACACACACACACACACACACACCACTTTATTTCAGTCTGGCCTGTTACTGTTTCACTTGTTTGGACATTTGTGACATATTAAATATGGAAGATACTTGATTTCAAACATAAAATGCGTCAGTCATATTGTAATAATTGTTCCAAAAGGACTTTGCTTATAGGCCTATCAATGTGTTTCATTTAGTTATCGACATATTATATTTTGTACAGCTCCAGTTCCTCCTGTTATAATCCACCCCTCCGCCGACTAGAGAAACATTGTGTTCCTCCAGTCGGCTTTATTTACCTTCTTCCAGAACCACAGTGAAGTCTGCAGGCGGCTCGACGGACACTCGGATTTCTCCGGCAGACTTCGACTCATCCCGGACGACCTCCTCCGGACCGAAGATACTGACGAGGGCGAGCAGTTCGTCTTCCTGCTCCTCCATGTCCGCGTTCATACCTCCGGCCCCACAACACTGTGACAAACACTGCTCTGTTCTCGAAGCAGATTCTTCGGGGAACAAAACAACAACAACAACAACAACAAAAAGTCGGATTTGTTTGTCTCCTGCTGGAGTTTAAATTTCGTTTCGGTCGTCGGGATTTGCTTGTTAAATCCTCGCTGTTCAGTGAGAGTCCGACAGGCAGCCTGGTCCCGGTCTCGGCTTGACCGTGCCTCTGTCTGACTCATCACCTGTGCATGATGCAAACATCAGCAACCTCACCCGACCCTGCTGCTGCTGCTGCTGCCGGTTATTATTATTATGATTATTATGCAAACACGGGGCAACATCAGCCATTCGCCATGTGACATTCAGGGTAATCACGTTAAACACACACTTTCTCTGCACAAATAACCAATATATTATGACGCTGTTGTGAAGATACAATGACGTAACGTCACAAATGATGAAAGACATGAGTGCTTTAAAATAATCAGTGGTGGTGTAACTTAGTACACTTACTTAAGTACTGTACTGTTTCCATTGTATACTTTATACATCACTACATTTCAGAGAGAATTCCAGAGAGATTCCATTATATTTATTTGAGTTGTAGTTTTCTTTTCTGATTTAGATTTTACACACACACAAAAAAACTGATAATCTGCGACCCTTTCCCCTCTAAACGTCTCACGTTTTCATTTAAATAATAATAGCCACAAAGAGGTAAAAACCCAAACATTAATACAAATTTGTGAATGCAGTTTTTTTTTTTCTTTCTTCTTTTCTACCCCATTAATCGTCTCACAACCCCTCAGATATATCTTTATCCTTTGGAGGGAACCTTTTTGGAAACACTTTTTTGGAACCTGCTTCATGCAAGTATATTATTAATCCAGAGGGTGGTGCTACAGGGAAGGTTATTAAAGTTTGGTCATTACTCATCAGGGTGTAACTTTTTCCCACTGGAAGTATGCAAGTGCTCAGAAAATGTCATGTCTTTCTGCCTATCAGAGATATCTTGTGTTCAAACTGACAGCGTTTGGCGCAAAAGGATGCACAAGTACGTTACTAATCCGTAAGTGGCAGGGACTGGGCAGACTGGGCAAAAGAGATGCCATTATACTAACTATCAGACTACAAACAGGATGAGCAAAACAATCCTACAGAAGTTACTTTGACAAAGCTTTTTCTGGAGCTGTCCGCCCCATCTCCAGGTCTTCATCTGCGACTGGAGTTTGCTTTCTGTTGGACTTAGTAAAGTTCACATCACGTGACTTAGTGGAGTATGGAACCTAAGATGACAACTGAACCAACTCCATGACAACTGAGACGACTTCAGTTGCTGATCAAGACCTGTTAAAAGCCTTGGGAAGAGGTCAAGAGGTCCTTTTTTGGTCGACCTACTGCTCCCAAGGTTAATGATGAAATTGCTGAGATGCAACTGAAAGCTCTGGAAAAGTGGAACTTGAGTAATTTTGGTTTTGCCACACTTGCCACACCAGCCAGAGAATATTATGGAAGTGAAGATCAACAACAGTAATCACGTTAGACAAAATGTTTACGTATAAAAGAAGTCATGTGCCAAAATCTGGTCCTGGTTCCCACTGGATTCATTTTGTATGCAAATGCAACCATTCAGTGTTTGCAATATTTCTGAGGCAATAGCACAGGTAGGGACAGACATTATTACACTGTTATTACAAGACTATAACGGATTACAAACCTACAGGTATAACTATAATAAGATAAATTATTATGGCACAAAGTATTGTCAGCACCATTCAGCCAAATGTATAAAGTTAAGACTCAGAATGAGAGAAAGAAGTTATGTAACAGACGTGCATTGCAATATTAGGTAGATATAGATGTGCTTCAGCTCTTATTAAGCGTGCGAAGTTTTAGTATACATCAGTTGCAGCTGTAGTTTTCCTTCAGGTTGACTTGGCTCTCCACGACGTTCTCTGCCATGCTCGAGGGCTCGAGGGCTCTTTGGGATTTCAACTTGACACTCAAGGGCCTTGGGACTGTTTTGGTTTTCAACGTGACAGTCGAGGGCCTGGGGCCTCTTTGGGATTTAAACACAACACTCTTCCGGATGCCATCAGCAGATTCTGGATTGAGAGAGAGACTGATAAACAAAGTATTTACATCCAAAAGATAAAACCAAGTATTTCCCAGATACTATACACCACCCAAAGCATAACGTTATCCTACAGATACAAAACACTGACAAATTTACATTATCATTTTATTAAAAGCTTATTTAGTGACGTTTCTGGTCTGAGCTCCGGTGCTCCTGGGGTAGGGTTATGTTGTTTGGGTGCTGATGAATGGAGAGGCCCTGATTCCCACCTGACATCCGGATACACTCTCCCTTGTGTCTTTCATCCCATGCTTTCAGTTTGCAGATCCTGGAGCAGTAGAGGACCTTGTGGCAGCGGCTACAGGCAGTCAGCTTCACAGACACGGAGCGACCACAGTGACAGCAGAACTTAAACGCTGCTTCCCTAAGAAAAGAATCACACAGAGAGTTGGAAACGCTTTCCATATTTCGCCTCTCAGCTCTCTCTCGGACAGTGACAGGGAATAGAAGAAGAAAAAGGGACAATATGCAGGTGCCTTACGTGAGTGTGTGTGTGTGTGTGTGTGTGTATATGTACCTGTGTTTTTCTGTTATGGGTGGTAGACTTTGACAGTTTGGGAGGGGCACGTTTGAGGAAATGGCACCTGCTAAAACACACACACACACACACACACACACACAC
Source organism: Enoplosus armatus (assembly GCF_043641665.1). NCBI lineage: Eukaryota > Metazoa > Chordata > Actinopteri > Centrarchiformes > Enoplosidae > Enoplosus > Enoplosus armatus. Next base: position 23,673,651 of record NC_092186.1, on the reverse strand, counting down.
ACACACACACATGCACCATGATTTACAGCCATACTATAAAAACACAAAATAATAGTCAAATACATTGTACTGACTATTCGATGTGAGCTGACGTTCTCTCTCTAAATTCTCTCTCTCCCTCTGGCTGGCAGACTGTCTCAGCAGATCTCCCATCATGCTCAGCAGCTGGCGCCGAGCTTTGAAGGTTTCCCTCTCCCGCGTGTTCAGAGCGTGGAAGGGAGTGTTGGCAATACGCAAGTCCTAGATGGTGACATAAAACGTACAGACAGCTGTTCGGCTGAAATTATGCAGCAAAAGTAATCGAAATAAAAAAACGACTCAAAGCCTTTTCTCTGACTGTGTGAAGCGTGTATCATCTTTGTTGAAAATGTGTCAAAGAGGAGTTAATTCAACTCCACCCATGTCCCCACTCTCTGACACAGTCTCAACAAAAACTGACCTTTATAATGTTTACCAAAATATGATTTATTGTAAGGCTGAAACTGAAACGCCTAAAGTTTCAGTTGGTGTGTTACCTGGTTGAAAGAGTGGTGTGCATAGTCGATGGTGGTTCCCACAACATCACCCACGATAACTGGCATCAAGATGTCGGCACCAGCCTTCACTAACATGTTCAACTACATCAAAGACACACACACACACACACACACACACAATACAGCCTCATACAGACTCAACACTGAGATTGCGTTTTTTTCCCCCAAAGATCCAAGTACAACTTAAACAATCTTTAAAACCAATTTCTTGGCTTACTATTTTGAAAGATGTAATATCGTGGGAGACTACCATTTCGATAATGTTTTTCGAGTTAAATCAAATGGGGCTCATTTGAAGCCACCAAGGACACAAGTGAGGAGATGAGCAAAAAATCTAAACTAAACATTGGTCAATTCATTAGGCAGTCTCATGTTGGACTTTAGAGATGCTTGACAAATGTCGCTGCGCCAAAAGTCGGCTGCTAAATGAAGTGACTGTGTGTGCTGGAAGTGAATGTGCTTGGGTGTGTACCAGCTTAGCTCTGTTGCCTCCTATGTGGTAGTTGATGTTGGCGAGGACGCAGAGGGCGCTGCCCACCCTGCCGCCGAGGGGGATGTTGGGATTTGCACCTCCGTTCAACAGCTCCTCCACTGCCTGGGCAGGGAAAAAGTGACAGGACAAAGTGAGGTTTTGTCCGTGTGTGTGTGTGTGTGTGTGTGTGTGTGTGTGTGTGTGTGTGTGTGTGGGCCTACCAGGTCATTCCCAGTCGCTATAGCCAGGGAGAGAGGTGAGTGTCCACTCCAGAGAAGGTCTGTGCTGGCTCTGTGGGAGAGCAGGAGGGCCACCACCTTACTGGCATTCTGCACAAAAACAAACACACGAGTCATTTACATCGACCACACTGATGTTCTGATGTTATGACTTTGTGGAAGGTTTCCTCAGTGATGGTACGTATATTTGTATGTACTGACCCGGTAGTCACTGTCTCTCTGGCAGGCCACGTGCAGGGCCGTTCGGCCTCCTTCTTTGAGATGTGGGCTCTTATTGGCGCTCAGTGGTTCCTGGGCCTTCATGAAAATCTGTAAAAAAAATATTTTCTCATTCTTTTCTTACAATTAGTAGCAATTGTCCTTGACAAAGCTTAAAGGATAAAAACACACTCACCTTATCTGGTTCATAGATCTCGTTCTGGTCGCATGCCCGTGCGTCTGGGTCAGTGACAGCGTGGAGCAGCAACTCTGTGATTCTGGGACCTGCCGGACCTGGTAGTGCTGCAGCTACATGCAGGGGATACAGGCCCTTTCTCTACAAAACAAAATGACAGGTTGAGGTGAATATTGTGGTTTATGGAAATGATGGATGAAGGGTTATGAGAGGGAGGGGTGCAATATAGGTGGTCTCAATTTTGTTTGTAGGTTTATAGATTTGGCACTCAATAAACTGAACTTTGATGTCATTAGTAACCAAAACAAGTGAAGAAAAATGAATTCCTGCCTCAGGTGGAAGGGGAATGTCAGTGTGAGCTCCGCACAGCAGCAGCCTCCTGACGGCCTCAGTGTCAGCCGCCATGATGGCTAAGAAGAGGACGGGCATGGGGACCCTGGATACATTGGGGTCAGCTCCCCGATTCAATAACAGCTTCAGGGTGTTCAAATGAACACGGTGTCTGGTCAGACAGGCACACAACACACAAGGTTTACACAGACACACATATATGACCAAAGTCAGTGTCATTCAGAACAGAACCAACAGCGCAGGAAAAGGCAGGACGGAGGGGAACAGAACTGACTCGGTTTTCATGGCAGCCATTTTGCGCACAGTCTCCTGTGTGTCAGAGCGCTGAGGAATCCCTGTGTGACTCAGGGCCTCTGCTGAGCGCTGCATCACTTCCTCCGTGACCTGGACGTTATAGCTGCTGACGGAACAGGCAGAGTCGAAGCTCGGTTTTCGGGTCACTTCTTTGTCTTTTCCCTGCTGCAGACAGAGACTTGAGTAGACAACAGTGAGTCCAAACAAGTACCAACTCATCAGACCAGTTATACCTAACTTTATACCTGAACACTTCCTGCTGCCTTAGCTTGACACGCCTTCCACTGCACGCCGCCCAGTGCAACGTGACCATCCAACACCTGAATGGGGCGCTCACTTCCTCTCTCTTCTCTCTCCTTTACATCTCCTTCATGAATACTCCTTACTCTCTTCTCCGCATCTTCCTCAGCCTCCTCCCTCCCCTCACCATTCTCTTTTCTTGACTCTGTTTCTCTCCTCTCACCAAGCTCGACATCTTCCTTTTTCTTTTCTCTCTTCTTAAATTCTCTTTCCTGCTCTTCTACCTCACCTTCTCCATTTTCCCACGTTTGATCCCGTCTGCTCTCGATCTCTCTTTCCTCCCCTTTGCTCCCTTTCTCATCCTCCCTCCCGCTCCTTTCTTCTCTCTCTCTGACCTTTCCCTCCCTCTCTTTCTCTTTTCTCTCCTCCTCCTGTAGTTGTTCAGCGTCTGCAGGGGTCTCAGACTCATTCAGGCCAGGCCAGCGCTCGGTGATGAGCTCACTGTCATTGGAGGCTTTACTGCTGTGATGCAAGATGTGCTCTGTTAGTTCTTCTGCTGTCCTGAAAATACCACAACAAAGAGTGAACCTCAGTGAATACATCAGCTTGTTTTAGAGACACACTTCATAACTGGTCAAAGGCTGCTGAAGGGAGTGACAAATCTGTAAATACTTTGCAGGAAAGACAGGATATACAATATATACAGTTTCTGCTGAATCATATGTGAGAGAAGGGATATCAGCTACAACCCTACTGGTCAGAGAGGTGACTGGTCTGGTTGCTCAGAGTTGTATTTGTGGTCCGAGGTCTGTTGTTAAACCAGGGCGTGTCTACAGCGAAGTCCCCTTGGCTGATCTGGGCACCGTTCCCACACGCAGATGGAGACCTCCTCAAAACCTACGTAACCCACGTTACAGTGCAAGTTGTTTCATTTCAATTGTCTGTGAAAAACACGGTTTCATACATCCGAACGACAGATGGTGATGAGGAAACACAGATAAAGACTACAGTAGGTAGAATCTTACTTGAGTTTTGGCAGGTGGTTCATCCAAAGTGGTGTGCAGGGACCGAAAAGGGTAGTAGAGGACGTGGCACACAGCCAGGGCAGACATGCCTTCACAATTCAACTTGTCAATATCAACACCCATATCCAACAACAGATGGATCACATCATAATGGCAGTTTACCTGACAGGTAAAAGAAACAAAAGTCAGAGAGACAAACACGGAGACTAAAACCAAATAATAAACCACTGAATCTTCCATTTCTTTATGTATTTATTTTGTTTATTTTGTAACTGCAGTTGTTGAATATTTGACTACCAATCAAAGAGCAAATTAATGAAAAACGGAATAAATAAACAATGGGGGAAAAAAAAAAAGTATAATGTGGTACCGTGGCAGCGATGAGTGCAGTGTGTCCTTGTGAATCTGCTACGTCAGGGTGGACCATACGGGTCTGGAGGATCTGTGACACAGCCTGCAGTTCCCCTCGGGAGGCGTGCACGATCATCAACTCTGAACTGACCTCCAAAGGCCCTTTAGGACCAAAACCATCCCTGTTCAGAGAGAGAACAGATGCCACGTCCCAGCCCACATTGTCAGCCTGTCGTCTGAGAGAGACACACACACACAAGTACATATACATTAGCACACATATTATTTCAGCTTTCTTGCAAAACCCTTTGCAGTTATACCTGTACGTGTTTGTCTTTTTCTTTTACTTAGTACTGGTGCCTTTTTTTGATGTACGTCTGACCTGTGTTTGCATATGTGAGCCTGCATGCGGGCCTGTAAGGGCAGGGTGGAGAGTGGGTCTCGCTCATAGCCTTGATAAGTGTCTGGCTCACACAGCTCGCCGTAAAAGAGTCGATCCAACTCCCTTCTTCGGCCAGGGGGCAGCGGCAAGTGGTCGCCATCTGTTGAGTAACTCTCGATGCCGGTGGGAAGGATAAAATTCTCATCTGACTGCAGATCTCTGTCCGTAACCACCTGAGGAGGAAAGGGAATTAGTCATTAATTGGGTTAAGTCACGAAGGTCACATAGTTGCTCTTTATAACAGTACTTTACCTCAGAGTCTGTCCTGGCTTCTGTATGCGGACCACTAGTGGGAGGCTGGGAAGGAGAAGAGAGCAGCAAGTGTATACATAATTAATGGCATCATTTACTAATTTGCGCAAACACTACAAATTTTACAGGTGTGAGGAAAACGTCCGACAATTTAGGTTCTACTTCTTGGTACAACAATGTTTTGCTCAGACAGTATTGTCCAGCAGGGGGTATTGATGACAAAATGCAGGTCTGAGAAAAATAAAACATCATAATAAAGGTGGTTTGGGGTAGTATGCTACATAATCTTGGCTGAGTCAAACATCGATGAGGCTGGGATCTCAACAATGTTTTAAAAACAACAAAACATGCCATAGCTATTTCACCCGTGGGTGAGACAGTGGTCAGCATGTACCTGAGACAGGGACTGTGTGGTGGCAGCTGGGTCCACGTAGGCAGCATATTCAGGAAAGTCCTTCAGGCTAAAGCCCTCCTCCACAGAGGTACAGAGCTTTAGCAGGTGCTCCCCGAGCCACAGACCCACATCTGTACGCCCATCTGGATAACTCACCACACCCGGGCCAAACCTCTGGTCAGCGTGGTACAAACCCTGAGAGGAGGGGATGGCTATTTACTGATATTTAGTAAAAAAACACATTTTTAAAAATGCATTCAAATGCCTGCCATCCAGCCACCCAGTGTACCTGAAAGGTGACTCCGTCAGAGAACAGTTGTTGTCCATATCCTTCCTTTCTGTTGAGGTAGAACTTGCCAGTGAACTTGTAGCCTGTGGGACAGCAGTACAGTCCATCCCCATGCCTGTAGTCTTTGTAGAAAGAGCCCTCATAGTACTACACAAAGGGGCAGACAGGGACATCACACGGTGACTTGTGTCATTCACACACAATATATGCCACAGCAGAGGAACCCTACTATTGTCTATTTTTGCTACTCCGCTGAGGCTAGCTACCGTTAGCTGACTAACTTAGACTGTTATGACCATTCCCTTTATCATCCTTTATCATGTTCATTTCACATTACCTCTCCGTTTCTCCAGGTGTACCTTCCTCTGCCGTGTTTGAAGCCGTCCACAAACTCTCCCTCGTATCTGGAGCCGTCGTGCCACTCCTGAACGCCGAGCCCCTGTCGTCTCTCGTCACCGCTGTGAGCTCCTCTGCGGCCGCTGCTAGGTCTCCCTGCCCCCGGCTCCGCGCCTCTTCGCGCCGGGGCTGCAGCAACACCTCTGCAGGTCGACGGCATTCTAACCGGGGTGTCGCCTCATCGTCCACCTGAATGTATAAGAGTGCGACGACAATTAGTTTAGAGGTAACGTCACAGCAGCGACTAACTAAGCTACGCAGAGGAAACAACTTCAGCTGTCAGAAGTCAGATTTGAGTTTTGACTTTCCTGCGAGCGCCGGTTGTCATGACAACAGCAGAATGCTGTGCGGGGTGGAGTTGCTCTCACACATGCGCAGACGAAAGACAGTGTAGGAAAAGTTGTTGTTTTTTTTGTCTCAGTTGCCGACCAACTAAAGCAGCAAAATCTGAGCACCAAACTTTAAATGATCAAATATGCCATAGCTTTGAAAAGGAGGAAATAAAAAAATGATTAAAGGATTAAAAAGGATTAATATCATGGATGTATTAGGAATTTATTAATGGTTTGATTTGAGGGCTATTAAAGGATTTTAGTGCTATTTTATTATAATACATCCAATTTACCTTGGATTTTTAATTCTACTCAATTTACTTATTACTTTTGAAATCAGTTTTTCACCCAGAGAAATAGAGGATTTCGAGATAGCTGCCTTTGCTGACCTTTTATACATTAGAAATTAAGCTAGTCTCAACAAATTGAGCCAATTTTGTTGAGCCAAATTATAATGCAGGCATAAATAAAAATCATATGCAATTTGTGCCTATTTGGGGATCCCTGGCAGAAACAAGGAAGCTCCCCCTTTACAGACCGAAGGCAGAGTGGGACAATTAAATATAAATGGTAGGGATGCAAGTAGGTCATTGTCAGAGAGCAGGGTTATCCTTGTTAAGTGTACGTGTTACTCTAAGGTCAGTGGAGCAGGGCCACCCTGTAAGTGTGTGTGTGTGTGTTGAAATGTCACCTGACACTTTTTACTGTAACTGATACTTAGCTGACAGACAGAGAGGTTTAAGTCTACAGTATGTTGTGGAAGTTAGGTGGTGGAGGACGATATCACATTTATCATTACAGCATCATTGGAGCTGTGTTGACAACTAATTCTGTTCTATATTTATCCTCCAATATGTCCAACCTCAGATGACTATTGTTAATAGTCCAAGAGGAAGCCCAAACTGTAAAAACATTAGTGAGGATATATACATTGAATTCAACTGAATGCTGCGGGATAACTGGATTTTTTTGTACTAGTAATAAATCAATAATCAATTTCAAATTCATGCAAAGTCACAGCTACTCAATCATGGCCTATTTTAAGAAATGTTTGGTTACACTTCTATAAAATAATTGTTTTATCAATACAAGCGTACACAATAGCGAATTTAATGTGATTCTAATTCAAAGCTCACTGTGAAAGAGATGCCCTACTCTCTAGTTTAATTACATCTGATGAGCTCTGATATGCTCTCCTTCCCACTAACGTGATACCCTCACAAGTATCATGTTTGTGCTTTGAGGAATCACACATCAGATCATGATTTGTTGTCCTGCCCGCTGGCTACTACATTCCCAATTTGTCACACTATAAATACGTCTGAATCTGCTTTAAATCATTGGATTTTATAGAATAGCACATCACACGCTGGGAGATGGGAGATTTGAGATGGAGTGAAAATGCTATCTGTCTGTTTGTGCAGTGTTGGGATGTGGGACAAAACGTTTGAGGACAAATAAAGCCTTTAATTCAGTCCTCACCTTCCCTTTTGTTGCTATTCAGTTATCCTAAAAAATGGAGTAAAACTTCCCTCCATTCCTTTTCTATGAATCCAATCTACTGTATAGTGTTTGTTCCACTTACTTACAGCACAACACCCCTCTCATGTTTTCCCTTTTCAAAAAAAAAACCCAGGCAGTACGCACACTTTTCTGCATTGTGTACAGTCTTGGACACGAAGGTAACAATCTAGATGCCATGTAACTAAAGCATAATGCCTGTAGGAAAAGTAGGGCAGATTTGATCTATAACATTACAGAAGCCTCATAATATCTTAGGTTCACCCATTGTTCCACAGGTGAGTGCAGCATGTTCATTGGACACCAGCTGCTCCTGTGGACTTGTGTATTGAATGTGTGGCTTTTGGTTATGAGTATTCAGTTACTGCTGTTTCCATGGACCAGGGTGATAATTATGATGATATTACAAACATTTATATTGCAAATACATGCCTGAGTTCTGAGCGTATAGTTGACTGAAGTCGATGCAAGTTGAATATCTACAATCTGGTTTTAATCAAGATACTTTTAAGTTCATTCACTTTGCTCATTCAGGTACTTTTATTCTTAAACTTCATCCCAGACCACAAACGCAAGACGACATTAACTGCAGCTGTAATTGGAACTAAGACAAGATTTGAACCACTTCATCCATTTATTAGTCAGTTGTTCAATTCAAGAAAAAACGTAAATACTCTATGTTAAAAAACACTTACATTAAGTGTTTATAAACAGTAGTGACCGAAAAAGTCAGAATGACATAGCAGGGACTCAGTGCTTACATACAGTATATACATTAGCTTAGCATTTCTTTCCACCAACTTTCTGTCTCTGAAGGTTTCTCAGAGGTCTTTCAACATGTAAAATAACCAGTATTTTCTTTTATGGACAAAGGCAAACACAAATAAGCAGATTAGACAATTTATACTTAAAATACTCACAGTAGGATGAGGTCAATTCACTTTTAATATGATCTATATCAAAACTATAAATGCCTTAAATCAGGCCATTCTTTGTTCTTCTGCTTCCTGAATTGACCAAGTTAAAAGAGAATATCCCCGCATACCTACTGTAAATGTGCATCTAACCCTCTGAAAAGAGACATAAAGATTAGCTATAAGGTAAATTCCCTTCGGCCTTCCATTCGGGAAGTTGAGTTGAGTGCACTGTGCAGAGTGAGACGAGATGCTGGCGAGGCGTTGGTCGCAGGGCCAGACTTCTCAGGCGTTGCTCCTTTCGTCTATTGTAAAAGTCTCCATGGAGACTTTGCTCAGAGCCTTGATGTCATCCAGGAGACTGGTTGGGGTCAAAATGTGAGAAGACCCTGGAAGCAAAGTAATGAAGAACCATTAGGTCCGAAATTAGAGCACAAAACACTTTTGCAATTCTGACTCGCTCCTGCAGGTGGAGTAAAGCAGCTGGAAATAAAAAACGACTGGCTGTTAGTTTGCAATACAGTGGGTGTTTTCAGGCCAAAAGACCAATTCAATTGAAGTTTATAATACTGGATCAAACCTGCCTTTAGTTTATTTGAATGGCCACAACTCAACAAGACGCCAGTGAGTACAAACTCCTCCGAAAATGTAAAGTCAAAGTGCAAAAAGTCAAAGTGCTGAAAGAAAAAGGGGCGATTTAACATGTAATCTGTGTAATCTTAAAGCTCACCTATGATGACCTCGCAGGATTTTACTGCCTGGGTGACCTCGTAGGCAGAACGCATCTCGGAGAAGCTGATTCCTCCTATAACAAAGATGATGAGGCGCGAGCCGGTCCGGCGTTCGTCCTGAGCACTGGCTTTGTGCTTCTGACGGGCGCTGTGGAGCAGAGGATGGACAACAGAAATGTACTCAGACAAAATCGAAAAAAGAAAGGATGCGCGTCGTATCTCCAATTTGGGGAGAAAAAACAGCAAAACAAACACCCTTGCAAGAAAGACAAGGAGAGGGTGATGGATAGATACTCGTTAAGTAAACTCGGAGACACTTCAAACGAGCCCTTAAAAAACTCAAACAACAACGCATCAAACAGCTGGAGCTGAAAGTAGTAGCACACAGTGATCACTGGAGGGCGCTAACTCATCACCCTCTAACTGTCTGCATTTGTCTGTGAAAGCAAACTGGAGCTTCCTGTGCGTAAAGCATGTCCCTAGGATTGTTCTGTCATGGATTGTCTTTGGGACAAGGCAACTGCTTTGAGTAACTGACATTACAAAGAAATATGCTTACATTTTTAAGTAGTGTTCCTTGTAAAACATCATAACAACTAACTGGCTTTTGACATTAAGTTGGATGTTGGGGTCAACCCTGATCACTATTGACCCAGTTCTGGTGTGATGAATCATAAAAACCTACCTGACAGCCCCGGAGCCATTCCAGGCAGCAGGACACTCAGACTGGTGCGGCCATTCCCTGGTGTCCAGTTTGTTCTCCACGGCATCCTGGAAGTAACACATTTTTAAATGTACATGTCATTTCTAGAAGTTAAGTCCCATAGAGACCAAACCTATTGACTTTTGCTTGTACTTAATGTGAGGTATTCTCTGCACATATATCTAGAACCTCTAAGCAATATCAAGGTATTTAGAACAGGCTACATAGACAGTTTTGGCGCCAGGTTTCAGACATTGGTTTTGACTTTACGTGGTGGTGCAACCCTTCTCTTTACATTTAAAACACAAGTTTGACTTTTCACTTTCATGATGTAAAAACACGCAGTTTGTGAAACAGATCACTCTGTGACCAAGAACCAAACTCCAAAAGTCAGTGTAATCCTAAAGAAAGCACATAACTACATGATCATTTCTGTTGCTACAAGGTGCATCGGGGATGTCAAAACACAGCTTTAAAGGTAGAGAAACAAGCACTTCTCAGCCTCACAGACTAGATTTTGGTTGTGGTTCTACACTGATGAGGCTCATTGTTCACTTACAAATACACAGATTGTAAAAAAAGGAGCAGATTGGTTTCAACTGAGTTCTTTTGCTGCCACAAAAACCTGTCTGTTTCCTGCTGCAAGAGCAAACTGTTTGACGGGTTTACAGGAAACCAGGTGCTGGTTTCACAAGACAGACAGGAAGCCAGGTGCTTGTAATCACAAGACAGAGTGAAAAGGTAAGTTGGAGCACTGTGCGCGCAATACGTCTCTTCTTACAGTACAAACTTTAACAAGGCAGCAGGTGATGGTGACATCCTACCTCTGTTTTAACACAAAACAGAAGCTCACCACACTACAATAACTTCTTATATGGAACGCATTCAACATAGAATAAAAGCATTTGAGCATCAGTACAGAGGGATGTTGCTGAAAAGGGAGGATCATCCCCAGGGATCAACATACAAGTGGTGCAGTAATGTGCCTTGTAAATGCTACAATGATGTCTTTTACAAATTGATGAAGCAGTGCGGAAGACAAACATACATGTGACACTGCCTATCAGATGACCTGAATCTGATAACCTTCTTTTATGTTGCTTTCTCAGTTCTGTTCATCATTTTTCTCACGAATGCCATTCATTGGGGGTAGCACAGTGACCTAGATTGAGCTACATGTTGACATGTTTAACATGTAACTTACAGTTAAAGACGGAACTTTTCCTTTTCCTTCCCATCAGACATCCCATCTACCCACCCGCTTTAAAATCGCTGCTTCTTAGCTGCACCCAAAGCCTTTTCTCTGGAGTTATGCTACTGAATTCATTTATGGTATCCATAGCTGCTAAACTTCCTGTTAAGTAAATCAAAAGATAAAGAACTGAATGTACAATGGATAAAATAAAAAGGTGCAAACGCTTTGTGATCACAAAGAAATGAAAGCTGCTAATAGAATACATTATACTGTCATCTCCTCTCACTGACCTCCATCACATCTTTTATGACAGGAGTCCATCTGGACAGGTTGTACGTCTGCTCCTGGGAACGATCCCGTCTGGTTGGTTTGCGAGAGAAGAAACTAGGCTGGAAACAAAAGCCCAAGAAACAATACGCAGGATTGAGTTGAGACTGAATGAGTTTTTATCATCGCTGGTAGTTTTAAGCCAACCAAACACTTCGATTGTCAATCAAACGCATCAAATCAATCCATCTGTTCTCCACGTACCGGCGTGATGATGGGGACCCCCAGTTCTTTCCAGTTCAGGATAAACTCTCGGTCGTCCTCGATCTTTACATGCTGGATGAGTTTGCTTAAGTTCTCGTCCGTTGTTCCTGTTTACACACACACACACACAAAACAAACCAGGGTGAAAATCTGATGTTTCATGTCAAATGAGGGTCTTGGTCAACAAGTGAAATTTCCATTTTATGGTCTTTTTGGAGGGAATTATCTTTTAACTGGAAAATGATATCCACATCACTGGCATTGACACAGTATTCACAAATATGTTGTGGAGTATTTATGTGTATATTTGTGTAATGTGGTCTATTAAATACGGGGAAAACATTCTGGCAGATTTCTAAAAACTATATCAACTAGTTGATTAGTCTATAAAATCTTAGGACTAGTCACCTAAGATAACGCTTATATCCTGGCTGACTGATTCTCATTGCCTTATGCTGTTCTTTAAATGTCTCTCGGCCACTCTGTTAGCCTGCATGCTGAAAAGGTCCCTGGAAATAAATGGCGACAAAGCGAGATACCACAGAATGCTAATGAGCAGAGTGAAAGGAGACCAGTCTGCTGCAGGATAAGGTTGGAGTACCGCTGAGGCTGAAGATGTAGAGCAGCACAGCTCTGATCTTGTCGTGGATGGTGTACGGGTGGAGCAGCACAGGCAGCAGGGTCCTCATAGGGTCTTTCACCTTCATCCCTTCCACGTCCGACCCCACAGCGAGGTCCTACACAGAGACAAACCATCTATTTTTAGCCTTTCGTTTAGGCTGGGAATACTGTGAATGCACTTTTTTTGCTCCGCATATTTTATCAGTACTAACACACTTTTACTGAGTCTCTCCTTAGGAGGTGGTCAGACTCTGGACCACATAGGGGGCCAGTGTCCCGCGGTCATGATGCTTTCTACCTGGCAAACGTTACCCCTACTCGCTAAACCCGAGACCACCCACTTGACTTGTCAAGGCAAGGTTGAGTGGTAAAAATGTTTGGCACTTATTCCATTGAAACAGATGGCCGAGCACAAACAGACCTGTTCAGCTTTGCAGAGTTTCTCCACGTTGTTTGAGTATTGTTGCATGCAGTCCTCGGCCAGCTGCAGATGAACAGTTTTCTAGAATTTCAGACAGAGAGAAACGTTAAGAGCAATACGAACAGAATAAAGCAGAAGTGCTGTTACTGGAGTTTAAAAATAATGAAAGGTAACGATATTTATCATAGGCCAGAAATTATGGCTTTCATGAAGTCTACCCCACATGATACCAGGCTTTGGAAGCACCACAACCAACCACAATATAATTACTGGTAAGAAGCAAATATTAGTGTTACATTTGCCCTTAAAGCAGTGGCATGTCAGTTTCCAAAAGCTGCCCCTAAAAAAAAGGTCCAGTTGAAGAGATAACTTTAAAGGTAAGGGATTCCACTCCAATGGCAATTTAATCATACTGGTTCTGCATACCTCAGTCAGATGTTTACGGAATGCGGGCATCTTCTTCATCATTTGAGCCAAATTGCTTATTGTGATCTGGGAAAAAAAATGAAATGAAATGTTTGAAAGACTTGCATTTCAAGTATGAAAAACACTCAAACTCAAGAGGCGCCACAGCACTGTACCTTCCCGTCTGGCTGTTTCTTGCTAGCAGATATTTCCTTTACCATCTTGGGGATTTGTCTATTTGTAAGAAGAAAAAAAAAAAAAAAAAAAGAGGAGTCAGGGTTGGGGTGAGGATGACAAGAATTGACAGGAATGGGACACCTCCATCCTCCCAGATCTTGCACACTTACTCTGAGACCTCGGCGATGTGCTTGTGCCTCAGCTTAACCCAGAGCATGTCATCCTCATTCAGCAGGGCCTGCTTCTCTGAGCCGTCTTTAGACTTGTACCTGGCAACAAAAATAACCAGATAATTGGTTTCATCTGGAAATGTTTGTCTAAACAAAAAAATAAATAAAAAATAGCTTGTCTTCCAATATGGCGTATGGTGCAGGATGCATATTGTGCATGTAGGGATACAGTGGGATACAGTAAGGAAAGCTTGCATTACTTGTAGGTGTCGTTCTGGATATCAATGAGGTCGTAAGCCATGGCCTGGTAGGTCAGCTCATGCAGGATGGGGGTGACGGGGTCAAAACCTCTCTCCACTATCAGCAGCTGGGCCTGGGTCTTTCCCTTGTGATGGGGGGGGGGAATACAAAGATAAAAACATTATATATAAAGATATATTTTTAAATAGGGCTTAATGTTCCACATTTGGCCCTTTTCCTTGTGATACCGAGCAACCACCGCAACCCCTTTCTAATTTCTGGGGAAGGAAAACATTAATTAAATCTGCTTAAGGCAAAAGAGAGAATGTTCCTTGCCTTTACATGATGCCTTGTGTTGAGGCGTCAGTGGAAAATAATACTGTATTTTCAGGTTCCCATATTCTGTCAACGGGTGTCTCACCTTTTTCTTGCCACTGTCATCCATCTCGTAGTGTCTGACCAGCTTGTTGTCCACCAGCTCTGCAAGGGTCTTGGCGTTCTCCATGTTGCCGTCTCTAGTTGTGATATAAATTGTTTTCCACGAGTTATTACAGTCAAATGAATACATATCAAGGTTGCACTGATACCAATATTAGTTAATCCAGCAGATGGTACACAGAGGCAATGTACTGCTTTTAGCCACTTTAAAATCTCATTTGTGATAAAAAGCCAACTTTTTGTTTGGGTGGTTGACTGTTTTGTTTGTCCACTTGTCTCCTGTTTTGTTTTTGTATTCCTTTTTTGGTTTTGTATGGTTTTAGCCAAACACTGCTCTTGTTTGGATTTATATTTAAATTTCAGGTTGTGCTACTCTCGGGCAAAGTGAGGTGACGTTTGCAATTGTATTTCAGCTTCATTTCATTCTTCATTTGCCACAGTTGGGTAACGTATCCTGTGGTCTCAGTGCAAGCTTTTCTCATAAAAGGTCTCACTCTGCTTGGGGGCTGAGGTGTGCTGTAAGCTGAGAAACCAAATCTTCTCTGGCTTACTTCTTGTATCTGACCCCTGGGTACTCGTCCAACGTGGAACAGAGCGTGACGAGCTGGTCTGCTAGTGTCTCCAGTGTCTTCTTTTTGTCCTGACTGTTGGGACTGTAGATGCTTTGGAAAGCCCCCGGATTATCACATGTGAACACCTGAAAAGCATTCAAAACACCAGAGTAAAAAAAACAAAACAACAACTAATGTTTAAGTGAACAATTTGCATGTAATCATATAATAAAGCAACTTTTTATAGTCTCTAATAATTGTTCTGACTCAAGAACTAAACGCCTGAATATTAACAGAAAAAATAAAACAAGATTTACTTCGTAAAAATCTCAAAACAACTGAGAATCTTAAGACCTTTTTGGTTTTTCAAAATTCAGAGAACAATCAGTTACATATCCTAAGCCACTACGATAATACAAAGTTTGTAAAATCATTACATCATAGCTTAAAGCAGCCAACACCCATTAAATATGGACTAAAACAATGCAGAAGTCTTCCTCCCAGTAGCAACATGACATTGAGTACACTAAAACAAGTGAAGTTTCCCTCAGTAACAGTCACAGTAACAAGTAACAGTCTGGATAAAAAAAAGAAAAAGAAAAAAGGAAATGGAACCAAAAAGAGCACACTCTGCAACCACTCACTTGTGCCTCTTGTGGCATGAAGCACATGTTTATTTCCTTACAGACTCGTATGTACTTTGCACAGTACAGCTTCATATTGTTGAACAGGTCATCTGGACAGTCTGTGGGACCAAAAGGCTTTTAGTTTGTAAGTACATCTGTTAAACAAAAACAACATTTTGATCATGTTGGATAAAAGGTCAGTTATTTTGCTACTGTAGTAGATTAAAGTAGGGATTTATAAATGACTTACAGTCAGTGAAATAAACATATGCTCCTTTATATTTGGGTTTGGGTTTGAAGTCAGCAATAAAGGCATCCACACACTGAAACGAAAAGAAATTTATAATTATTTTAAGATATCACTACAAAAAAAAAACTTGAATCCCAATGCAATATGATCAGCAGAGGGTTATAATGGCAAACCTTAGAGGTTGGTGACATGAAGTAGATGGCCTTCATTTCTGGAACAGGCTCTCTGCTTTTGTACAGGTCCTCCACAACTAAAGAAACAACATATTTATCTTAGCAGAATAGCTACAGACATCCACATACAGACTCAGTCTATTACCAGCATTATGTAAAACGCAGGGTTTCGCTGTTATGGAAAACATAGCCTACTTGTTATTTTCTCCGACATCAGATCGGACATTTTGCAGCATGACGAGAGGAGCTTGGTGGTGAAGGGGTCCAGAATCAATATCTGTGAAGAAGACGAATCAATAGTGGTCAGTAAAATTATGTATCACATTGTAATGTGCTGCCAGACTGTGCAGAAGAAAATGAGTTGCCAACTATTTTGATGATCGATAAATGGTTTCAGTCATTTTTCAAGCAAAAATGTCAAACGTTTGCTGGTTCCAGCGTCTTAAATGTGAGGATTAGCAAATGACGAGTCTTTGGGTTTTGGACTGTTGGTTGGACAAAAGAAGCAATTTGAAGGTGTCACTTTGGGGCTCTGGGAAACTGTGGTGAGCAGTTTTCACAATTTGTTGACATTACATAGACTAAACGATGAATCAATTAATCGTGACAAGAATCAGGAGATTCACTGATAACGACAATATTTGTCAGTTGCGGCCATAAGTGGAATCGATCATATAAAAGTTGGATCTGTAATGTTGAGGTGGGCCGTTCATACAATTACAGTCTTAGGACTCAGTATTGTGCACATGGGGGGGGGGTTGTCTTACCTTCCATACTTCAGATTTTCTGCAGTCTGCAATAATTGTATCTTTTATTCCTGTAAGAGGCACAGAACATGTTTAAAAAAAAAAAAAAACTGTTCATGACTACGCTATCTGAGCTGTAGCTTGGCTCGAGTGCTTAGGTTAGAGAGATCAAGTGATTTTTAACTTCGACAAACGCTGGTTACGTCCTAATGTACAGAATTGTTTGCGGCAGTGTTTCATATCATTTTAGGGTCTGCAAATTTGCGGTAGGCGTTTGACCATCACTTTTGGTAATTTACCACTAAATAATCAGTGGAAAAATTATGAATGAATTCACAGCTTTCAGCAACAGTTTTTGTGAACTGAAATAAATGATTTGTACCACTAGACTTGCATGATATGCCAACCACATTAAGAGATATGTGTGTCTGTGTGTCTGTGTGTGTGTGTGGTTTGACAAAGCATGTGTATGAAATAAAAATCTAAGCAGTTGTGATGTCTAACTCTTCATTGACTCACTGCAATACACCTTCAGGTAATCTTGGAGACTGTTACCTGTGGTGTGTAATGTTGAATCAACAAAAACCGAATATCATAACTTTCATTAAAGTTGTTGTATGAGACTGCATCCGTTTACACTCATTTCAACCCCAACCATTCATCTCTGGGACATCTAACCCATGACCTAACCCCAACCAAGGTTGGGCAGCGCTGCGGCAAACACAAACGTTTTACGGCGGGGAAACAGACTCATGGCATTTTTAAAAAAAAAAGTTGGAAAGTAGGTGACGTTACTTGTTACTTGAACGTATTTTGAACAGTGTTGTGTTAAGGTTAGCCTGTGACGTTAACGTTAGATATGAGGTGGGGCTCCAGGCTATAGAAAGTGACCTCACTCCGACTAACGTTGCTCTTTCCAAGTAAACTACAAGAGTCGATGACAGTAAAGTTATGATAAACAACAGCGCCAAGTGTTAACCCAAGTGCCCAAGTTTGTAAACTTCCGTTGCGATAAAAAAAAAAAAAAAGAAGCAGAATGAAACTTGACGTTCACGGTCAGTCCAAGATGCAAAGTCACTAAGGAAGCAGTCAATAAACACAGCACGTAGAGCCCTCTGGGTAATGACACCGATATGAAAGTGTCACGCTGTTCTAAATGTACAATAAACACTCTGCCATTAGACTGAACTTACTTTTCCAAACTATTCTTTTCAGCCCGTGATCTGAGCCCGTTGCCATCTTGTTTCTTTTTTTTTTTCCCTCTGCGCCTCTTCCTGTCCCGTGTGTCCTCGCACTCTGACGTCATCTGCGTCAACAAGTGTGCGACGGAGCGCTGCTGTAGTTTTAATAACAACAGGTTAAAATGTGTTTAGCGTTATCTATCTATCTATCTATCTATCTATCTATCTATCTATCTACTGTACTTGCATTTTTGTTTGAAATTTAGAGCCAGAAGTGAAAGTCGCCAGGGGAAGGTGATGAAAAGATATTAAACATTAAAATACCCACGGTACATCATAATTCTGAGTTACGTAATCATAAATGTGAGATAAAAAGACAAACTTATGAGATACTATGTCATAATGTTGAGAAATAAAGAATAAATAAAAATGTATAAAGACATATAAAAATAAGAAACAAGTATTGACATGTAAATAAATAAATAAACAATAAAAGAGTTCGTAAATCTGACTTGACTTACATCACGTCATGTAAATTAAATTATGAATTGACTTTAAAAGTAATGCTTCTGATTTACAAAGTCAAAATTATGAAATTTTAAGTCATACTTTCACTTACTATTATATTATTGACTTAGTATCTCATACCTTATTTAGTTAAGCTAAGTCAAAATGTTTTACTTAATATCTCTTATTACCTCATGATTTTGAGTATCTTTATTCTGAACATTTAATCTATTTTTCCTCTCCTGGTAGAAATAGGCTTCAACAATTATGAAAAGGAATTAGAAATTTAGAAAATGCATTCATACTTTTCACTCTTCAATGTAAAAGGGAGTGATTTGAGGCCTTTGGAGGGGGGGGGGGGGGGGGGGGGGGATTCCTTTGCCAGACCCCTATACACGATACATCCTTGAATATAGAATATGATGCCTATAGCTGCAAAGGCTAGTTTCCGTCTCATGCTACCCAACCTGCACCTGCCCCAAGGTGCATCTCTCTGCTTCGCTATGACTGGACATTTGCCTCCAGTGGGAGGGGCCAGATGCAGGTATTTCAACCAGCACAGACACCAGATATGTTTGAGAAAAGGTAAAACAGTAAATCGTGAAGCATTTTTATGAGAAACAGTGAGAGGAGTGTTTTAAGAGACAGACGTGAAGAATGGGCGCTATGAAGTGGCTGGTGATTTTTGTCTTGCTGGGCATGTGCTCACAGGTACAGTACTGGAATAAATGTTGTTATAATAGATTGCTTATATTAAACTCAGGCCCAGAAGTTTGTTGAGAAAAATAGGGAGCACAATGCAATGGAAAACTAACCTTAAAAGTAGTTAACTAGTTAGTAGTAACTTGGATTTTTATACATTTACATAAAACTATTGTTAATATTTTCTCATCTAAATTTGCAGGTTGCAGCCCAATCAGGTATGTATGTTCTCTTTTGCCATATCTTCCACTGTAGATGTTTCAATCACTGTCACATATGAGAATAAAGGGGCACAAACCCCTTGATTATATTATGCATTTATGTGTAAAAGAGTCCATGTCTCAGTGCTATAATGATCTCCGCTTTCATCTCTGTCATCAGCTATCCAAGTATCCGTGTTCTCAGCAACATCCAAGACCATGATTGTCAGATGGACCAGGTATCCCGGAGCCAGCTCATACAAGATCACAGTCGCCCCCAAAAGCTCACCAAACGACCCCATTGCTTTTGCCACGTTTGGTCCAAACACAGTGTTGGGCTCCATCAACTCCCTGTCCCCAAACATCATGTACGCATTCACAGTTGAAGCTCTGGATAATTCCCAAGGAACACTGAGCACTGCAGCTTTTGAGTCATCCACAGGTGAGGTACCCTTCTGTCCATATGATACCTGTATTGTTTAAGCACTTAATAACACAATATTCTATTTAATGATTCCTTGTTGTTCGATTTTCCTGTGTTTTACAGTTTTATGTTAAAATGTAATGCTAATAGTGGATCCTGTATGAATTTAAACACCTAAATGTTACTTTGATGTACATTGAGCAGAGGACCACAGAAGATGTTGGTTTACTAGGTAAAACAGATGTTTGTTCCCCTCAATTAAATTAAAATATCTTAAGAAGACATTTTTTATTGTAACATTCAGTGTGTGGTTTTCTCAAAACGTTGTTTCCTCTTACTTAATCCCTGAAATTTGTAGGCAAAAAGGTGGATTCCACAGACAACTATTGCTGAGAAGGTGGAGGCCATCTCAAAAGCAAAATCTCCCTGTTTCCTGCATAGAACGTTACAGTATGTGTCCTCTTCTTGGATGCCGTCTCTGATCTGAACTGATTGTGACTGTTTTAGCACCTGAGATGATGGATCCCATCCAGACAGTGAAGCCGAAGGACAGCAGGACCTTGATGGCTGGTTTCAGCTTGAGGACCGGGGCGACTCATTACATCATACGAGTCCAGAACGCCAATGGCTTCTACAGAGAAGACACAGTGTCCTCCTCCCCCGCTGAGATTAAGTCGCTGACACCATACACTGAGTACACACTCAGCGTCATGGCCGTGAACAGCGGAGGCCGCAGCCAGCCGTCTCTTCCTGTGACAGCGAAGACAGGTACAGTTGTTTGTTACATTGTCTTGTATTTGTGTGCAGAATGTTAGGTTTCCACATGTTTCTACTTTCACAGCCTGGAAACAAATCCTCATAAATGAATTCAGTGGAAAAAATAACACCCGAGGGCTGGTTTATGTGTAGAGACGGGTCACACATTCACTGGAAACACTGAGCGCTTTTCTCATCAGTCCCCATGCCCTGCAGAAGTCATTTGATCTGCCTCATTGTCCCACAGCAGAGCCACTATATGCAGTACTAGTGGCTGAATGTTTTCCACACATCAGTTTCAGTGTTTGAGCTAATCCAGGTCCCATCATCAGGACCCCTCAGGGCCTCTCCTGTATCTGTGGTAACTGTACCTGACCCTCATATGTCAAACACAATGAGTTGACCTCCTCCTGAGAACATGGCTGTCACCTCTCACCTCCACTCCCACCCCGGGGGGAAAATCTGATCCACATCAGCCAAAGAAGCAGTTTCACCATTTTTTTTGTTATTGCCAACATTCATCTTCGATTTCATTTTATTTCACAACCACTTAATGTGTCTAACCCAAATTAACTATATGTTTATGTATATATATAACCCTGGCCTAAAGTCAAGAAAAAAACCCTCTAAATTTATGTTCACACATCTGAGGTCAGAAAACAACATGAAACACTGACCCGAGTCAGACTTGAGTCACAAAAATGAGGACTTGAGACTTGAATTACACAAAACATGATTCACTAAAGACTTAAAGCCCCTGAAAACTAGGCCTCACATCTAAGTATTTCTCTATAACATTAAATATGAATGATATTATGAGCATAATAATGATAAATAAGCCACAATCAAACGTCTTTAAGAATTCCTTTTTTTAACAAAATCTCTCATGTGAAATGACACTTGGCAGAAAATAGTGTGTTCCTGTAGGCTCATGGCGAGGGACTGAAAATCTATTTAACTTGATAGTCATTGTAATAGTCAGCATTCAGAGAGCAGAAAAGCTTTCAGCTTGACCTGTATTTTGGACTTGTGACCTGACTCGCCCTCAAGAACATGAGACTTGACTTGGACTTGCCCTAAACCAAAAGACCACGAACCACTAAAGTCCAACTTTCTTCTCCTCCACAGTTTTGCCTCCTCCTCAGCTCTCCGCCTCCTCTCCCAGCAACGACAGCCTCTCTGTAGCCTGGGCCCCCATTGCTCACGCTGTCCGGTACACCCTGTCCGTTTACAAGTTTGGCTCGAACGCCAACATGAAGCACAACGCCTCCAACGCCAATCTGACCATCTCTGGCTTGGATGCTGGCTCACTGTACGCCATCAGGGGTTTCGCCTGGGACCTCGAGGGCCGAGAGGGAGAGGGCAGTTTGTACATCAACCAGACAACACGTGAGGAGGCACTTCTCTGCGAACTGCTTGTGCACATCGGATCACATACAACGGAAGACACGCACACCAGCTCCTATAACCATTAGTGCATTTTCCTTTATAAAAATATGTGAGAAATATTATATGTGAAGAGAGTAAAAAAAACCAAATAATTAAGGCCTACAATTTTCTATCACAGCTACGGATCAGAGAACTTGTGTGAAATCAGGTTTTTATAAGCGTTAAGTGTGTCGGGAGACTAGCTGGTCCTGTACAGGTAGACAGACACACTTTCCCACTTCCAAATCCTGCCCTATCCCCTCATAGTTACTCATCTATCTTTACTGAAACTCTTGATAAAGTTTACATGTATTCTTGTAGCTACTGACATGTCATATACAGTATATTTCCAGTAACTCCAGTAGTAGCTCCTGTTGGCCGCTATCTCCCTAATCTCCGGACAGTCTCAAATCTAGTAGTAGTATAATACCTCAAGGCACCAATACAAGTGAAATCAAAACATTTGCAATGGAGTATTAATTTGTTTTCCCCATTTTATCATGGGCAATAGCCTGTGATCTCTGAGGCACCTGGAACTAGAAATGAAAGCTTTTACTTAAGTAATATAGGAAAAATCACTAAATTACACGTAAAACTTCATTTCTGTAAGTTTTCAGTGCTGCTATGTCTCTGTGTTGGGTAGAAAATGTATCGGACTTGATCAACTTATTGTCTGTAACATCTTAATCCAAAAAAAATTACTTGTAACTACAGCCATCTGATAAATTCAGTGAAGTTAAGAGCAGAATATTCATTCATGTATACAGTACATGAGTAATTATGACTCTACTACTGTGTCTAGTTTCGCAGCAGTATCTGATATGCAGGACTGTATCTGCTTGTGGTTTGAACTGATGAGTGTGTATCTGTTTTTATGTGCACTTTGATAAGATAGTCCTTTATTAATCCCTCAGCGGGGAAATGTGCAAGTTGATGCGTCATTACATGTGTCTTTATGTTTCCTTGCCGTGTTTTAACAGGACCTCCAGCACCATCTTCTGTCAATGTCTCTGTGGTGATGAGTGATAGCGTGGCCGGACTCTCTGTGTCCTGGGAACTCGATCAGGAGGTCTACGGGTCCATCCAGTACCATGTGATGAGTGACCAGAACCTCACTTGCAACTCCACGTCCAGCTCCTGCACCCTGTCGGCGGTGGGCTGCGGGGAGGTGCACACCATCCAGGTCACCGCCTCGAACGAGGCCGGGCCCAGCTTCCCATCCAGCCCCGTGGTGTTCATCACCTGTGAGTGTCGAAGAGATTTGATTCGGAGCAGATCCACACAGTTATATCTGCTGATGTTTGTTCTTTTATTTTTTTAATTTTTTTAATTTTAAACTGTAGTCCTGCACAGATGTAAGTGGGATCAAATAGGATTGGGAGATGATAGAGACAACAGACACAATAGAAATGTGTCAACTTTAGTTTCTTAGGCCATTAGGCCATTATGGGAATCACTGAGCAGGCCTTTTTTTTATGGAAATATGATTCAATTTAATGAAGATTTACTGTAGTTTGTGTCAATGTGAAGATGCACTTTATTTCATTCACTGGATTTGTCAGGAACATTCCTGGTTATCTGGTTATTTTCTCTATAAATCGCCAGATATTTTGTTATAACCCAAATTTATAATGCTATTGTGATATAAATTATTCCCTTTACCATGATGTACAATTTCAGCCATATCATCTGTGCCTATATCCAAAAATCACATTTAGCATGTACATTTAACTACCCTAACTACAATGCAACGCTCTTAACTTACACTACAATAAGCTACTAGGGTTATCATCACACTTTGCACGTTTAAAAACTGAAATCATTAGTTTGTGATTACTGGAGAGAGAACACACCACACTGCCACATCAGTGGTAGTTATGGATCCAAAATGACACAGCACCTCTGAAAGCACTAGCTCAGCATGCGAGCGTGACTAACTCCCCGCTGTCCTGTGCTGTCAGTCCCCTGCCCGCCAGAGTCTTTGGCTCTCGTGGAGTCGTCGGAAGCGAACTGCACGCTGACGTGGGACGCGGCGCCTCACGCTGACAGCTACGTGGCCTTCGTCAAGAGAGGTGACGGCGGCGAGGAGACCTGCAACACCACCAGCGACAGCTGCACCTACCACTGCAAGTGCGGCTACACGTACCTGATGTCTGTGTTTGCATTCAACCAGGCTGGCAGCAGTCCTCAAGGAGAGGTCCTCAACCATACCACCTGTAAGTAGCAGCTGAGGTGACACGTTTTAAGATCATAAGTCAATAGGAGACTGATTTCCTATGATCGTTAAATGTCTCTTTACCCGTGCATCACCTGTGTCCTTCAGTGCCCTGTTGTCCCGAGAGTGTATCCGTCTCCGTGGTGAGCACCGACACTCTGGAGATCACGTGGACGGCCTCTCGGGGAGCAGAGCTGTACGAGACTCGGGCCGCGGACAGCACAGAGGTCATCCTGTGCAACCACACGGCACCGGTGTGCGCCCTCTCTGACCTCCGCTGCGACAGCCCCTACAGCGTAGTGGTGACGCCCTGCAATGAAATCAGCGGATGCAACCGCGCATGCAAAGCCCACACCAAGGAGACGGGTAGAAAACTTCTATTCATACATATGTAACGTGTTCAAATAAGCTAAAGGTTCGATACTAAAGCACAGCAACCTTTCTCTTCATGTTAAAAAGAGAAAAGAACTGACTAACTCACAAAATGAAGCAGAGTTTATGCCTCTATCCACATATTAAAGTACACCTGCACCATCAAATGAATTCCAATACAACAGCTCTACCATGAATTCTACTTTTACAAAGTTTGTAAAATTTCAGCCGGAAAGGTAATAATTCTACTTGGGTGGTCATACTGGACTGCAGTATATTGAAATATTTTGTCTGCCTCTAATACATAATAATTAAAGGGGCAAAATATTAGAAAAGTAGAATTAATGGCGGAGCTGGATTGCATTAGATTGTACAGGTGTACCTAATAAAGGGCCAGTGAGAGTGTAATGACCTTTGTGGAAAGCATAGATAGTAACAGCCTGTGTGATTGACGTGTCGCCTCCTTAAATTACCAGACATTATTAGTTTTAAACAACTGTCTGCTTTGGGTGATTGTTTATCTAATGAAAGCTTTCACCTCTGTTGCTGACACATTTATGTAGTGTTTTGGGGGAGACCCCTCAAAGGTATGGACAACACTCTGTCAACTCTGTCAACTTTGAACTCCCCGCCAGCTCCCTGCATGCCAATGAGTCTGACGCTGAATCCGAAAAACTCCTCCTGCGTCGGTGTCAGCTGGACGGCGAACAACAGGGCTGCGACGTACACTGCGAGCGCGTCGGGAGAGGACGGCGAACACGCCTGCACCACCAGCGGAAGCAGCTGTGACATCACTGACCTCCCCTGTGGCTCCACCTATGAAGTCAGCGTCGTAGCAACCAGCGCCGCGGGCCAGAGTTTACCCAGCTACTCGGACTCTCTGGAAACAGGTGAGCAGTGATCCGAGGTTTGGATCGACCCGTTCGATTAAGAAGTACAGAGGGCTGACAAGGTCAAAGAGAAACCCATATAAAAGCACGTTAGTGAGGTGCTGGGCCGCCGTGAGCCTCCAGAACAGATCCAGGGCTCCTTGGCATAGATTTTACAAGTCTGTGTAGCTCTGCTGAAGGGATGAACACCATTCTGTTACAAATAAAAGTCCTACATTCAAGATCTTCAAGTAAAAGTATGTATAATCAGCAAAATGACTGATTTCAAGAATGATGCTTTCACTGTGTTTAATGCTTTTTTTGTTGTTGTTGGCATTTCAATGAATTTGTAAATTGCAAATCATTCATTGCATTTGATTAAAAGGCTAGTGCCGTGCTTGACTTCCGTAAAGGTGGGGAGCGCGTGAGAGACAGATGCAGGTACAGATAGTAGCTTTGCGTTACGTCCACATGTGTCATCGTCTGTCACAGAGCCCTGTTGCCCGCTGAATCTATCCGTGGATCAGGTGACTCAGGCGGTCACCAACGTGTCGTGGTCTCACGCCAAAGGGGCGCACTCGTTCGTCACTTCTCTGACGTCACCGCGGGGCCACGCCCGCTGCCACACGCGGGACTCCCACTGCCTCATGGGATGCATCACCTGCGGGACCAACTACACCGTCACCATGGAGGCGTTCAGCCACAGCGGGCGCAGGTCCAACTGCACCTACCAGGGCTTCTCGTCCAGTGAGTGATGACGTTTTCCACCAATGAGAAACCTCAGAATCTTCAAGATCCTTTAAGAACTACATTGGTTTCCATAGAGAATGCTTCTTTACACACACACACACACACACACACACACACAAAATGTAAGTGGCCACTTTTATACATTTAGCTTAAAAGCATTAGAACTGGACATAAAAGTTGGCCATGCTGATATATTATATTAGATATTAGTTTATTACAGATGTACCGTTATCTGCATATGTGTCGATTGATGAGTAACAGAAAACTGCAGTCAAGAAATGAAAGATGTTCGAGGTCAAATACAATCAGTGTCTCCATTACATAGTTTGTCCACCAGAGAGCACTGAGTTTATTATTATTATTATTATTATTTAACTGCAAAATGACAGGATTCTTTAATAGCTGAATTCAAGGGATACTCATCCAATTCATGATTTTTAGGAGTATCAATATAAACGCAAATATGATATATAATAGAAGACATACCTTTTTATAAAACAACCAAACAAAAGACTTTTTGTAATTAAGTTTGTAATTATTATGATAATTAATTATAATTAAGAAAACTAGAGCCAGAATTAAAGCCAGTAGAATACACAGGAAGTCGCACATTAAATGTCCAACATTTGGTAGCCTTTGAGATAATAAAGCCACAGCAGTCAGGCACCTTGTTTCATTCGCGTCTCTCCCCTGCAGGTGCCTGCTGTCCGTCAGGCGTCAGGCTCTACAGGATGGCCGGTAACTCTCTGCGGGTGTACTGGCGCAGCAGCGCCGGCAGCAGCCACAGCTACATCACGGAGATGGTGGGCAGCAGCAACAACTACACCTGCACTGCGTCTCCCGGGGAGAACAGCTGTGACGTTGAGAACATCCAGTGTGGGGACGCCTATAACGTAGTGGTGGCCCCGCTCACACCGGAGGGCAGCAAAGTCCTGTTCTGCCCCCAGAGACTGTACTCAGGTAGGACAGTGGGATCTCAATATTGTAAAAAATCTTGTGGTTATAATAGTTGACCCTCTCATTATGCTGTTTTAAAGAGTCAGTCATTTTATATACTTCTGTAAATTGTATTAACTTTATTTGGGATTAGAACGTGGCACAATAGCAGTAAAGATTTCAGATGACATGATGAATATGGATGACAACATTGTGACTGGATTTTACTTTCTTTTGTTTTGGCTCTCTCAGTCACTTGCTCAGGGACCAACGTTGGCACAGGTGAGTATGTTACTGTCACTCTATGAGGCTATTTTAAGTTAAAGTAACTAAAAACACCCGACAGTCTATAGTACTTACTGGTAAAAAAAAAAAAAAAAAGTTCAGCAAAGCTGTTGAAATGTATGATTTTTTCTAATATCACTTCCACCTGTTTCCCTCCAGTGATTTACAGAGGGAAGAGAAGTGTGGACTAGCTCACAGTAAGTAAACACATCATGTCGGACCTGTAGTGGAAGTCAGTGAGACTGTCACGGTTTTATTTCTGTTATACTCAACTTTTTTCTTGAGACAAAATACTGACAAATATAGTATTTGAGTGAATTAATCAAGCTCAAAGACGACCTTTTATGAAAACAATAAAAGTAAATACACTAAAGTCCAATATACATTAATGTCTTTAAGACACGATAATTTGTTACACAAGTGCAGGTATGTATGTTTGTTTTTGACAACGAAACCATTTCTTTCATGCTGTCAACATTAACTCTGGCATAGTGGGGAGTCTCGTTTACAAGAGTATCCTGTAGCTGTGGGTTGCTGTCTCCCTCTGCTGGTCACGATGAAACATTACGAGCATTTTAAACCGCTCGTTCCAACACTGACTTGAGGCTTTGCTGTTATAAGATGTCAATTTTTTTAGTAAATGGCCAACAATAAATATAAAAATCCTGCAAAATGAATTTGACGTTTTGTCATCTCCACAGATACAACAAACACCTCCATCTTCTTCATCCTCCTCTTCCCCCCTGCCCCACTGGAATGAAGCCATGCTCGTAGCTAAAGAGAAGATCAACTATTAACCAGAAGATAAAAAAAAAAGAAATTTGGCCATAATACACAGCCGATGGCATGATGAATAATGAGAAAAAACAATGATGATCAAGCACTTAAATATGACAAAGAGAAGGGCAAGAGAACAACAAGGGTGGAGTTTGTGTGCTGCTCAAAATTTGTATCATGAGACAAAATCAGGGTATGGATTTCTCATAATAAAACATTTGATCCACAAAGAACCAGAATTAAATTTTTTACGGTGTACTGAGAAAGTTGTGACTAATTTAATCTAATTTGGGCAAATTCATTTTATCCCTGAGCTGTTGGGTTAAAAAACTCCAAATGAATGATCTAATTGACAAAATCAGGTAACGCTGGCCCCCCACAGACATTTTAAACAATTTGTGAAACATTTTGCCATTTCATTTAAAAAAATTATTAATTGGAGAATTGACCAAATTAAAATTCATTTTTGTAGCTCCGGCCCCCAAGTAGGAAGCCTCCCGATGATAAGTGGCAGACGCTGATCTGTGCGTCTCACCATGTGTCACCCTGAAAAGCGTACGACGTCTGCAGTGCGCTGTTGCTTGTTCTCTGGATGTGATTAACTGTTGGGAATATGTGTCTCTGTGTGAACCTGATGCATATTTCAAGTTAATAAAGAATTCCCAGTATCATTTTTTTTGTGTTTGGTGGTTGTGGTTCTTTGCAAAATAAAAAAAGGGGGAGTACATGTAGTCATAATTAGTAGTCTGTTGTCTGTTTTTGTGCTGTTGAAATTCTTTTTTTAGAAATATTTAACAATTATAAAAGGAAAATGCTGTGAGAAGATGTAATTTACAAGGACGTCCATTACAAGTTTCGTGACTTGTCTGTCTGCTCAGACACTTTGGTGCAAACAAGTGACATAAGCCAGCCTAGTACCTACCTGGAGGAAACACTTAGCCACTCAAGGATTCGAACACACACAACCCCTGAAGCGATGGATGCACTGATGTCCACCATCAACTGTAAGTCAAGCAGAATTATAAATAACTACAATGATGTGATGTGAATCTAAAATAAAGACTTGATTGAAGATAGTGA
Organism: Enoplosus armatus; assembly: GCF_043641665.1. Classification (NCBI taxonomy): domain Eukaryota; kingdom Metazoa; phylum Chordata; class Actinopteri; order Centrarchiformes; family Enoplosidae; genus Enoplosus; species Enoplosus armatus. Next base: position 23,644,749 of record NC_092186.1, on the reverse strand, counting down.
ACTTAAGGACACACTGTACTCTTGACTTGGTATTTGAACACTTAGCTTTCTCATTTCACGGGAGCTGCATAGTTTCTCAGTGTTCCTGGAATGATTGAAAACATGGCAGGCATGACAAATCTGGCTTCAGCGATAACACCAAGACTGTTGCAGCATTTCAGGGTCATTTACCACATATTTTGTCCCTTTTTCAAATGCAGAAAGTTACGGGACCTCCATCGATTTATATTATCAATAAAGCAAATTATAGTTGTGGGACGATGACATGATGGTGATCATCTGGTGACAACAACCAGTGCACAGCTGAAGATCATCAGCATACTGGTCGACCCCATCGTGAGCATACACACATGAATTATCAATATACAAGCATAGTTAAAAATGTATACATCACTAAGAACATTTTCTCATCATATCAAACCCAGAAACAACCGGGTTGGTTCAAAAAAAAAGTGTTTGTGTGTGTGTTCTGCAGTAAGTAGCATAGGAAAATCATGTTTTGCAAGAAAGCCAAACAAATGAGGAACGCCTGCATGTCGTATCCTCTCTCTCTCTCTCTCTCTCTCTCTCTCATAATAAAGCAGAAATACCCCCCCAAAAAAAAGAATCGTCATAAAAAGAATTTGGAGCTGTTCCACGTACACAGTACAAACAGCTCCAGCCTGTCTTTGACGATCATATATCAGTTTATATGCACATCCCCAATCTGTGATGCAGAACCAAATTTTGTTTCAAAGATCGGCAATATTTCGATCCACACAATGATCCCGGTAGTGACAAGTAATGCAATGAGCTCACTAATTCTGATTCGGCGTTCAGACTGTTGCTTCGTGGTATAAGTCGTTAAGACAGGCACCAGGAAAGATGCCAGTATTCAGGAGATAACTCTGCCTTTCGATCCCTTGAAATGGGCTGTAATGGGCCCAACCACCACCAGAGTGACCTCAGGACATCAAATTAAACACCATGTCCGACATTGAAAATATGGCTGAATGTTTCAGTGCATTTTTCCTTTAAAACACACCCAGCCACCAGCTTCAACCCCCGAAAACATGTGCCGCCCCGCCCCCCTTTCACAACACAAGTTTCAGTTGGCTTAAGTCCCTCACAGCACAAAAGGAATGGTTCTGGTATAATTCCCAGTGCACCGTCAACAGTATAGATTATCAATAATGATACTGTGGTGCCTCTCAGTGGGGAATAGTTGCTATTCACAGGTTCACAACTAAAATGTGGAACATGACTCAGCCGAAGAGGTGGAATTTCTTTGAGAAGTGCAGATGTCTCCACCCGAATGTGGAGGTCTTTTAGCAGTTACGCAACATCCCACTGTAAGAAGAACTGACAAGAGCGATTGTTTATGTAACGTTTCTTGCCATAACTGCAGACGTGCCTTTTTCTTTTCTGATTCGGTTTTTATTGTGCGAAATCTCTGCTTTCCTGCCAAACCGATTTTAAAGGATGACAGCAAATGATCCACACATGGACGGTGGTTTTTTTTTTTTCCCCAGATCTTTTTTAACCTGCTTCCAGCTCATTTCTCTAATTTAGCCACATGGTATCAGGAGTAAACCCCCCCCCCCGACTTCTGTCCTTCTAAACTACAAAAAAATTATATTATTTGATAAACATCAGCATCCAAATACACAGTGACAGACAATAATGAGACAGACAGAAAATAGCGTGAATTCAAAAACCTGTGTCACAACAAAGAAATTCCTCAATCGGCGTCTGCATACAGATCAAAAACTACTCAGGTGACCTTTGGCCTAACTTTCCAGAGGACTAACATAAAGACACGGAAATCTGTTGACACAATTTTGAGATATCCAGCTGACAAACAGGACTGAAAACAGGGCAAAGCGATTAGTCGATTCATCGAATAGTCAAGAGACAGGCAGCTTCCCAAAAAATAGTTCTCCATCAGTGTGAAATAGACTTAAAATTACATCACATATTTACAGGGACTTGCAGGTCAAAATGATTTTAGACATCTACATTAAAAGCTGGCTACATTTGCTTGAGAACTGAGAACACTTTTTAGATTTCTAGTTGACAAATAACTGTTGTTTCCACGGCATTCCAATTACTGTACTTGGCCCTGCTTCACGCTGAAATATAGTCGTTTCAAAGCGGCCCTAAAAACATTGTTGTACATATCATTGAGTTGTCAAACTAATCTAACCCACTTTATAACAAAGACATCCCGTAACTTTCTGCTTTTGAAAAAGGACGAATATGTGGCTGGCCAACAAGTAAACAGTCTTGGTGTTATCACTGAAGCCAGATTTGTCATGTCCGCCATGTTTGAGGAGTTGTTTTCCATCACTGCAGAAACATTAATAAACTATGGGACCCTGAAATCAGAAAGTGACAGTGTACCCTCTTCACAACTTACTTTGAGGTTCTCTGAACTTATTCTTACAGTATGTGCGTCTGACTGAGCGCCTGGCCTACTCTAATAACGCTTCAGATGAGTCAGCAGCAAAAGAGCAACCTTACCTTGTTGTCTTAATATCATTTTTGCTTTTGGAAGGGGGGAATTTGTGGGCAGTTGCATCATAAGACGCTCAGCAACTGTGACCTATAACGGTGTCTACTTCAGGACAATGTCACAGCCACATGAAAATACAATGAAATATCAAGGTGTTCACATCACTTGTCCTTATTCACCGCGCTTCAAAATTGCTCTATTGTTTAAGCCGGGCAGCTTCAGTTTCCTGGCAGGGTTTATGGCCCGTATCCGCTTTCATGTTGACTTCCTTTTTTTCTGATACATGATGAGAAACTAGGAGGTGATAGCCCTTTATTCTCCTGTTATAAAAGATCCTTTTCAGCCCACTATATAGCCTACATAGAGCCAGCTTAGGGATTAGTCTATCTAGGAGGAAATTAACTTCTTCATCGAACAGCATTGCCAAGTGGCTTCAAACCTTCAAAAAAACAAACAAACCCTCACCCAACTCAGTAACAGTTCCAAGCGAGATGTGTTTTGTAAGTACATCCCATTTAGATGGAGTCCCAATTCCCAAGTATGCATTCTTGACTTCGGTGTCAGTGGCACTTGTCTCTTTTGCTCGGGCGGGCCCCTCCCAGGCCTTTATCTCTGTGGTTCAGGTCATTCACTGTGTTCTCATGCATTGTTACAGCGTTGATGGAAAAAAAAACAGTTAACACAGAAACACGGCCATGTGTGAAGACGCAGCATGCCTTCAGATATTCCGCATTTACTGTAACCTGGATAGGGGAGGGGTGGAAAGAGACGGAAACAAAATGTGGGACCTCTGACCAGAAAGAGGGAAATAAACGATAACACCCTGATGACATGTGTATTAACAGTTTTTATACAGCACTCTTTAGCTTGGGTCGAGCGATGACTGATTGCTTCTATTCAAGGGGCGACGGGCTGCGTTAGTGGGTCAGGAGAGTTCAAGCTGTGGCCTTTGAAGACAAAAGTTATGACATTGCGATAAGATCAATGTTGGCCAGGCACCTGTGATCACTTTGAACTGAATCACTGAAGGTTAAAGTGGATCACCTCATTTTTTTTTTGGTATACAGTTTGAATTGGAGTCTGGACTAATATCCCACATGCTGAGGAATGTTTTACAGAGCTTTTGCATTTGCACTGAGAGGATCGACCAGTAAATGTAAATTCAACGCCCAAAGTTCTTAACTTAACACGACCTTAGTTGTTGAAATACGAAGCAAAATGAAACAAACAAAAAACAGCAACTATACTTACAGATACAAATTAAAGCCTTAACAGCAGATATTAAAGTGAAAAGGTTGCCCACTGACCTACAGAGAGAACTGGACCCCAAACTGTGGCACCTTTCCCACACTCTGTCGTGCTCGCTGTAAATGCAAAATGTATGAGCATAATACATAAACTGTGGTTGGACGCGAAAGTTCATTCTTGACCTTGGAAATAGTAGTTTGTCTCGTTGTTTGTGGCCCCAACAGACCCCACTGCTTAATGTTTCAAGATAATAATAATAATGATAATAATAATAATTGCAGAAATTAACCACATTTAAATCAAAATCCTTTCTTTCTCCTGAGCTTATTGAATCCAATATGTAGAAAGGTGGTAACCCTTCCCTTTGTCACAAACTGGGCATGTTTAATGAAGGTGGCAAAATACGGGGGTGAACATAAACCATTGTTATTACACTAAATAAAGAAATAATGAATGTTTTCTATGTTATTTGGGCTACGCATGAACAAATATATATATTCAGACAAAGAAATGTATGTTATCATATAAAGTAACTACTTATGTACCTCTTATGAACAAACTCCAATATGTATGAAAGTGTGTGTGTGTGTGTGTGTGTGTGTGTGTGTGTGTGTGTGTGTTCTTTGGACTTGGGGTGATAAGTGCAGAATAAAAAATACTCATGAAGCACATGAAAATCCGCTGTATTACTCTCTAAGGCCCCAAGTACAACTACCGCATCATTTTCTGTGAAGAACTTCTGAAACATGTCGTCAGTTCATGAGAAATTCTCATAAAATTAGGAAATGAAGTCTCAGGCTGATAAAACAATTACACGTGTGTGTGTGTGTGTGTGTGTGTGTGTGTGTGTGTGTGTGTGTGTGTGTGTGTGTGTTGAGCTATTAAAGAGAATGCAGGACCTCCAGGACCCCAAAACATCAGGGTAAAACAGGGAAAAGTGCACAACCTTTTGAAGACTTTTAGCAGTCCGCTATATATATATAATAAATGTATTCTCATAAGAGATGTTGTACAATCTGTCTGATAAGAGCAACACAGAGGACACAGCAGAGCTGCTGGAATCACAATGAAACACCACTAATTCACCAATCTCTCATCCGTCCATCCCGCCCTCCATCCCTCCCTCCTGACTGCCTGGGGCTGTTGGTGGGACAGCCTGTCCCCATTTGGGGGATACTGATTGGCTCCCAGACATGCTGAGCTAAAGCTCAAAAGAATCCAGAACACCTTTTGTATTTGGCTCCCTTGTATACTAAACTAATTGCAATCCCGCACTCAACGTCAAAGATGGGATTGCTGGGAGCCATAGGCTTTTCGTTAGCATTGGTATCTCTAACTCAGGTAAATGTCATTTCTGATGTTAGGACCTGTGAAACTCAACGACATGGACATCATTTAGTATTAATACATTTATAGCACGTTATTGATTACATTGTTTTTGTTGTTTACAGATACCTTATAGTGCAGAAGGTAAGTAAAGCAAGGCATTTTGTTGGCAGATTTAGTGTTATATTGTCAGTATTTATGAGTCACAATGGATCACTGAAGCTAAAGATGTCACACTAAATGGAAGACACTGTGTGTAGTTCAGATATATAAAAAAAAGGAAAATATCCAGCATTTATCTTTCTGTGTGATCGTGGTGTTTATTGTCTCGATACAAGCTCCTGTTTTCAGCGCCACGTCTTTCCATCTCTTACAGGGTGCAAAATCCTGTCAGCAAGGCCCTCGGGTCCCTCATCGATTCTGGTAAAATGGGAAAAACACACCGGGGCAACAAACTATTTCTTGGACCTTCGGGTGAAAAACAGTACAAGCATTGCACCGGTTGTGGTGACCCTTCCAGCGGCCGTGACTGAGAAGAGAGTCCAGGGACTGAGACCAGGAACCGAATATAGTGTGACTCTCAAAGTCTTTCAGTTCTACTTTGTGGTGTGTATGGATACACGTGTGGCGTCCACAGGTAAAGAAGGAGACAGTTAATGCAACATTTACGCAGAACAGTTGTAACAGCTCTTAAAACGTGGCGGTGGTTGGTACTCTATATTTATACATCAAATAGACGTATTTACACAGACATTTAACGATGATGATGAACAGAAAAGTATTTATGATATGGGCTGTATCAAAGTACAGTCTGTTCGGACTGCGTCTTTACGCGCGTAAACGCCTCCATTACGCACGGACACAGCGCGGCAATGTAGCACCCTAAACGATGTTTTCTCCCCTGCTCTTTCCTCCCAGTCCCCGACACGTCGCAGATAGTCGAGGGCCAGCCACTGTCGAGTACTTCAATCATGGTAAAATGGACTGAGGTGCCCTCGGCGGACCGCTACTATCTACAGGTGGTCTCTCAGGCCACCGGACACACACTCAACCTGACCTATACCAACTCCAGCGCTGTGATAGGAAACCTGCAACCCTCCACCAACTACGACTGCTACGTCTTCACAGCTAACCAGGCCGGCCAGGGGAGCAGAAGCAAAGTGAGGACCATCACGACCCGTGAGTGACCAGTTTCAGTCCATTACGGGGGGCCTAGAAAACCTGTTAAAGGAAGGGCGGGTGTTTTACAGAGTGGGCAGTTGATCTGGAGACATGTCTCTACGTGACGTAATGTGTGGGGACAATTAATGACCGAGAGAAGATATTATTCAAATTCATTTATATTGCTCAAAATCACAAATTTGCATGGAAAGACATGGCAAACAAGACCCTCTATCCGTAGACCCTCAGTTATCCGTGGTTCTAACACAAATACCAAATTGTCTTGAATCTCTGTTTCTCACTGTAGGAAAGTTGCAGAGTTCATGTTAATCGAAGGGTTTCTGTCTCTGAGATTTTGGTCTTTACCACAATACAGAAACAATTTCACGGTTACTCTGGATAATCCAACCCTGTCTGGAACTACTTTCTGCAGAAGGAATAGTCGGTCATCAGCAACAGGGACAATGTTTCTGGGAAGACATGTTTGGAAGACATTTTGTAATTTTTCCAATTCTTTAAGCTCCATAAACAATCCAGTAATTCACTGCATTGGGGGGCAACACAAGTTTCAGAGGCAGATACCTTACATATTTTAAAAACCTCGGCGCATGAAGTGAAAACTTTATTACAATATATGTATTTTTGCGTTTTATGTGAACTGACCCTTTAACATTGCTGAGCTGGTCACTGGCTGTAGTAGCAGAATAATAACGGTGACCCTTTTGGGCTCTTGAGACGAAGGAGGCCGCAAGAATTCGTTTCAAACTAGCGTATGAAAATTATTTCAGTTATATGCTTCGTCAGATTGAATGATACCCCCCTCTAACTGAGTCCTCGTGTCTGTGTGCAGTGGTGGAGCCTCCAGTGGGCGTCACAGCAACGCAGACCGGCCGGAGCACGGCGAGGGTGACCTGGCAGCCGGTGGAGGACGTCCTGATATACCAAGTCACCATACGGGACACTGATGAACCCACCAGCCGGCCATCTGTGTACAACGTCACGGACACCAAGCTGGATGTTCAAGGCATCCTCCCCTGCTCCACCTATCTGATATCAGTGTCCTCATTCAGCAAGTTCCTGGTGCCGAGCGAGCCCACAGACTACGCATACACCACCAACAGTGAGTCGGCAGAGCCAAACCAATATCAATAACTTGGCGATTAGGATCTAGGTCAGCCATTCTCTCTGAGGCGTTCCTTTCAGACACGCAGAATATGATCCTCAGGGGGAAAAGGACTCAAGTGCCCTGACAACCTCCTTGTTGTCGAGGCTGTCACGTAAACATGAACCTAAGAAAAAGGCGATAGTTTTAGTCTCTTTACAGTGTATTAGATATGGGATACACAGCTTTAACAGTATGTTGTCAATCTGCGCTCATCAGAGACAATGTGATAGTTTTGAACAGAGCCAGTCAACTCCGAAAGCAACTGTCCAATCAGGATCAGTGTAGAAAATGGGCCATGAGTGATGGGAACACAAAAGTAGAGTCAACAGTCAGTATTTCTTACCAAAATGGATGTAAAGTGTCAGTCCGCTTCTTTCTACCTTCTTTTATCGCCAAGTTCCTCTCACACAAAACAAAAATAACATGCTCATGTCCCGTGTCACCCGCAGAGCTGACACCAGTTGCATCAGTTTCCGTGGACTACACCTGCACCACTCACTCTGCCATGGTGCATTGGTCGGCTGTGTTCGGGGCCGACTCCTACAAGGCCACGGCGATGGGCGACAATGGCACGCAGCTGACGTGCACCAGCCAGAGCACCAGCTGTCAGATCACCGGCCTGAGCTGTGGCCAGAGCTACGTGGTGCACGTGACGCCCATGTCGGAGAACTGCAAGAACAAGATGAACACCACCTTGGCCACTTTCCAGACTGGTGAGACACAATTTTCAGGGTTTTGTTGGGAACATTTCAAAATCTTTTTTTTTAACCCACTTTAACTTAATACGAGGCCTATCAGATGTAAAAATGCATACAAAAAACCCCACACACACACACACACACACTGGTATCTTCTCCAAAGTCCGTTTTGATCACGTTTGTCTAATAGAGAGTGTGTGACCCTCTCACAACCACCCAGCTGAGCCATTGTTGGAGCCAATTCTTCATATGGAGGGTTTTCTTCCAGTGTCTCAGACGTCTCTGCTCAGCTGTTAAAAAAGACCAAGTGATCCGTCGCCTTTCACAGGAGTCCAGAATTCAAGATGGACTCTGAACCGCTCGTTTAGGACTTCAGAAATAACCTGCTGGATATTATCTCAAGTCCTGACATCACTACGACGTCGTCAGGCTTATTTTCTTAGATTTTGGAAAGCGCCTCCAGCTAAAGGTTTTATTTTGACTGACTCAGAGTCAGAGCTTTTCATGTATTCCTCCTATCCATTAGCCTGGCTGAGACCTATGAAACCTCAACCACCATCCTTTGACTAGCTTAAAAGCCAAAGTGTTTCCAAAGTGACCGTAAAACAGAGTCGATTTGGGGCGCCCTGCAGCTCACTAGGTAGAGCAGGTGTCCCATGTACAAAGGCCCTGGGTTCCTTTGCTGCATGTCACCCCCTCTCTCTATCTCTCTGTCAATTAAAGGCAAGAAAAGCCCCCAAAAAATAATCTAAAAAAAAAAAGTCGATTGATGGTAAATATCGGCCGAATCACCCCACTTCAGCAAGGTTTAAAGGTAAGCAGAAAATACGGTAAGAAACCCCCCCCCCCCACAAAAAAAAAAAATGATGAGAACAGGTGAAGAAGAGAACTTTATAAAGAATATATAAAGACAGCAGAATACACTTGACAAAAGGCCAATAAAACCAAACGCTCTGGGTGTGGTTGTTATTTTGCAGAACCAGTAACCAACCCATCGGTGCCAGTCAACTGACTGAATGGCTCTGTGTCTATTACATTTTTTGGCTGACGAACATTTTTAGCGCTCCACCCTGTCATCTATTTTTGTGCAGGCAGTTAATCCTTTCATCTCGCATATCACTCTTTTCTGTTGGAGAGCCTGGTCGAGATTTTTTTTCTGTCCAACGCCGCCCCTGGGGCCACATTCTACACCGCTAAGCTGTCGCGACTTGGATGATGCTGAATATGATTTTATGACAAGTAATTGTTGCATGTCAAGTATACAGCCATTTAATACGGCGTTTAATACATATTCAATCCGGTGACAAAAGCCTAAAGGCCCAAGGAAAAGGAAAACAGCGTCCGCTTTAGGTTCAGTTTTGTGAGTACAGTTCTCAGTGGGCTTCCGTAGCCTTGGATGAAGACTTTTTACTCCAGAATATGGCACAAAGATCCACTCCAAACTCCAAACTGACAATTAGATTCAAGATTACTTTGGAGATTGGGACTTCACAGTTAGGGATTTTCCTCTGTCACGTTGAAATTCTTATTTCAACATAATACACCTTCAATCTAGCGGATTTTACTTCAGGTTAAGAAGTACTGAAGTCATATCAGTCAGGGGTCATTTGGGAATAGCTGATTACAACCCCCCCCCCCCCCCCCCCCCCCCCCCCCCCCCCCCAGTGCATCACTACGTGTCTGCTTTGAAAACTGGGTCTCCTATTGAGCTCTACTGTCTATATCATATTGTGTTGTGTTCAGGCTGCTAAGAATGAGCCTGTGTTTGTGTTAAACCTGAAACCTCATACAGTGAAAAGCAACACTGGAGAGCGTAATCTTCAGTATCAGGGCGTTCTAACCTTAAAAGGGATTTGAGACACTTGCCTTTGATGTTGATATTTAACCCCATCTACTTCGTCTTCTTCTTTTTTTTTTTTGCCCTTTATAATGCTATCTATCTATCTATCTATCTATCTATCTAGTTATCTATCTATCTGTGTGTCTGTCTGTTCTTCTGATGTGGGACTGATGTTGAAGAGGACATGTAGAAAACTGGCTTACACAGTGTAAAATGAACTTGTATAAATATCTTTTTCCTTTAAGTTCCCTGTCCTCCCAAGAACCTGGAGCTGTTGCGAGATTGTTCCAGTGAAGTCATCGTCTTTTCCTGGGAGCACACAAACAATACAGACCACTATCTGGCCAGGGCAGTGGACTCTCAGGTATTGTATTCTGGACTAACTCTCTCTATATATATATGACCTCTAGAGGTGACGGCAGGAAGCTTTTGTTACCTTTGGACAGAGGCTAGCAGCAGTCATTGTGCAAAACTAAGCAAGAATATACCTTTAAAGAGATTTTTTTAAGGACTAGTCTGTAATTTAGTGTACATATGAAATATCTTGTGATTTCTCTGTACCCAGGGAGTGGTCCAGGAGTGTCTCACTGAAGACAACTCCTGTTATTTCACACACACGGTGTGTGGACGACACTATCGCTTCACAGTCTACTCCATCACGGGGCACTGCAGAAGCCAGATTAGCTCTACTGTTGACATCCGCACAGGTACGACTACGTTCTCTTTACAGAGAGCAGATACACACACACACACACACACACACACACACACACACACACTCACACTCATTTTGTGTAACAAAACTTTGTGAAACGTATTATTATTTGATCAATTTATCTCCTCAGGACCCTAAAAATTATTTTAAAAAATAGCTCTTTTTTTTTTTTTTTTGATTGCAAGCATGTGCAACCAGTGACAAAGGGTTGCGATACATATATTAATTTAATTTCCATAATTTGAAGTAGTTGCAACTTTTGCACAACACAATTTAAAACATTAGCGATTGCTCCGTGAGTAGCTGATCTAAGCTCGGGGACAGTTGTCCATTCTCATGTGATCGCCCTCTGGTGGATACTCCAGAACATGATCCAAAATATGATCCAACTGCTTTATATCGCAACTGACAATTGTCATGGACAGCAATATTATTTCAGCTCTTTTCTTCTTGCAGTTTTCAGTTAGTCTTTTATCAATTGCAAATACAAAAAGAACATTTTAAAAGTTGAGTAAAATAACTTGATCCTTGGATTCGTTTGCCTGTCTCCAGCACCGTGTATTCCCCAGAATCTGCAAACCTCAGCCGACTGCAACTCAGATGTTCTGCTCAGCAAGTGGGACCTCGCTGAGGGGGCTCTACGCTACACTGTGGAGGCCTTCGGCAACAAGGGAAACAACAGCCGCTATACCTGCAGCTCAATATCCAACAGCTGCGCCATAAATGGCGTCCAGTGTGGAGAGTACTTGACCATCTACATCACGGCTTTTGACGACGACTGTGCCAGCCCGAGGACACTGGGGCCTGTGGCTGAGACAGGTAAGGAAAAGCCGTTAGTGCCGGTTTATCAGATATCAGCTATGGTGGAAGAAGTATTTAGATCCTTTAAATTAAAAAAATCACCCAAAACAAGTTTTGTATACAAAAGCTTGGGAAGGAGGTACTGTATTGTCACCTGCAACTGCGAAAGGGTTTTACAGGTGGAATTTGTTCTCGTTTTGATTCGTCCCCTCTCCTCTAGTGCCGTGCGCTCCTCGGAACGTATCAGCAGTGAAGGAATGTGGAGCCGACTCCATCACAATGACCTGGATAATGTCCGGCAGTGCAATTTTCTACGTTGCCATGGCGAAGGACAGCGACGGCGTCATCCACAGCTGCAACTCCATGGGTTTGACCTGTAAGATCGAGGGCTTGAAGTGCAGCACCAACTACACAGCTTACGCCATCGCCTCCAACTTCATGTGCAACAGCTCTGAGAGCGAGATGGTCACCATAGAGACAGGTACTGTGAGGCTGCTCGTTTTTCTTCTTCTGGCTTATTTTATCGTAAAAAAAGACGCTCCGGTGTACTTTGAAAGTAACAAAAGGGTGAAGGAGGCTTTGAGTCAGTATTAAGGTTTAAATTGTTAAACTTTGTCTGGAAGAACTAAATAAACGATCTACGATCTGAAATATGTTGCATGGGTTGACCACATTTCTGGAGAGCGAATCTGTAAACCTCAGATTGATATATTGCTGTTATTTACATACATCTTCTGCCAGTTAAATCAGACTGAATACAGAGAGCACAGAGCTGTTTTTTCACATCTGCCTGTGTGTTTCACTTCAAAATGTCCAGTGCGCGAGTTAACTGCCCCTTTGCCTCATTTCAGCTGCTTGCCCACCGGATCACGTCACTGCCTCCCTGGACTGCGCAGCCAATGAGGCTCTGATTTTGTGGCGTGGACAGCCCAAAATGAACTCCTACACCGCCAGCATCGTGGATGAAGATGATGGACTTCTCAGCTGTAGCTCTACTAATACCAGCTGCAGGATACCCAACCTGAAATGTGGCCGTCTCTACGCTGTCACTGTCTGCCACCACGATGGCATCTGCCCCAGCATGCCCTCTGAGGCCATCTACATGGAGTCTGGTAGGAATGGGTTTTTGCTCGAAACATGTGATTCGTGTACATTAAAACTTCCACTCATGTCACTGTATCTGTACTCTCCACAGTAAACCTTTTAAGATTAATAATATTAACTTTACATTAACAGCTCTGCAGGTCTCCTCAGCTCTACTGCTTTAGTGTCTTTCAGCCCCCAACGTTACTGTTTTGGTTTTTGCTCTCATCAGCGTAGTTTCCCGCAAAAATCTCTGATAAACTAAGTGTATGCTACCCGCCCAGCATTAAACAGCATAGCAGACAGAGTTAGCGACCAACCGGTGAATGTAGTGGAGCATTTAGCAGCTAAAGAGACAGATTTTTTGCCCCCAGGAGTCGGATCGGGTGTGAAGATTTGTCCAGAGATGACCAGAGACATGACTCCAAAGATGATATCAGATGTTGTGTTCTCACAGCTTGTAGTGGTGACCCCAAGTGGCCAAAAATCTATTAAAGCAGAGGCTGACAAAGTGCTTCTTAGATTGATGAAAGTTGAATCGGGCAGTGTCGAGATGAGCCTGACAAGATGAGTCTGAAAAGTCCACGGCCTATGTACACCATTTGCCCCACTAGCAGTAAGGGTCTAAGAAAGCTGTCATTTGGTATCCATCCTGCATCCTGTTACAGCCTGACATGTAGTCTTGGTCTCATCTTAATTGCCTGTACATTAGCGTCTTCGCAGTGTCGAGATTAACCCGAACATAGAAGGTCTTTTTTTACGTAACCATAATAACCAACACATTTCTTAGACGCCAGCCTTCACCGTTCTCTCTTCCCTCTGTCCAGTTCCTTGTGGGCCCCACGTGAAAGCCGACTTAGACTGTCAGACACAAGTACTGACGCTCGGCTGGAATGCGTCGAGTAACGCAGAAGGCTACATGACTGTAATCTCAAGCAGCAACAAGCAAATGTCCTACAACACCACAGAGCCTGCGCTGATTATCAACACACTGGAGTGCGGACTTGATTACACACTGAAAGTGATGTCCTTCAACGGCACCTGCCTCAGTCGACCCTCGGTATTACCCACCTGGCAAAGTAAGTAACATGCAACATACATGAGGTGTCTTTCTTGTATGAAACCAGTCGCGAAGAACTTAAAGTCTGCCCTGATAACAAACTGCCCTTCCCAGATGTGCAGACAGTTGTGGTGCTTTTTAGAACTCGACGAATCCTTAAAATGTACTGAGCTGATCTGAGGCCGTCTCTCCCTCAGCGCCATGCGTGCCCACTAATGTGGTGGCGACAAGAAACTGCGGCCAGAGTTTTGTGCAAGTGACTTGGCGAGCAAGCCGTGGCGCCCTGCACTACAAAGCAACTGCAAAGGGTAAAGACGGCCATCCCTTGCTGTGCTCTTCCAATGAGACGTCGTGCAGGCTGGAGGGCCTAATGTGCAGCCAGGTTTACAGCGTCGGGGTGACTGCCGTGGACGGCAACTGCGCCAGCAATGAGAGCTCGGCGGAGATACTACGGACAGGTAAAGACAAAGCAGTCAATCGAGCAGCGTTGAAGCGTTTTGCAAATGTGTGTATCCTCTCCAGCTCGTGTGTGTTCTGTGTCCCTCCTCTGCAGCGCCCTGCCCTCCCTCTCAGCTCAACGTCTCGGTGAACTGTGCCAACAACTCGGCCATGTTAACCTGGAACAGCAGCCCCAATGCAGGGTCCTACACTGGCAAGGCAGTGAGCACGGACGGACACAATGTGACCTGTGACGCAGGGATGAACCTCGGTTGCCAATTGGACGGTCTGCGCTGTGGCGAGGAGTACACCTTCACTGTGTCGGCCTCAGATGGCGAATGTCAAAGTCCTGACAGCGAGCCAGTCATCCATACGACAGGTGAGAGAGAGTAGCGTCTCTGCCTTCTTCCTGTTTCATCTTACTCCCTTCCGAAACACTTACCAACCTTCATCTTCATCTTCCTTGCTTATCCTGTTTTTAGCCTCTCTTTTTGCTTCCCCCTTGTCATCCACAACGTTAGTTGACAAAAGCCGTATCACCAAAAGATCCACTTAGTAGCTCCGCTGGAGCTCCATGACAGCTTGGCAAAGTCTGTCCGCTGAGGAAGATGGTGCGATACAGCTGAAAGCTCCAGAGCAGCTACTGAATGGGCGTCGTCCCCATGTTGTTTTGTCAACTACTGTTTGAGAGTTCATTTTCAATCTGAGAGCCAAAAGACATTCTCATCCACCCACGTTTCCTGTGCCACCCCCCTCACAAATATACTCAATCGACTAACCTGGAAACGTGACAGTATTGTTTTATCATGTGAGCATAGTTTAGTGCAGTTACTTTTTGCATCAGGTGTATAACTGCAATGAAAAAGATTTCATTACTGTATATCTATGAGTGTGCTTTGGAGCTCTTCTGCCCCCAAGTGGCCAAAAAATTCAATATATTAATGCATTTTTAAGTAACTGCTACAATTATTTCCGTGCATTTGTAATCAAACTACCGCCGAGTCTCACTCTTTGCCTCCTGTGTCAGCCCCGTGTGCTGTTCAGAGCGTGCTCAACACCCTGAACTGCAGCACCAACGTACTGACCATCAGCTGGGCGCCCGGATCCAGGCCGGTGAACTACAGCGCCACCGCCCTGGACAGAAACGGAACTGCACTTCGCTGCACAACAGAGGATTCAAGTTGTAAGATGACTCATTTAAAGTGTGGACAGCAGTACAACGTGACGGTCAAAGCCGTCACCAGCACATGTGAGGGACACAGCAGTGTCCCGGAAATAGTTCATTCTGGTAAGTTTGTCGGTTGACCCAACAGAGCAGTGTGCTATATGTAAATTAGTAATATAATAATAATAGTAACAAGTGAAGGATATGACCCCCCGCTTGATATTAAAATGGTTCCCTGCTTTTTCTCTCTCAGTTCCTTGTGTTCCTGGGAAAGTCAAAGGCGTTGTGGAGTGTTCCACTAACACGTTGCAGGCGTCCTGGGACGCAGCTGCCGGGGCAGCGTCCTACATCTCCACATTGAAGGGGTCGGGAGGTTTCTCTTCTTCCTGCCCTACAGTCGACCAGAGCTGCCTGTTCCCTGGCCTGCAGTGTGCTCAGACATACATGTTCAGCGTGGTGGCCCTGAACGACAGGTGTAACGGCTCCGAGAGTGCCATCATCTCAGCGAGAACTGGTAAATGTGTATGAAAAGCATGAAAGGATGAGATGTCAGCATATACTCGCAGGCTAACAATTGAATTCTATAAAATCACAATATAAATATAGTCATAATGCCCTTTTTCCTCCTCCCTTCTCTAGCGCCCTGCGACCCTACAAATGTGGCCGCTGCCCTGCACTGCCTCTCTGGCGTGGCGACGGTGACTTGGGGGGCCAGCGCTGGAGCAAATGATTACACAGTCTTCGCTGAGGCCAACGGACACGTCGACTCCTGTAATTCCACGGGCACTTCCTGCGAGCTGACCGAGCTGCAGTGTGGGGAGAACTACACTGTGACTGTGCTGGCAGGGGACGGGAACTGCAACAGCTCCATACTCGCCAAAACCAATGTAACGACAGGTAAAGAAACAGTGAGAGGGAAGAAACTCTGTTCAGTTTTGCTTGGCACTACTGCAGTGCAGATTATATGTAGCCAGTTTATGAGTTATTGAGTAAAAAGTTCATTATAGATATATTTTCTGTACATTTTATTTCCCCAAAATAAAGGTCAAAATGCTCCATGCTCAAAAATGAACAACAACTGCAACTATCTCACCCAAAAGACTCTTCTAAAAGACAAATGCGTAATGTGTGACAATCCCCTGTTCCAGCCCCCTGCGCTCCAGTGATCCAGGACCACTCCCTGGACTGTGTCTCCAACCACGCCTCGGTCACCTGGGTTGAGGACAGGGATGCCACGAGCGTCACGGTCAACGCGACCTCCGGCCGGGGACACTCGACGTCCTGCAGCTCCTCCACCAACAGCAGCTGTGTCCTGGATGAACTGCAGTGTGGACACACCTACACCGTCCGGGCTGTTGCACGAGGAGTCCAGTGTTCGAGCAAACCCAGCTCTACTTTTCAGATTGTCACGGGTAAGTTATAATTAGATTAGATCTTTTGTGTTAATGCTGTTGCTTGCAAAAAAGACAGCATGTTATATGTTGTACTATGGGTTGTATACGATGCCGAGGATATGGTGTGTCTGGTATGATAGGAACCCATTTACTGATAAACTGTATATATCATAGTTTTCCAACCTCGGGGCCGGGACCACCTTTGGGGCCACTTTATGTCGGCTGGGTCGTATGAGGTATTCCGGAGGTATTCGAGTATGAGGTGTTCAGGATCTGACTGCACTCCTCTCTCACCCAGCTCCCTGCACCCCTGCGAACGTGGAGTACACGTACTCCTGTGAGACTGGCATCGCCTTCCTGAGCTGGGACGAGACGTTGGGAAGACAGAGTTTCCACGCCCAATTATATTCTGGGGACCACATGGCCTCCTGCAGCACCAGCCAGACCGACTGCTCCCTGCCCTCGCTGCTCTGTGGCCGCGTGTACGACGTGAAAGTGACAGCTGTGGCTGACCACTGCAACGGCAGTGTGTCCGGCGTGACAGAAATACAGACAGGTGAGAGAGCGAGGGTTGGTTGACGGGTCATGTACAGGGTGTGTGTGTGTGTGTGTGGATGAGGATGAGGATGAATACTAACTTCAACCTAAAATGTTTGGGTGGGTTTCTGTGGGTTTGCTCTCCTCGACACTCCAGTGTGTTTGGAATTTTTTATCTTCTTAACTACAAAGCATGTATACTTGATGTTTTTGTGGACCTTTGTTGAATGCAAGCAATGCATTTTAAAATGTTTGGATGTCTTTCCTATCATTTCAGGCGGGGCTGTTTCTAGCTTTACTTTGTGAACTGTTTCGCTCACAAGACACAGATCCCCTATCCATTGCAGCATTTTAATAATAACGTTTATTGATGTATATATATATATATATATATATATATGCTTCTTGTTTTTTCAGCTTATAGTTACTTTCACTCAACACTCAAGGGCACTTGGCTACCAAGAGAGACTGTTCATTTTCATTTCTAAAAAAACAAAAGGCTTGAGTGACTCCAACTTGGTGATTACAAATATGAATAATCTGGAAATGCAGTTATACATATTAGTCATCAAAAACATTAAACAGTTAATACTTTGGGTGCACTCACAGTGAAATCGAATTGTTGTCATTGTTTACAGGGTAAGAAATCACAGATTATATGTGCACATATGTTATCTATATGTTACCTTGCTTTAGCTAATGGTGCGGCTATTGGCTCAAATTAGGCTTCAGCTACATTCTTGGTTCCTAGCCTTGTACAAATGAAGGTCTGCAACAACCGTGGTCCTCATCAGGTAATGTGGGTGCAACTTATGTCTACCTTAATGACAAAATAACAACAGAAATGTTCATGTGTTTCATGATATCAGCCGCAGCATCCAAGACTGGGTTTCGGTTTATATTTGCATCAGAGAAATAAGACTTCCATGGGGACAGACATAGTAGCACGGTTGAACGTTTGGGCTTTCGCACAAAGACTCAATGGTGCTCCCCCTTGTGTGTTTTTCACCCCCCGCAGCCCCCTGTGCGCCCATGAATGTCAGCGCCTCCCTGGTGTGCGACAACAACACGGCGGCGGTGAGCTGGCAGCCCAGTCTCGGCGCCGTTTCCTACAAAGTGATGGCGAACGGCAGAGACGGCGACGTCAAACAGTGCGCCACAAACGACACAAGTTGTCGCCTACCCAACATGCACTGCGCCCAGACCTACGTGTTCACTGTGACCCCCTTCTCTCAGCGCTGCAGGGGCTTCGACAGCTACCCGCACACTTACATCGCAGGTGAGGCTTTGGTGTGAAATGAGGTCAGGTTTGTCCTCAATAAACCCCCCCCCCCCAATATTATTATATCATGTTAATTCCACTTCTTATAATGTGTGTCTTGGTGGTGATTATTATATTAAATATTGGGTGATTACTTTTATTATAATTGTTGTTTGTGATATCAAATATTTAGTAAGTTTGCTACGAGCCACAGTTGGTTCTTACATTCTATTAATTATTAAATATTAAGTGTGTTTCCGCCACTTTAACTTCCTTTATTCGCTCCCTCTCGCCTCTGTCCTTCAGGCCCTTGCCCTCCCACCAATGTCCACGCGTCCCTGCAGTGTGTCGGTAACGTGGGCCATGTGACCTGGGATGCCGCCCTACAAGCAGATCTCTATGTGGCCACGGCGGTACCTTCTGCCGCGGGCGAACCCGAGGCCACCTGCACCTCCAACGGAACAAGCTGCTCCCTCACGGGCCTCCACTGCGGCGAGAGGGCCGTCGTCACGGTGGTCACCACGGAGAGGGGCTGCCGGAGCGAGCCCAGCCAGCCTTTTACCTTCCAGTCAGGTCAGAGTATGCATATGCAGATCAACAGCTAGCCTGGCTCTGTCCTTCGCGATTCTCCTTTTAGGTTTTACATATCAGTTGCTACTTGTTTCAAAAGTGTATCTTGATTGTCCATAAAAACCTAGTTGTTAACTAAGGTAACAGAAAATAGATGCAACACAGACTTTAACCAGTGTGTTAATGTAGTTCATCAGTTTCATGAAGTGTCACAAATCGTGTGAACCGTACAATCTGTATCTAAATCAGTTCATTTACAGCATTTTCAAGGTGTCTCTCCCTTCCTCTCAGTCATCTGCCCACCGACCCGTGTGACTGGAGTGACAACTTGCGCGAACAACGACATCACAGTAAGCTGGGACCCGAGTCCGGAGAGCGGCGTCGACTACTTCGTCCGCTCTCAGGAATACGGCGGGACCGCTGCCAACCACTCCACGACGCAGACGTCCCGCGTGCTCACGGGGCTGCAGTGTGGCGAGTCGTATACGCTGGCAGTCGCCGCCAGGGACACGGAGTGCACCAGCGTCCTCAGCGAGGCGATACAAACTGAAACAGGTTAATATCTGGGTGTACGCCATACGAACAATGCAGAGCTCACATTCTCACAGAGCCAGCAATCAGCGGTCATCCATTCCTCAAGTATGGGGACTGGAGCGGCAAATCTTCATTACCGATTTATCAAATTGCCATTTTCTCCATTCACTGATTGATCATTTGATCTATAAAAGATTAAAAAAAAGAATGTGAAAAATGCCCATCACAACTTCCCAGAGTCCAAGGTGACACGCTGTTGTGTAATTGTTTCAGCTCCTTTTACATTTTCTTGATAGAATCACATCTATATCTATATTTCTCCGATATAAATTGATGTTTACATCAACAATTGAATTTTTTTTTTTTTGCTCTAGTCTAGTCTGGGTTTTTAAAAATACTGGAGAGAATCTGAATTCATCCAGCGCAGCCCCATCTCCCCTAAGAAATGTTTGATTGAACACCAAAACAATTTATTAGTTTATTCACAGTTCATTTCAGCTATATTTTTCTGAGGAACACAGAATGATTTGCTCCTGAATCTCTTTCCCGCCAGCTCCGTGTCCTCCGACCAACCTGACCGCCAGAGCCGACTGCGGCACCAACTTGGGAACGCTGACCTGGGCGGCGAGCACCCGCGCCGTCTCCTACACAGCTACAGTGACCGGCACCCACGGCCATGCGGCTTCCTGCTCCTCCAACACAACAACCTGCTCGGTGAAGCTGGATTGTGGACGCCAGTACTCGGCGGTTGTGATTGCTTCCAGTGCGACATGCAACAGCAGCACTGGAGCATCCCTGACTTTTGACTCGGGTAAGTGGCGGCCCGCTTCTCCCCCGCCGACGTCTGGGTTGCACTTTCAATCTTCCTTTTTGTTTTGAAGCCCAAAACCAATAAAAAGACTCAATCTGTCACCTTCCCTTCTTGCCCCGTTGCCCACAGCTCCCTGTCTGCCTGACAGGGTGGTAGCGGACCTGGACTGCACTGCCAACTCCTTTGCGGTGCAGTGGAGGGGGAGCGTCGGCGACCTCGGCTCTTACACTGCGATCGCCATTGGCAGTGACAAAACCCGCGCAACCTGTGACTCCAGTGGCACAAACTGCACCATCCAGAACCTAAAATGCGGTCTCACCTACAGCGTCGTCGTCACTACACCGTCCGTCGACTGCGGCACCATCGAGGGCTCCGACTACTTTATGCAGTCAGGTAGCAAAAGTTAAAGTGTTGTCTGCGGCATGTGCAAAATAATGTCATTCTCCTCAAATAAGACTCTTAATCTATCATTTATGAATTACCTCATCGACCTCTTCATCCTCAGCCCCCTGCAAACCAGAAAGCGTGTCGGTGGATCTGCAGTGCAGCACTAACATGGCGTTAGTGACCTGGGGAAACTCTGGGCCGGACCAGACCCAGGTGGTGTCGGCGGTGGACAGCAGAGGGGTGATCGCCACCTACAACTCCAGCAGCTCCAACTGCACCTTCGAGCAGCTGACCTGCGGGGAGAGCTACGTTATCAGTGTGGCCGGCCACACGAACACATGCAGCAGCGAACCAGCCGTTGCGGAAAGGCTCAGCACAGGTACTAATGACTCAGCAAAGAATAATGCACAGCTAGCTGCGACAGCACTACGAGCTCACTCACCCGAATGATATCAAGTCACATTTGTGAATTCATGGTCTACACTAACGCAGGCCTGAAAAACCATAGAACACAAAAATATGATCACAAGCAGAGATGCTGGTGCAATTCTAGGCAGCGTGATGGTAAATGACGTTGAGAGGAACAACAACATTAAACATGGTAAGATGTAAATGTAAGATTCTGCTGTTAATAATAACAACAAGGGAGGTGGTTAATGCTTATTTATCTCCATGTGTTTTACGCAAAGTGACATGACCTGCAAAGGATGGAGGTGTAGAAATGTATGCATGACTTCATCTACAACAGAACATCTTATTTGATAAGCTGCTCATGTGTTTTGTATATTAATATGTAAAGTAACTATACACAGCACAGATAAATGTAGGACTATAAAATGATATATAATGATAATATATATACAGTGTTTAACAAATTTATTAGACCATCTGTCATAAAAATTAGAAAACACAAATATTTTAGAAATCTGTCATAAACTTGTTTCAAACTAAAAATTGTATTGTTATTTATTAGGCAAACAACAAACTGGAACAACTAAATAGTCCTTATTCACATATATTAACCAGAAATCTTAATATTTTGTACGGCCTCCTTCTTGCAACCACAAAACAAATGCTTCTGTTCAGGAGTGCAAGTAAATAACTGTAATTTGGCATCTCAATCAAAAAATAATAACGTGCTTTACTATTTTTTTCTGGGTTTTTTTTGTAAAACAGTAAATTTGAGAATTCATGGATAACAACAATGATTATATTTTAGCATTAAAGAGATCATTTTGATTAAAGAGCTTGGCTTGCACATACTGGTGGATTAACCATTACAGAGACATCAGCAATACTGTTCATTTAGGGCAGCGTGGCAAACACCTCACACTGGGTGGTGGTCTAATACATTTGTTAAGCACTGTATGTATGAAATAGAATATTTAGATGAAGTGCCTCAGAAAAGGCCTTTTTCATAGAAAACCTTTTGGAAAAGCAAAAGTGTAAATAATAGAATTTTGTGGCTGAATTCCATTCAGCTGCTTCAGTTTCAGCTTTCTCACTGTCATGGCTTACTGGGACACTTGAACAGAACGGAGCCATCGTGAATGTCATCAGTAACACCTGTGCTTCTCTCACTATGACAAGTCAAAACGGCCTGACAGCAAATGCACTTAGTTACTTTCCGCCACTCGTATTAAACAAAGCAAGTGAAATAAAAACCACAAGACTGACCTGAGAGTGACCCTTGCCACACATCTGCCTCCCCCTCTCCACCAGCTCCGTGCGTTCCCACCCACCTCACAGCACGAGTGGACTGCCGGACTGGTATCACTGTGGTTACATGGGACGGCGCACTTGGTGCCACATCTTACACCGTCTACGCTCGGGGCAGTCTCGGCCACAACGCCGAATGTAACGGCACTGACACCAACTGTGACTTCCCTAGCCTGGCGTGTGGGCAGGACTACACCATCACAGTGGTGGCTCGCCATGACTCCTGCGTCAGTTTGGTGAGCGAGTCCTTCAACATCACCACAGGTAATAAAAGAATGCTGCTTTGTGTCTCCCCAAAGTGATAGAAAGCATCAGCAACCATACTAAATTGAAGGGCTTTACTGCATCTGAAAGGTGCTGTCAGTAATATTTAACTGGCTCTTTGATCAACGTAAACAGAATCTGTGTTTCTCTCTTTTTATTGTTGTGTTGTTTTCCAATCAGTTGCCTATGATAAGCTCAGAATTTGTAAAAACGTTGGAGTTTGTGCAGAAAGGCAAATTTGCTAATGTTGTTGTTTCTTATGGCTGCCACTAGGTGTTACTAAAGAACCATATTTTACAGGGGGCACTTTTAAAGTTATAAGCTCATAAAACCCATCTAAAATCCAACTACGAAGCCACAGAAGCAACTGCACTTAAATAGCTTTTCAGCGTGACAATGCTTCCACAAATTCTTACTCTTACTGACAAAATCACAACATTTATTTTGTATTTTATAGGGATTTAAAATGTAAATTACACATGAACCCCTGACTATGCATTTACTTTTCCCTCTCTACATGTAGGTCCTTGCCCCCACACTGGTCTGAAGACCACCCTGGACTGCGACACCAACACGGCCGTGGTGTCTTGGACGCCCGGCAGCGGCATCCTCTACTACAACGCCTCGGCCGACGCCTTCGACGTCGTGCACCTGCAGGCCTGCTCCACCAATGGCTCCTCCTGCAACATCAGCTCTCTGCGGTGCGGGGAGAGCTACAGGGTGAGCGTCAGTGGACAGGGACAGAACTGTCCCAGTCCGGCCCAGGACTGGAACAGACTCGTCACAGGTAACGCTGACACTCATCTGTTTGTAAAGTACTTTTAGCTAACTGTCCTATTATTATCCCATTACTTTTTCCACTGTTTCTCCACCATTTTTACCCAAAATGTTTAGCTGTTTATCAATTTCTTTAGCTATTAGTTTCAACTGTTTTTCCATCACTTTTGGCTAACTATGTCATCTGTTTATAAATTACTTTTATCCAACTATTTGAACTATTTATCCATTACATTTGACCACATTTTTCAACCGTTTATAAATTACTATTTTCTATTAATTATACGTAATTCATTCGTTTATGAATTACTTTTGTCCTCCTGCCTGACTATTTTGACCATTTATACTTTTATTTAGTAATTGTACAGTATGCACGCTGAATAAATTGAGAGAAAAAAAAATCCTAAATACCAATAGAATCATGCAAAAACCATAACATAACCAGGCATTATTGAACTAAAGTTTTATGCCAACAATCATTCTGCCATTTTCTTGAAGTCATCTGAAAAAGGAACCCCCAGATCTATTACATGCACTCTTTTAATGCATGTGATAATGCATGTAAGTGATCTGACTCACCATGCGCCTTGCACTCCTCCAGCTCCCTGCCCTCCGACCCTGCTGAGGGTCGACTCCTCGTGTGAATCGAACAACATCTCGGTGTCGTGGCAGGCCTCGCAGGGCTCCGTCTCCTACATGGCCGTGGCTGAGAACACGCAGGGCCACCGGTGGTCCTGCAACACCAGCAGCACCGCCTGCCAGATATCTGGTCTGCCCTGTGGACAGCAGTACCAGGTCTACGCAGCTGGTGTTGATGAAACGTGCGTGGGAGCCAAGAGCGACATGAAAATGATTCGTACAGGTAGGTATTAAAACCCAAGGCATCCCAAAGGTGTTCAGTGGGGTTGAGGTCAGGGCTCTGTGCGGGCCAGTCAAGTTCTTCCACACCAAACTCATCCAACCATGCCTTTATGGACCTTGCTTTGTGCACTGGGGGGGTACAGTCATGCTGGAACAGAAAAGGGCCTTCCCCAAACTGTTTCCACAAAGTTGGAAGCATAGAATTATCCAAAATGACTTGGTAAGATGAAGCATTAAGATGTCCCTACACTGGAACAAAGGGGCCTAGGCCAACCCCAGAAAAACAACCCCATAGCATTACCCCTCCTCCACCAAACTTTACAGTTGGCATAATGCAGTCAGGCAGGTAACGTTCTCCTGGCACTCGCCAAACCCAGACTCGTCCATCAGACTGTCAGATGGAGAAGCGTGACTCGTCACTCCACGGAACACGTTTCCACTGCTCCAGAGTCCAGTTCTTTCACAAATGTTTGTGAAGGCAGACTGCATGGCTAGGTGCTTGATTTTATACACCTGTGGCAATGGGACTGAATGAAACACCTGAATTCAATGATTAAGAGGAGTGGCCCGATACTTTTGTCCACATAGTGTATGTGGGATTTGTAAATGTCCTTCTTTGGCGCCCCCCAGTGGTAGCCTCAAAAAAGAAACTGTGGCAGACGGCAACGCATGCTGCTACACACTTCAGCAAATTACCAATAAAGATTCCACTATGTTAGAAAATACCGGTTGATGCTTTTATGTTAATTTACTTTTACACTAAATCCATATACAACTTTCCTTGAATTAATAATTCATTTTGGAAACTGATTTATAATCCTAATATTATTGCTCCCCCAGACAAAATATTTGAAATACTTTTCAAAACGTGCCATAGAACTGAGTCACCACATGAATAAACGAAGTAGTATTTTCAGCAAACATTTATCAGGTAGCTACCGAGGCTAGTATATGGCACTAAAGCCGTGTTCATTATTGCAGCAACCACATTTGTAATTCACTTAATAACGACAATTTTTGTACAAAGATCAATTACATTTTTGTTGGGTGATCATTTAAACCTCAAGAATAATTCAATTGTGATCACAAAACAAAGCCTTCACGAGCACACAGTAGTGACAGGATGTTTTCTCTCCAGCTCCGTGTGTGCCACAGAACGTACAGAACAACCTCGACTGTCTGTCTGGCGTCCTCAACGTTACCTGGCAGTCGACAGGTGACGTTCTTCAGTTCCGCACCTCCGTGGTGAGCAGCGAAGGTCACGTCAGCGTCTGCCAGACGGGCAAGCATCACTGCGTAGTGCGCAACATGCAGTGCGGTCTGACCTACGTCGTGACAGTGGTGGCCCAGGATGAGGCCTGCAACGGCTCCCACAGCCCCACAAAGCAGGTCCTTACAGGTAGGTAAAGCTCCAGGTGATAGTTGCAGTACATCTGATAGACAACAAGTACAAGTATAAAGGGTATTCTGTTCCTCATCTTCAACCCTCACCTCTTCTTCCACTCTTCCCCTCAGCTCCCTGTCCTCTCTCAACCTTCCTCCCCGCTGTCAACTGCACCACCGGCGTTGTGTCTGTAACCTGGAACAACAGCGTGGCGGGGGTCGTGTACACGGTGTCGGCGGTTGACGCCACAGGCCGGCGACACAACTGCAGCGGTACAAACGGCGGCTGCAATCTGAGCACGGTGGAGTGCGGGACGAAGTACAACGTCACCACCGCACCATCCAGGGACGGCTGCTGGGGCAAAGACAGCCCCACAAAAATGATCACGACAGGCGAGGATCAATAACATTATTATTATTATTACTGTTTTTTTTTATTCAATTTTAGCTTATTTTTTAATCTTCCATTTTATTTTACTTTTTAAAATCCTATTTCTATGTCTGCTTATAGGTGTGCTTTCACCTCCTGATTATTTGAGAATATTTGTCAAGTTTAAGATTAAAATTTGGCATGATTGTAATCTATGTTTTTAAGTTATATGAAGCAACCCTGCATTCTTACTAGGCAGCCATTTGCCACAGAAATGTTAAAATGTGTAAGTATATAGCCATTATTTTAACCCACAGCTCCTTTTTGACAGTGTGAAAATGGTCAAGATGAATGAACTTTGCTGTCAGGGTTAAAAGACAAGTTTCCTTTAAATCAAAAACTACACATTTATACCAATCAAAAACTCTTTAAGGTCCATGAATGAGAGCACTAACGTTTTGATCGGTTCCTGGTTACCTCCAGTTCCCTGCGTGCCTCGCCTGACGGACGTGGAGATCGACTGCCTGACAAACTCAGCCTGGGTGATGTACGAGGAGTCCGCCGGGGCTGAGGACTACGTTGTCATGACGACAGACAGCCAGGGTGACGTCCGGACGTTTGAGTGTAACTCCACGTCAGACGGGACGTGTTCTCTGCCGCCGCTGACGTGCAGCCAAAACCTCACCTTCACCCTCAAGGCCCGCGACCCGCAGTGCCCCAGTGCACCCAGCAATGCCGTCACAACTGAGACAGGTAGATTAAAAAAAAAAAAAAATACAATGAAACTATTAACATAAAGTTACAAAAAACAGTATTTATCATTTTAAAAACAAGAAAACCGGAAGTCACTTTCATCTATGACAACACCGACGTTATCTTTTCATTAAAACGTGATGCTTCAGATTTGCTCTTAACGCCATTTTTGAATAAATCTGAAATGTCATGTTTTAATGAATGGAGGATATCTTTTTTTGTGTTTTGCGACTCTTTTTGACCTCTTGAAATTTTTACAATTTTTTTTTTGGTATAAAATATGAGTTAAAGTCTCTATGTGTAGAATTAGAACATTTCTAACTTGCCCTTGAGTGGTCGCATCAACAAAGATGCTGTGGCAGACAGAAATGCCTCCGTATCAGACCTGGAGACCCTAAGATGAAGTGGCTGATTGACTGCACCAATTTTAATTAATCTATTTTAATCAGCATTGTCTGAGTTTTCTTCAAAGAAAATCTAATGCCCTTAGAATGACTTGAAATTCACGCTACATGAAACAAATGGCTTTAGTTGTTGTAAAAGGTTTCGGAGGATTCATTTTAAATTGTACCTCTCCAGCTCCCTGTCCTCCTGAGGACGTAGAGAAATCAGTGGGCTGCGACAATCGCACGGTCAGCATCGCCTGGTCCGCCGTCCCCGGTGCAGTTTCGTACACGGCCACGCTGGAGCACATGAACGGAGGCACCACCTGCTGCACCTCCTCGGACACCGGCTGCGACGTCACCGACGTGCCGTGCGGAGAGATGTACATTCTGCTCGTCGTGGCTGAGGGACGGACGTGCAACAGCTCCCAGAGCGAGGGGCAGATCGTCAGGACAGGTACGGTACACACAGCACGCGTTCACGCACATGCATGCTTTATAAACTGCGTGAAGAACTGGGAACTGAGAATAAAATACAGTGCTGCAGCCACAGTGTTCAGGGTTTGTGGAATGAAAAATGCGTAAATACGTTTCTGTATCGACCTCTCCTCCTCAGCGCCATGCGTTCCTCAGGACCTCGAAGCCAGTGTGAGCTGCCGCGACAATGTGGCCTCCATGTCGTGGACATACGGCAGAGGAGAAGGACAGTTTTACAGGGTGAGGGCTGTGGGCACCGACGGCCACGTGGGCGAGTGCAGCTCCCACGAGAACCAGTGTGACCTGACAGGTCTGCGATGCGGACAGCACTACACGGCTACTGTGACGGCAGAGGACAGAGACTGCAACAGCAAACCCAGCGACGGTGTGACGATCAAGACTGGTGTGTACTTTAAGTGCTGGATTCTGTGTGTGTGTTCAGGAATTCTGAAAAGCTGCTGCTGTTGTTATTCACAAACTTCTGTGGGAAAGGTCACAAATGTCCCTGTAAATCAAAAACTACACATTTATGCTGCCATGTTGTGATTTTATCTTCGTGAAGTTTACGCTCACTTCTGTTCCTTTTCGGCGGGAGAGTAAGCTGGTGCAGCTCATGCTATTTTTTTCCGGAAATAATTAACTGACATCAGGTGTTCGAACCGGCGAATATACAGTAAAGGTTTTCACAAATGTTCGACATTTTGGGAAATTAACTTATTCACTTTCTTATCAAAAGTCGGACAAGAAGAATGGAAAATATTGTTATGTTCAGTCTGTACAAAAACCAGAGTGTTAAAAATGACAAGTTGTGGTTAGCGGCCAATCAGCAGAGACTCCAGGAAGTCACTGCGGCCAAGAAATAGTCCGGTTCATAAACCCCTGTAAAACTGTTACTTTTGTTTTTTATGTCACGTCTTTTGGTGCCGGTAGGTGGATTTTGTTACTTCCGAACAGAGCCAGGCTAGTTGTTCCCCTCTGTTTCTAGTCTTTATGCTAAGCTAGGCTAACTGGCAGCTGCATGTAGCTTCATATTCAGCGTGAAGACATGATGTTCTCGACCTTCTCACCTGACTCTGGGCATGAAAGTGAATAAGCGTATTTTAGCCGATGTTAAATGATTTCTTGAAACTAAGGTGACAAAAGAAGACTTGCGCCAAATCTTTATCTCTCCTCCCCAGTGCCGTGCACCCCTGCAAACGTCTCCTCTGTGGTTGACTGCGAGGCCAGTGCTCTGATTGTGTCCTGGTCTGAGAGCTCAGGAGCCGACTCCTACATCGCCACAGTGCAGGACAGCGACGGGCAGACCACAACCTGCCAGGGCACGACCGAGGGCTCCTGCAACGTGACAGGAGTGGGCTGCGGTCAGATCTACCATGTCTCCGTGGTCTCCTCTGATGGATACTGCAACAGCCCGTCCACGCCTGTGCTTGACGCACCGTCAGGTAGGACAGAGAGTCAAGTGACGGGTGACGTGTGTCTCAAGAACGGAGGAATCAGACTAGAAATAGATTTGAAAAGAAATGAAGAAGAAATGGATGCAGTGATCCGGCAGAAAGGACTGAGCTTTAAAACACATTGCAAATTCCTTGCTGTCATGAGAAAAACTTGTTGTCTTCATGTTTTGTACTTGGAATAAAAGGCTTCATAGTTTCTGAGTTGAGGAGATTATTTGACCCTTTAGCATTATGAAATCACAATGGATAAAGTAATACTGATGTAAAATACGAAAATGTGTGCTTTTAAACACTGTGTGTCGCTGTGTAATTGTACAAAAAGATTCAAAACGAAATGAATTCAATATTGTTTCATATTTGTTAACAGTGAGACATTGATATTGCTGTTGGTATTAAAGTAAAATGTGCTGTCTCTCGATTTTGCTTTTCACGTTAGTCCGATAGACAATGCATTAGCAGCACACTCATCATCATTAACAAGCTTATCTTCCTTTTACAGTTCTTTTTAGACATCAGGGCAAAGTAGTAATATATATTTAAAGCAATGCTAAAGTGACGGCTGTCATAACCTGTCTCACCTGTCCTTTCAGCTCCCTGTAAGCCGAGACACATCGAGGCAGTGATGGACTGCCACTCGCGGACGGCCGTGGTGGCCTGGTACCCGGGTGACGGAGCTTTGACGTACGAGGTCACGGCCACCTCCACGTCGGGCCACAGCGCCACCTGCGAGGCCAGCGCCGCCCACTGTGATCTGGAGTCGCTGCTTTGTGGCCAGAGCTACTCAGTCTCTGTCAAAGCTGTGGGACAGACCTGCAGCAGCGTCGCTCAGATGGCGGGACGGCTGGTCACTGGTGAGCCACGCCGCGCAAACAAGCAAACGAAGCCTGCATGCATGCTTTAAAGTCCCCCTCCACTCAATAATATGTTCTGCTTGCTGTCACTTCACTCGAAGGGGGGAGCGTTTCTCTCTCTTAAGTTGAGTTACTAGGAACCCGATCATGGCCCATTATGCAACTTACACAACAAATGCGATGTGGAAACCTCGAGGTCGCACACACTGAAAGAGTGGAGTGGAAAATATCTCCATGTGTAGATTCAGGACGTTTCCATTTGAGGAGAAGGAATGGATATAACTTTAGGAGTGATGAGGTCCTTGAACTTGTCAGTGGAAAAACATATCAGACACAATTTTTTTGTCTTTTGGGGTGGGGCTTCACTCTGCCCTTTGACACTATCAAAAAAAAAAAAAGACACCCCGCCCTTCATAAATAGCGGTGGTACAAACTATGTCTATTGTTGAGTCCTAAAAGTCTTGTTTTCTTCAAAGAAATATGAGAATAATTCAAACTGTTTCCTAAACCAATCAACTATAATTTGATAGAATTGAGTGTTGGTATCTTAATAGTGATCGTTGCACTAGAATGATTCTAGAATTTTCTGTGCAAAGAGTTGGTTTGTATTGGAGACATGTCAAAATATCTACGTTTTATTTTTTGTGTTATTAGTCAATAATTACTCTTACTATACTAGACGCATGATTTATTTGAACGCTGTATTTTTCTGTTGTATCCACAGATAAAAAGCAGATAACGTAGTGCTATTGACTCACGAACGCTTTCCTCCATCCCCTCTTCCAGAGCCGTGCATCCCCGAGCGCATCACCACTCAGTACAGCCTGACGATCGGCCAGGTGCTGTGGGACATGACCGCCGGTGCTGATTACTACACAGTTGCCGGGGTAACGGAGCGGGGCCGGGTGGTCAACTGCATCACCAACGACACCTACTGTGCCATGTACAACATGGACTGTGGCCAGATGTACAGCATCAACGTCACGGCCAACAATGGCGTCTGCAAAGGGGTGTCCACCTCGAGCGAATCAGTAACGATGACGACAGGTGAGGAAACGCGATGATAGAACTGTCTTTATTCTTTCTCCAAGTGAGAGAAGATGCATCTTTGCACTTGCTTGAGAACGTCAACAGAAAACTGATAAAGATTTTCAAGCAGAAATACCAAACTTTTAGTCCAGCTTCTCAATAATGAGGATATGCTACAAGATCATTTGAGAGCATCATCTTCAGCATTTTCCCTATTTTGTGAATTTCAGAGCTAATGACTAGTCAATTAATCAAGGAAACAATCAGTAAGGAAAATAATAGCTGGACGCGGCCCTAGGACAGAACAAGTGTATGAACTTTAGGCTTAATGTGTCACTTTTGGCATGTTTTCAGATAATGTAGCGTATTTGTGTTTGTCATTATGCAGCGTAGACGGAAGATAATATCAGTATCCATTCCGCCTCCTTCATCCTGTCCTGTTCTCTCCTTCTGGCCCCCAGAGCCTTGCCCGCCCAACAACGTGCAGACCAATGTGCAGTGTCAGGGCGACGCGGGAACCGTGTCGTGGGAGGCCAGTTTCGGCGCGGTGGGCTACGAGGCCCGTCTCGCTGGGCGCGATGGCCACTCCGTGTCCTGCTACGCCAACGACACTTTCTGTAACGTGGAAGGCCTCCACTGTGGAATCGTCTACTACACCAACGTCGTCGCCATCGGAGAGACACTCAACAGTAGCATCTCCACTACTGTCCTGCTGGTCTCAGGTGTGCTGTCCTCACATATACATTTTTTTTTTTTTAGAATGTTATGCTGAATCCTCTGTGCCACACGTTATACCTGCACTTTTCCACCACAGTGAATCTATTTGATTGAAAAGCTGTGACTTGTTTTGGTTTAGAAACATTCATAAGGCAAGATTTTCATGTTTAGCTTAAATCACCAACTGGGGTTAGGGTTAGGGTTAGTAGAGAAGCATCCTGAGTATCCTCGGCAACTGAGCACTGTGTACCTAAATTAAAGGTGCCCTGTGGAGTTTTTGACCGCCAAGCTCTTATTTACAAGAGCTTACAAGATGTCTTTACAAGAAAATGTCACTCCAACACACATTTTTATATGCAAATCGTTCCACAACCGCATATGCAGTTTGATGCTTGTGACTTCTAGCGACCTTTAAGAGCAGGCTACTTTCCGAAAGAGACGGTGATTGATGAAGTTGCATCCATGTCCTGTATATCTTTTCGTCTCTAGCTCCCTGTGCAGCTGGAAATGTGGCCGCCGATATGGATTGCAACAACAACACAGCCGAAGTCTCCTGGAGCTCGGCCAGCGGAGCAAACTCCTACGTGGTGACTGCCGCGGGAGCGGGCGGCCACCGGGCCTCGTGCGAGACCGATGAGCACCAGTGCGATTTGACGGAGCTGCAGTGTGGTCACACGTATAACGTCAGCCTCGCCACCATCGGCGACCACTGCCAGACTGAGACACACACTAATGTCACCTTCAGCACCCGTGAGTTGAGCAACATCTCAGTCGTTGGAGTCGTTGGAGTCGAGTGTATATAAGGAATCTCATATAGGGGGGGATTTCTCATAGATGTTTTGACACTTAAACTCAACTGAACATGTTGTCCAGGACCCTGCAAACCTTTGCGTGTTGGAGTGGACCTGCAGTGTGGGACGAGTACGGCCAACATGTACTGGGAGGAAGGAGAGGGAGTGGAGCTCTACATGGCTACTGCCACCTGCAGCACGGGAAGGACTCTGCAGTGCAACTCCACCAACTCCACCTGCCAGTTCGCCAACTTGCACTGCGGGGAAACCTACGAATTGTCTGTAACTGCCTACAGTAACATGTGCTACAGCGAAGTCAGCAGCGCTGTGGAGGTTCAGACAGGTAGGGCTCATTATCATCGACTAATTAACTAGTTTGATTGATTAAGAAATTGGATTTTTAGTAATGACTTTTTAATTCTATTGATATATTTAAATATCTTTTTTTATTAATTAATCTTCCCCCATTATGTGTGCAAGAGGGTAGACCAAGAGGGAAGAACAGGTTCAGATGTTTCTGCAGTACTCTGTAAACTATGGAACCCAAATACCCAAAACGTTATACTAATTATAACAATTCTGTGAAGATTAAAGAATCCCATCCTATATTTTCTTTACTGATACTATTTGATTTTCTCTATTTATCATTTCAAAATATTTGTCATTGTGTCTGTTAAATCACTGTCTGTCACCCACCTCTGCGCAGACACTGCATAATGAACTTATCCTGCATTAGTCAGCAATCCGTTGTAGCCGATTAATCAATGAGTCGATCTCCAGACAATTCATCTGCAGCAATTTTAATAATTCATTAATTGTTTTAAGTACATTTTGAGGGAGAAATACAGTGAACTCTCTTGTTCCGGCTTTTTAGAATATGAATAACATGTTGGTTGTTTCAGTCTTCTATGATAGTAAACTGAATACTTCGGGTTGTGGTTTTTTAACAATTTGACAACCTATGATGGGCAGTTTTCACTATTTTATGACATTTTATGGACAAATGCTTGTCGGTTAAAAAGAGGACTAAGGACGCCGTGTGACGTTTGTGTCCAGATCCCTGCCAGCCAACTGACCTCACAGTCAGCGGGTCCTGTGACAACGAGACGGTGGTGTTGGATTGGTCCGCGGCTGAAGGGGCGTCGGTGTATGTGGTGACAGCCACAGGAGACCTGGGGTACGCCACGTCTTTCCAAACCGATGAGACATCAATAGAGGCGGAGCTGCCCTGCGGACAACTCTTTACCTTCACTGTAAAAGCTCAAGATGACCGATGTGACAGCGCTGTGAGCCGCCCTGAACAATTCAAGACGGGTATGCGTCTCATTTCTATTTTTGTCTAATGCGGTGCACAGCATAGTAAGTTGATGATGATGCAACAATACACCCTCTGCTCAGGTCCCTGCGTGCCTCGGCACGTACAGGGCTTTACGCACTGTGAGAACAACCTGGGCTCGGTCAGCTGGGCCGAGAGCGACGGGGCGGAGTCCTACATGGCCATCGCGGTGGGACAGGACGGCCACACCCACATGTGCCCCACGAACGCCACCAGCTGCACCTGGGACGACCTGCACTGTGGCGAGCAGTACACCATTCATGTCGTTGCCAACGACTACCTGTGCAGCAGCATGCCGAGCAACAGCACCTCAATACGAATGGGTAAACGCGCTTTCATACTGAACTATGTGACAGCCAGGAAGGTTTGAGAGGGAATTTTTTTTCGGGCCACTTCCTCGTTCTTGGGAAGTTACAGGTTGGAGAGAGTTGAGCGAATGAATCAGGCTTGAGTGCTGCTCTGAAATGCGATTAACCCATCAAGAGAAAATCAATCTGTGTCTATTTTGTTAATCGATTCATCGTTTAAGTCATTTTTTGTAAGCAAAAATGCCAAGCATTCCCTCGTTCTAGCGACTCCAAAGCAATGATTTGCTGTTTTTCTATGTTTTATACAACTGTAAATGTGTTATCTGTAGGTGGTGAACTGTTGGGGCTCTGGGACATTTTATGGACCACATGATAGATAATAGATGATAAAGGATTAATTGGGAAAATAATCACCAGATTAATCGAGAGTGAAGATGATAATTACTTGCAGCCCTAATCACAACTAAACTTTTGTCGTCTGTTTGTAGCACCCTGTATTCCTCAGAACTTGAAATCATCTCTGAACTGCACTACGAAGGTGAATACTTTGCCCTCTTTTCTGTCTTCAGATCCGCTCTGTGAATCACTTTTGGTTTGAAAGGGGCCATACAAATGAAGTTCATTATTGTTATGATATGAACTGAAATTAAAACTATATTGTAACCTGTTTCGAAGGTGGGATCCCTGACCTGGAATGCCAGTGATACTGCCGAGTTCTACATTGTGACCGCACAGACCAACAGTGACCACAAAGTGCAGCTCAGCACCAACGATACATGGACCTTCATTTCCGAGTTCCTGTGTGGCCAGGAGTACTTCCTGTCTGTCCAGGCGGCCGACTCTGTGTGCACAAGCCGCCCCAGTCAGCCCTCACGGCTTCAGTCAGGTAGATTCCAGTTTTTCTGACTTCTGGTCATTCCAAAGTCAGCCTTCACTAACAGGGCATATAGTCCTTGTAATGCCCTCCCACCGTCACCCGGTCTATTCTCCTTCGTTCCCTCAGAGCCCTGCCCGCCCACCGGCGTCTCCAGCTTCATGAACTGCCTCTCTAACATTGCTGTGGTGTCGTGGACCGGCTCGGCTGGGGCGGAGTACTACACTGCCACAGTGACGCAGGAGGACGGCCAGTCAAAAAGCTGCTGGTCTGAGAGCGAGCAGTGCGGCATGCCCAACGTCCACTGTGGACAGAACTCCACGGTGACCGTCGTCGCCTCGAACGAGAAGTGTAACTCTGACCCCAGTGAGGCGGACGCACTGCAGTCAGGTGAGACATTCAGGGCAATAGTGTTCATTCAACTTCGAGACTTCTTTTATACATTATGAATAGCTTTGGTCAAGAGTTTAGGTGGCTTTAATATATTACTTAATAAAGTTCTTCAGATTTAAGGGCCCTTACTTAAGGAACCAGTTAAAATGGGTTAAAATGTATCTTTATAATTAAAACTTATCTTAAGTGTCTTACGTCTGACAGAACATGGTTTCAAACATAAGACTGATAGTTTTGTTTTTCAAGATTTCTTTCAATCTACATATTTAATTTATATACAGAAATATCATTTTATATTTTTTTTTACGGAGGTAATAAACAAGCACTCCTTGAGCTGTCTTTCCTATTCCTGTAACTTTTATGTTGTTTTCTAAATTTTAATTTGTGCACGTAAAACTCAAAATAGAACTCAAACTCAAATGATTTTCCCTATCCCCATTCAGGCTGAACAAAATTATTTGCAGTAGTGGTGACAGGCAATGGGTGATGATAAACTGGCCCATGCCAAATGGGCAAAGAGAAATATATATATATACAGTATATATAAAAAATAAAATCTTTAAGGGAAGACAATGAATATAATTGTCTGCAAAATGGTCCCAGTGTTGTCTTATTGTTGCCTTAACTGTGATTGTTTAGCTCTTGTCACTCCATAATTAGTAATACATAAGTAAACCTTCTACAACCCCCCCCCCATGCCTTTCTCCAGTGCCTTGTGTTCCCACTGATGTGGAAGTGAACATAGACTGCTCTCAAAATCAAGCTGTGGTGTCCTGGAGTGCCAGCGAGGGCGCTCTGTCCTACAAAGTGTCGGCTCAGAGCACACAGGGAGACATGTCCATCTGTGAGACTACAAACCTAATGTGCACCTTGACCAACCTGACGTGCGGCCAGTCCTACTCTGTCCAGGTGGTGGCGCAGGATGATATTTGCTCAAGTCTGCCCAGCCCAGCTACAAAGTTCAGCTCAGGTAGGACAACTGGAGGGACATTCATCTCCTTTGGATGTCATAATGTGTACATGTGATTGTGACCTGTTGCTCTTAACGGGTACAAGTGTAACTCCAGTCCTCCGTTTCTTCCCCCCCTCTCTCAGTTCCCTGCACACCCGACATTGGCTCAGTGGTTCTGGACTGCTTCACCAACTCTGCCCTCTTGGATTGGGCCTTCGCCGCGGGGGCCCTGAACTACACCGCAACAGCCCGGTCCTCTAGTGGCCATGTTTCCACCTGCAACTCCAACTTCACCAACTGCGAGCTGCAGAACCTGCAGTGTGGCCAGACCTACAATGTGATCACTGTGGCCTCAAATGAGAAGTGCAGCAGCCCTCCAAGCACCAGGTTGCAGGTGGAGTCAGGTGAGCTCTCAAAAACTTTTAATTAGAAAATTAAAATTAGGATTTTTAAATACGGCTTTTGTTTGCTGACCTGTAGTGACTGAAATTCATATCTCTGCACATACTGAAGAAGTTACAGGTGCAAAACAGGTACGGATCTTTATTTTCACTTTGCATGTTTCCCCCCAAGAAATCTTGGAATAAGAAAAAAAAAATAAAAGAATCGATAAAAATGCGGGTGAAAATTGGATTTGAATGCAAACATTATTTGAATCATCTCTTTATTTATTTATATTTATTTATTTTTCCTCTACATTTTTTTCTTCACTTTGTCACTTGAACCAAGAGGATTGTTTACTGTTATATATGGTAAAAAGTCAATCCTGGTATTTCTTTTTTTTTGATGGATATCACACACTTCAGACCACACTTGTTTTTTTCGCTGTCCTTTCCTCCTCCAGTGCCTTGTCCCCCTGAAGATGTTGTGCCTGTACTGGACTGCTCGACCAACACAGCCCGTGTGGAGTGGCAGGCCAGCAGAGGGGCTGATTCCTACGTTGTCCAAGCCTTCGGCGTGGAAGAACATGAATCTGGCTGCGAGACAGAATCGCAGTCCTGCGTCCTGGAAGACCTCATGTGTGGCTTCACCTACAACATCAGCGTGATCGCCGTTAACAGTGTGTGCAATGTCTCGAAGAGTGACACGACGCAGCTGCAAGCAGGTAAGGGTGGTCACAGAGGTTTGATATGTTGAGGCCTGGCAGCTGATGTTCTTTTCGGTAACATTTGGAAATATTGGGATATTTCTGTTGCTGAAGATCATGCAGATGCTGTATGAATAAAAAACTTGGAGGACTAATAGTGCTGTATTCCTGTACGTCTTTGTGATTTTATATACTACTTAAATAACAATACAGTATTTCCATGAAACTGATTTGGGCAAAATAGTTGTAGCGTTGTCTTTTCTCTGGCAGCGCTGATATTGCTAATAATTATCAACGATGGTTCTCCATTTGTATGGATGTTTACTGATCCTGAATCATCAGATCGTTTGTCTCTCTTTGTGTCTGTGCAGTGCCCTGCGTACCGCAGCAGGTGGAGGCCCGGGTGGTTTGCGAGGCTGGCGCTGTGGCGGTCTCTTGGGAGCCCAGCAAAGGGGCATCATCATACACCGCAGTTGCCCAGGGCAACGGCGGCTACGCATCAACGCGCAGCAGCAACCAGACAACATGCTTGTTCGATGACTTGCTGTGCGGCCTCAACTACTCCATCACTGTTAGCGCTTCAGATGAGACGTGTAGCAGCGCCGGAAGCTCTGCTGCGGAGCTCAACACAGGTAGACTCATAATGATGTGGAAACCTTCATCAGACATTTATCCTGAACCGCAACATCCAGTGTAGCTGTAAGGCATCTTGCATGTTGTATTAAAGCTCTATTCATACCTGACTTCATCCACACCGGTCTGTCCGTCTGTCTGTAGTGCCGTGCGTACCGCAGAAAGTGACAGCAGAGACGGTGTGCAGTAATGACACAGGCGTTGTGTCGTGGGAAGAAGGAGAGGGTGTGTCCTCCTACACGGTGCGAGCTTTTGGGCCCGATGGTCACAAGACCATGTGTAACAGCACCGCGACCAGTTGCCAGCTACCCAACATGCATTGTGGCCAGCTCTACAACCTGACAGTGACGGCTCAGGATGGACGGTGTGACAACAGCCACGCCTACCTCAATCTGCAGTCAGGTAAGTGTGAACAACAATCTTTTTTTTTTAGTTAATGTGACAATAACAATGAATGAATGAACACAGACTTTTGAGAGGTTTGTTGGAGAATTGTGTTTGGAGAACCAGGGACGCAGCGCCTGAGTCAAAGTAGGACGATAATTATCTTTGTCCATCATTTTTCTTTTCAGGCTCCATAGAAAGAAACATTTATTGTTTAACATTTGCTTGTAGAACCTCACAAAGTGAGGTATAACCACAAACACTGCGCGTTTCGTCCTCTTAATTTAGTTGGAATCATTTAAACGTGTTGCCGACATGTGAATTTTCTCGTCTCTCTAATATATTTTGAAGCAACAGGAACTCTATAATCTTACTGCTTCTCTTTCCCCTCTCTCTCCCAGTGCCTTGCAGGCCGACCAACGTTAAGGCTTCCCTACGGTGCCTCTCAAACTCTGCTGCAGTGACATGGGAGCGAGCCAGTGGAGCGCTCTCCTATCTTGCAGTGGGTGTTACAGCAGATGGAAGCCACCGGACCGAATGTAACAGCACCGTGACCTACTGTGATCTGAGCGACCTGCAGTGTGGACAGACCTACAACGTGAGCGTGTTCGGCCGGGATGAGTCCTGCTCCAGTGTGGAGAGCGACGAGGCTTACATGCGGACAGGTATCGTCCTCAATGTCCCTCAACATTGAGGTTACTATCAATGTTGAGGAACACAACAGCAGCACAGAAATCTCCTGGGTAGTTTAACAATACGACATTAACCTGCCTCTTTGCCTCTGCCCCTCAGCGCCCTGCGCACCCCAGGATGTGGCTATTGATGCACAGTGTGCCGATGGTGCCATGACCGTGTCCTGGTCCCCCAACCCGGATGCCCAGTACTTCCATGTGGCGGCAGTGAGCAACACCGGGGCGAGACTCCACTGTAACACCAGTGGCACTTCCTGCACCTTAAGCAATCTGCCGTGTGGACAGAACTACAACGTTAGCGCGCTGTCTGTAAGAGACGGCTGCGAGAGTAAGCTGAGCCCTGTGGTAGAGACTTCCTCAGGTAAACGTCAAGCAGTCATCCACTTGTTCAAATGCAAAATGTGCATGCTTGTTCTCGGAAAGATGGTGAATAAGCATATTTCTTTTACCACCTGACTGAAAACTCAAGCAAGTCTTAGTGCGTTGTATCTCTCCCCTTATTAAATGATATTTTGCCTCAATATTGGGAGGAGGTTTAGTGCACTCCATGACACGACAGTTCATCAGGGGAGCTTCTTCCAGTCCACGCAAAATTCTAATTTGTATGACCATTCGTTGCAATATGTCAGCCAATCGTCTTTGTACCGAGCACTCGAACTACATGCTCATTGCTCTCCATCTCATCCTCCACAGCTCCATGTGTGCCCAGGGGCATTGAGGGCCATCTGGACTGCGTATCAAACTCGGCCTGGGTGACGTGGGACGCCTCAGAAGGAGCCCTCAGCTACTCTGTGCTGGCCGAAGGGGTCGGAGGTCACAACTCCAGCTGCGCTACCGCCTCCTCTCCCTGTAATGTGCCCGATCTGAAATGTGGGACGCTTTACACCTTCCACGTCACTGCTGTCAACAAACACTGCCAGAGTAATCACAGCGCCACCTTTGAGCTTGAGACAGGTATTCAACAACAATCTCAACATTTGTGAAGTGAAGTGCTTGTTGTCTCTGAAGGGCTACGAAGGGACATTATCTAGTAAGCATTTTACCATAGCACAGACAAGGTGTCTGGAACTAAAGTACTGTTACATTGACGTCTGTGGTTTCCAAACGTTTTAGGCTTGTGACCCCTTAAAATGAAGCAGTGGTCAGTTGGGACCCCTCTCAGCTTGAATTTGTTAATCAAACTGTGACTTCTACTCCTGAACTCAGATTCTCAGGTTGAGCATTGGAATTATTTTTAGCTGTAAAACAACAACAACAAAAAAATGATTTCAATTTGTGTAGCGAAACTTTTTTCTTCTTTTCCGGCCCAAATAA
Source organism: Enoplosus armatus (assembly GCF_043641665.1). Classification (NCBI taxonomy): domain Eukaryota; kingdom Metazoa; phylum Chordata; class Actinopteri; order Centrarchiformes; family Enoplosidae; genus Enoplosus; species Enoplosus armatus. Next base: position 23,604,259 of record NC_092186.1, on the reverse strand, counting down.
TAATAATAATAATACAATGGCTGGGTTAAGTCATTTGGGGTTACAACTGATCGTCTGCAACATGAGATTTACTCTGTGCTTCTATATTGAACAATATAGTGAACTGCGTACAAAAAAGTTGTAAGAGCAGATTTAGATTTATAAACTGATCTAATCTGTGCTTCCATCTGCTGGAAGGAGCATCGTGGGTAATAAAAAGGGATATAGCAGTATCTGATCTGATTGGTTGGTACACCCCTCTGCCGGGTTTTAAAAGGTTTATAAAGAACAACTAATGCTGTAAAGCACCTATGAAGCTTTTGAACAAGGTGGCCTTAAAGATTACGTAGAACAAGAAATGAGAAGGACACAGTGATCATAACTTTCCCATATGTGTCCTGTCCTTTAGGTCCTTGCGCTCTAACATCCATTAGTGCAGTGACACAATGCAACAGCGACACGATCCATGTTGAATGGGAGCTGACGGAGGACACACCCCTCTACCTGGTGACCGCTGAGGGCCACGACCAAACCCTCATCTCCTGTAACAGCTCCTCCAACTCTTGTGAACTCCAGGATATCCGCTGTGGCATGCATTATAGCATCATAGTGTCGGCGTCTTCTGATAAATGCAGCAGCCTCAGAAGCCCACCAAAGAAGATAAAAACAGGTATTTGTAGACTGATTCGTTTTATCACTCCCTGAAGTTTTGAGAGGATAAACTACAGTTGATTGACAGAACAAATGTCTTGAGTGGATATAACGGGAATAAATTAGTTTTGGATGTGTCTAAGACAAAGTGCCAATTAATCAAGGGTCGAAGAAGCCAAGCTCCGTACAATCTTCTCATGCAACACTATGCAAACTGTCATGGGTGAAACACAAAGATACGATGCTAACTAGAATGGGAAAAGGTCTTGCTGTCACCAAGAGTTGTTACAAGATACAAGATACAGTGAAGCAAGTAATTCAGAACTTAAGTTGGATCCCATCTTGATTATTCCCCAGCAGTATGGTCAAGAGCTTCTGCAGGCAATCTGAAGAAGCAGAACAAGCTCAATGCACAGTCATATATCAAGCAATGGATGAACGGAATCCGAGCAGCTAAAGGGGATTTAAATAAACAAACACCTGTAGAAATATTCATGGTTATTCTGTCCTCTCTAGCGCCCTGTGTCCCAGACAATGTAACAGTGGTACCATCATGTGGGGAGAATGGCGCCAAGGTGACGTGGGGACGCTCCCCTGTGGCGACATCCTACCTCCTGACGGCCACAGGAAGGGATGGACATGTTGCGAGCTGCAACACCTCAGTGAGCAACTGCTCCCTGGAGGATCTGCACTGCGGACAGCCGTACAGCTTAAGCATCACCGCCAGTGGAGACAACTGCACCAGCCAGCCCAGCACTTCGTCCTTCAGAACAGGTAGATAAGTGATGATGATGATGATGATGATGATGATAAGACATTTTAGTTCAGCATCTCTTCGCTGTTCTTTTCCTTCAGTGACATTCATTATTGATTTAAGACCGTTTTTGACCGTTAGTGTGACGATGAAGGAGGATTTCCCAAATACTCTCTCTTTCGACAAAACAAGATGGGCATTATAGATAATTAATTGACAAATTCTTACTTGCGGCCCTGAAAAAGAAGTCATATTTTCAAACAGAGGAGGGAGCTAACTAATTGGAGACTGTCATACAGCAATAATCAGTTTTTTATTTCATGCGATAATTCATTAAAAATCAGTTCTGGGTGACTGAGCTTTTCCTGATGTTCTTGTAGTTCTGTTACTGCACTAATCAATAACAACCATAATCATCTACCTGCTACTTTCAGTTAAACTGACACATTGAAGTTATTGTAAAGCACACTTGATTTACACTTCACTAGTCACCTCTCTTAGAGTAGATTTTATTAATGTATAGCGCTTCATAACCAACAAGGATGAGTTAACATTATCCCTAAAAACTGCAGGCCCGCTTCCTGCTTGAATCTCTGACAGTAGTTTGTTTGTGTCTGTCCTCGCAGTGCCCTGTGCGCCCGCCGGTCTCGCAGTGGATATTGACTGTGAGACAAACTCTGCCGTCATGTCTTGGGATGCCAGCGAGGGCGCCGTGGAGTATTTTGGCTGTGCCCGGTCTATGGACGGAGACGCGCTCTACTGCGACAGCACCGTCACCTCCTGCACCATCGAAGGCCTGGAATGTGGTGACATTTACAATTTCTCTGTTGAAGCCTCTGACGACGTCTGCAACAGCTCGTTTACTGCACCTCTGCAGGCGGGAGCAGGTAAATATTAGAGGTCACCATTATTAACAATGCTCCAATTAGTTAATTCAGCATACAAAAGCAAGTGTTTAGATGTTATTTCTAGTCCTGTGTGCTTGCAGGAATATTTATTTCACTGAAAAACAACTTCAGGCCTCAGTGACACAAGATTTCTGTTTGTTAAATATAGTACGTAGATATAAAAATGTTGTATAGTCTTGCTTAGGTCTAATACAATAATCATGCCGAGAATTAGCTGTCGCTTCCCTGTCATTCGATTTAATACCTGCAATGTAGTACAGCTAATCTAGTGGTGAAGGTCTTGTAAAATGATTATTTTATTCTTTTTGAAAATGTTTCACAATTTTACGAGTGGTATGCCGACACACTGCAGCTGAAGAACAAGAGCGAAGCACGTTTTAACTGCGCTAATTCTCCTTCCTCGTCAGCTCCATGCGCTCCGACTGCTCTGAAAGTCCAAATGCAGGAGATAGGCCGAACTCACTGGGCCATGACGTCATGGGACAGCGTCAATTGTTCTGATGTTGAGTACCTTGTGGAGATAACCGGTCGGATCCAGAACAACCCACAGGCCCTGATGGAGGTCTCTTCCTACTGGCTGCCCAGGACGTACTTTGAGTTCCCCATGCCTTGCAGCACAGCTTATAACCTCACTGCACGCTCCAGAAACTCAGCCGGGGTCAGCGAGCCGTCCAGCGCCTTTACTGGAGTCACAGGTAACGCTTAACGCTGCTGTCATCCCAGGCTTTATACAGAAGGTTATTAGTGACCTTTACACATTTATACAAAAGTTCCCTTTTCTTCCTTTCTCTCTTTGGGTTTAGTTTTATGTAAATTAAAGTTGTCAACACTTGAATTCCCCCTATTTATGTAACAAACAGTTTAAAACACACAGTAATGTAGTTGTAAGCAATTATAAGTCCTCTCGTGGGTACGCATAAGTGGAAGCTGGTATGCAAACAAATTAATACACAGTTGAAATAATACAGAATATCGCTAACATATACTGTACATTAATAAATAATAGATGTTTGTATACTGCTTATAAATAGGGGGACTTTAAATAAAGTGTTAACCTAAAAATTTGCTTAACAACTCAAAATGTCTCCCAGTCCTCCTGTTAACAGCATTATCGCCGTGTCTTCCCCAGTCCCCTGTGCTCCACAGAATGTGAAATACACTGGCAACAGACAGTCTGCTGTGCTCTCCTGGGATGCGTCAGTGTTTGCCACGAGGTACGCTGTCTACAATGTGTCGGGGGCAGTCCGCGTGAAGCTCTGCAACACCACCGAGCTCTCCTGCCAGCTGACCAACTTCAGTCCTGGCGCCACTGAAGTGACAGCCAGCAACGCAGAGGGAGAGAGCAACGCTAACCGAGATATTACAGGTCAGGACACACGGTGAAAATGCACAGGACTCAGGAAAATAATCTGCCTTCCGTCCAATTTTGGCTGTTGCTGCAAGACTCATAACACATTGCTTTTTGTTTTATCTCATTGTTTGTCCGATGTCCAATGGTGTATGAGTACATAAGGGGGCTTTCACACCTCATCTGTTAGATTTGGTTCAAACAAACTTTCCGTTTTCCTGTTTGGTTCAGTTGGTTTGGCTTGGTATGAAAGCTGTCGGTTGGAACTATGGTGTGGGCTAAACAACCGGACCGAAACCACCTGAAAAGGAGGGTCTTGATCTGCACAGGGGTCCGCTTCGTTTGTGGTGTGAAAGCGAACGGACCAACCAAACAACTATGTGATAGTTGATACATGAATTCAAACGCTAAGCTACTATTGAATCCACTGTTAACTCTTAAGAAAGCGATCTCCTGATTTGTATAAGCGGTGTATATATGGCCTAGGCAACGTTTACTCAAGCTCGTATTGTAACCATGGTAACGCGAATGCACTTCAGCACGAGTAAAGGGATTTCCCCGGACACATTCGCAGTTCGTCTTTAAACAATTTTTTTGTGTCAATGTAGCAACCACACAGTAACGGCCCCCTCGTAACAAAATGTCTCTTATTGTGTCCCGTTTCTGTCTGTTTGCTACTAAATATATATAATATCCACGTAGCGCTGAAGATACGGGGTGACAAACTGTCCAGTAACCTGCGAGTCCATGCAGTGTGACTTCAAGGTTACAGCTCTTGGTTTGTTTTTTAAAACAGTGTGAATGAAGTGAACCATTACAGAACAATACAACCATTTTATAATTTTAGCAGCAATATCGCACCTTTTGAGGACTGCAACTTAAGATGAGAAACTAATGGGAGATTAAATGGATCACCAAAGTAGCTGACTGGCCCTCACAGAAAACTGTGTGCTGTGTGTTAGCCAGTTAACAGCCACAATTCTCTCAGTGCCGCCAAATCCATCCCATGATCTATTTCATCGAATCACTTGTTGCTCACCTTCCTCAGGTCCAACAGGAAGTCGCAGAAGAAGAGATTTGCGGGCCACTCAAGTCTATGCCCATTTAGACGAAGGTGAGTGTGGTGTTGTTACATAACCTAGAGATAATGTTATATATAGTTATGAATCATGACGGCCACATTATCGTAGGTCATATAGGCCTGTACTATAAAACAACAGTTCATTTCTCACCCATCTCTCTCAACCCCATCCCCCCTCCCTCTGTCTTTCAGGTCTTGAAATCCCAGAAGTGCTCACTGTAAATGTAAATGGGGTTTCCGTGTATGTGAAGTGGACGACAGTGACGGATGCGACCGAGTACACGCTCGTGATCGAGGAGGAACAGAGAGAGCAGCAGGCCAATCAGCAACCTAGAGTGAGAACCGTGGAAGGTGACTTTTACACAGAGACTGACCTCAAGCCCTGGACCACCTACTGCATCAGGCTGGCAGCCAAAAACACCATCAACCAAAGCGACTACTCCAGGCCAATGTGCAGAACCACCGGTGCCTCCTAATGAAATACCACACATCCACTTAAATAGACACTGGACTCTAAATACCATCACATGGGTTATATGTTTGTCCTCTTCACTGTGTAGCGTCCATGACAAAATTTTTACAGGGTCAATCTCTGAGAACTTTAGGAGGAAAATTGCAAAAAGAAAGTAATTACAACTACAAAGCTTTAACAAAAATATTCCGTTTGGGGTATGTCTTACGTGTCACAAATAAATTATGATCAAAGCTGAGGAGAACCTTTAGATTTGAAAGCTTTGAATCTTTGTTAGCAATAGCGTATATATACATTTTCATAATTGTGGCTGGTATCATAGCAGCATGTGGCATTATAGCTGTCTAACAAAGTATTTCTGAAATTATATTTATCAAAAATGGTTTTATTTTTGAGGTTAGGTTATTAGATTCTCTGGATGATTGTTAAACAAAAAAACAAACAAAAAAAGCGTAGTGTAAACAAATAAACAGATAATTTATCAAGCAATATTTTTAAAACCATGCAGTATATTTTCTTTATGATGTACTATGTGACTTCTCATTTTGTGCACACTGACAGATCTTTTTTAACAATCCCAGAAATGAAGGAATTGAAAAATCTGTGAAACATTAAATACACCCCTCTGTGTAAACATTATTGTTGATTACTTTTTTTAAATGTGTGTGTGTGTGTGTGTGTTTATCTAGGGCTGCAACTAATGATCATCTTCATTATAACTTAATCTGCCATTATCAATTGATTAATTTGGTCTATAAAACACAAGTGAAAAATTGTCCAAAATTTTAATTTAGGACAAAAGTGGAAAATAGGTTTAAGAACCTGAAACTATCAAAAGCGAGTAATCAATAATGAAAAAAGGTGCCTAATTTTCTTTTGACTCATCAATTAATAAACTAATCGTTGCAGCTCATCTGTTTACTGCAAGTAAAGGGGAATCATTGTGGGTACATTTTCTAAACTGGAGAATACAAGAATTTAACATGTCAACTTTTTTATTCTGTATGGTTTCATTTTTAATATATGATATAAAATATGAAGGGTCTGATGTATCATTAAGAGCCAGAGACAACTTTCTTTTTGTGCACGCAGGCTGAGAACTTGATTCTGATGAACAGGGAGACAACTGTACCACACACTGATTCCAATCAGAGCCTGGAGACCAGTGACTGATTTCCCTTTTCTTACAAGAAATCAAATCTTCCTGTGTGAGACCATTTGGTTCATAACTGTTTTGTTCTTGCTTTAATTTTACACAAACAACATATTATTTATTAGTACTTGTTGAGGTAATAAAGGCCAGATTATGTGAAATAAACTGCTGATATATATTTACAGAAAAAGCCCCAATACCTTTTATAGACAGAAAGTCATCATTGAATAATAATAATAATAATAATAATAATCTTCTTATATAGCACTTTTCTTAACAATGTTACAAAGAGCTTCACAAAAGGTTACACCTTCATAAAATGAGTCAGTATGTATACAGTATATTTCTAATTTCTACATTGAAACTGTATATTCAACAACTTTTCTAAACCGAGGGTGTTATAACTCCATCATCTTCACTGGCAAAGGTTGTTAGTATAAGTATAATGGTTTACATCTTGAATACTTTTTTGCAGCTCTATCAAGATGTCAATATATCAAAATATTGTGCTTTCACTGTGTTCACTAAAAATCTTTGTGTTGACAGTTGACAAAACAGCAAATAAATTGAATTCACCTTCAGAAAATGTCAGTATGTATCAGTATAATTCTAATTTCAACATTATTTTGGCCTCACAGGAATCGTGCTGCAGTATCTGAAGGCTGACAATGAGTTTAACTGCTTTTCTAAACCAGGGGTAGAAAAAGGCATAGATCAGAGGATTCAAACTGGAGTTACAATAGAACAGCCAAATTGGAGCTGATGAATCTACAGCACATGTGGTGTCCTGTCCTGCTATGGAAGGGATGTAGTATGGACAGAGACAGCATCTCATCGGACTCATCTCTGGTGAGGATGAGTCTGCCTACAGGTGGGAGATTGACCATCTGGTGACTTGGTGCAACAGCAACAACCTGGGAGCTGAACATCAGCTCCGTCATCAAGAAAGCACAGCAGAGGATGTACTTCCTGAGGCAGCTGAGGACGTTTAACCTGCCACAAACAATGCTGGTTCACTTCTACACTGCCATCATAGAGTCCATCCTCACCTCCTCCATCACTGTCTGGTACGCTGCTGCCTCCACCAAGGACAGACGCAGACTGCAGTGTCTGCAGAGAGGGTGATTGGCTGCAACCTCCCACCTCTTAAGGACTTGTACTCCTCCAGGACCCTGAGGAGAGCAGGGAAGATCGCTGCCGACCCCTCCCACCCCGGACACTATCTGTTTGACCCCCTCCCCTCTGGCAGGAGGCTGCGGTCCATCAGGACCAAAACCTCCCGCCACAAAAACAGCTTCTTCCCCTCTGCAGTCAACCTGACCAACACGGCCAAAGCCTTGCAAGTTATACGTTATATCAAAGTACACCGCCCCTGTCCCCCCTGCGTTACATTAACGTACGCACCCCCTACTGGACACTTTATTTGGTCACTGCACTGTTTGTTATTTATCTTATCTTATTCTTTTACCTTTACTTTTACATATTTGTTGTCAAAACAATAGCACCATCAGACCACGGCAAATTCCTTGTAATGTTGTATGTTACTTGGCAATAAACAGTTTCTGATTCTGATTCTGATTCTGAATTTAATTGCTCAATTTTACATTTGGTGCTTAGTCTACACAGGTACACTGGTGCCTACTTAGAACCCAAACTGTCTCAACAGTTTGACAGACAGGAATAAAGAAGGAGTTCCACAGTCTGTTCAGTCGAGCCCGTGGGACTTCTTCTGTTTGATGGCAAAAGCTGATATTCTTCAAATAAAATATGAAGGGTCTGATGCATCATTACAAGCCACAGACAACTTTCTTTTTGTGTACGCAGGTTGAAAACTTGACTCCAGCGTTTGACCCACAATATTTGAGGAGATGCGTAGCAGTCTAGGCAGTCTAGCTTTAAGATGAACAGGGAGAGAACCTGGAGACCAGTCACTGACTTCCCTTTTCTTACAGGAAATCAAGTTTATGGCCTGCAGCTGTCTCTTTTTGGGTCACAATAAAAGTGCTGTAGAACATGCTGCATAGTCTTCCTGTGTGAGACAATTTGGTACATAAATGTTGCTTTAATTTTACACAAACAAAATCTTCATTAGTACTTGTTGAGGTAATGAAGGCCAGATTATATGAACTAAACTGCTGATATATACATTTACATAAAAAAGTCCCAATTCCATGTATAGACAGAAAGTCATCAATGAAATATAGCAACAATAATAATCATAATAACAATAATCTTATATAGCACTTTTCTTAACAATGTGACAAAGTGCTTTATAAAAGGTTTCACATTCATAATATTAGTCAGTATGTATACAGTATATTTCTTCACCATTACTTAAGACTTCAATTCACCTTCATGAGTCAGTTTATATACTTATCCCTACATTATTTTGGCCTCACAGGAACCGTGCTGCAGTATCCGAAGGCTGACAATGAGTTTACTCGCTCTTTTAAACCAGGGGTAGAAAAGGGCATATATCAAAGGATTAAAACTGGAGTTACAAAAGAAGAGCCACATTTGAGCTGATGAGTCAACACCAGCTGTGGTGTCCTGTCCTGCTATGGAAGGGATGTAGTATGGACAGAGACAAATTATAAACACAAGAAGAGTAACACCAAGAGTTCGAGCAGCCTTGATCTCAGATTTCTTAACAGTCACAGTATTTGATTTGACAGCTGAAATTTGAGACCGCATGACACGAGCCTGTGACACAGCCACCACAAACACTCTCATATAGAGAACTATGATCACAGTAACAGGGCCGAAAAAGGTGAAGAGCAAGTCTACTGCCCCTGAAATGTAGTTTATGGTAACTGCACATTCTTGATAGCAGGAATTAGACAAATCTATTTGTGACAAGTGATCTTTCAGTATTATAAAGTTGTAGATAACAGAACAAAACCAACACAGAGACACACTGATTTTAACTGTTCTTGGTGTTATCATGGAAGAATAGTGCAGAGGGACACAAATAGCCACATAGCGGTCCACTGATATGAGCACCATGTTCCCAACAGAGGCAGAGGTGAGGGTGAAGCTAAACAGGTACGAAAGAGCACATGTGATTTTACCCAGAAACCCACAGGACTGCAGGAAGAGGATTGCAGATGGCATCACTGCAAGGCCCACCAGCAAGTCAGACACAGCCAGGGAGAGGAGGATGAGATTGGTGGGGGTGTGGAGCTGCCTGGAGGGGGAGAGTATGATTAGTGCCTCATAATAAGTGCAAATGAGTTTAGGTCACAGCAATTATTGTGAGAATACAGACAGAATATGGAAAGAGAAATGTTACTTTTATAGACACAGCAATATGAAAGCCAAACTCAACATAGCCGACATGACAAATAAAGCTTTAGAATATCAATCAGCTATTTGAACTAATCAGTACAGCAGTTTGGGCGTAGTAAGACATTAATCATCACGATTATTGCTATTGTGACACATTTATACAGTGAGAATAACATTTTCATCTGCAAGTGAAAGTAGTGACATCTCTGGCCTGTCTTAGCTTTTTGAAAACCTTGTATAGAGGGTGGGATTTTTTTTAGCATAGAACAGCAGAGAATAAACAAAACTTCCATCCATGAATTCAATTCATACACACTGTCAGATGTTATATTTCAAGAAAAGTGTCTGTGCCTGAAGTGGGAGATGGAGATGATGACCAACAAGTTGAGCATCACAGTGAGCAGAGCGATGCAGCACAGCAGTGTTATGATGAGCCTGGCTGTGGGAGTAACAGACATTGACCTGCAAGAGGTGTTGAGGGGAGGGATACAGAGGTCAGCTGCTTCCAGAGTCTCCATCATCATCAGAGACAGTGATAGACAGAGACAGTGCATCTGAACAGACAGCAGCTGAGGTCAGCCCTCTGATTCACTTCTTCATAAGATAAGATATTTATCTCCCTCTTCAGCTTTCCTGTTGCTCTCCCTCTCTCTCCTCCTCTTGCTCATCCCATCAGCTTGTTTTCTCCCTAGCTCCTAATAATCAGCTCTTTAATGATGTAATTCACTCCCCCACTCCATTGTTGTTCTCCCTGCATCTCCCTCCCTCTTTCAAACTACCACTATCCACTGTGAATCAGAATCAGAAATCAGAAATACTTTATTGATCCCCGGGGGGGAAATTTTACAGTACTGGTGCTCCCATTCAAGATTAGAAAGCAGCATAAATTTAGAAATAAAAGTATGTACAAAATATAAAAATAAGATATAGAAAATAAAAATATATACATTTACAATATTTAAGTGAAAAATAAAAGTTAAAAAATATATAGTGATGTGGTACCATGTGTTCAAACTGTCCATCAGTGATGTCCAAAGTTAACACTCTGGCAGCACTGGGCAGCTCCTTCAGTGACAGGCTGCTTCACCTGCAGTGTGTGAAGGAGAGATAGCGTAGGTCTTTCCTCCCGGCTGCTGTCAGGCTCTACAATCAGCATTGCTCCCAGAAGACCACGCACACCGGAATGGACAATTCAAATATTTCTGAATGGATAACAAATGGTGCAATGTCTCTCTATGTGCAATACAGCATAATTCCCTTACCTTTCTTTCTCTTGTTCTGTAAATTTCTAAATTATAGTTGTTTTTTTAGTTTTAGTATCTTTTTTTTATGATGGCCTTTATTGTTTTTATTCATTATGTCTTGATCTTTCTACTTATGTCTCTGCTATTGCACTATCCTGTATGTAACGTAGCAAATTTCTCCGCTGAGGGATTAATAAAGGATTATCTTATTTTATCGTATCTTCCTCATTTCCACCATCTTTCCTGGTGCCCTCCCTCTCTCTCTTCCTCTTGTTACTCTCCACACACCTTTTTCCCAGCTCCTAATCAGCAACTTTTCCATTTCATCGTTGACTCCATCACTACATTTTCGCCCTCCCTACATGTCCCTCCCTCTTTCAAACTACCACTATCCACTGTGATCCCCATCTCTACAACCCCGTTTTTCTTTCATTCTTTATCTAGTCATTGCTTCTAGTGTATTTTCCAGACATGGTATGATTTTTCATTGCAAACATGGACCACCAAATATTTGATCTGATTTGATTTCACTTTATTATCAGACGATATTTTTTAATTAGTCTTGCATCCCAAGACGTACACTGTTTCACATATATAAGAAAACATGACATTTAGCCAAACAAAAAAGGAACAAATACTACAATACTACAGGATTTCTTAACAGTCACAGTATTTGATTTGACAGCTGGAATTTGAGACCGCATGACACGAGCCTGTTTCACAGCCACCACAAACACTCTCATATAGAGAACTATGATCACAGTAACAGGGCCAAAAAAGGTGAGGAGCAAGTCTACTGCCCCTGAAATGTAGTTTATGGTAACTGCACATTCTTGATAGCAGGAATTAGACAAATCTATTTGTGACAAGTGATCTTTCAGTATTATAAAGTTGTAGAGAACAGAACAAAACCAACACAGAGACACACTGATTTTAACTGTTCTTGGTTTTATCATGGAAGAATAGCGCAGAGGGACACAAATAGCCACATAGCGGTCCACTGATATGAGCACCATGTTCCCAATAGAGGCAGAGGTGAGGGTGAAGCTAAACAGGTACGAAAGAGCACATGTGATTTTACCCAGAAACCCACAGGACTGCAGGAGGAGGATTGCAGATGGCATCACTGCAAGGCCCACCAGCAAGTCAGACACAGCGTGTGGTGGGGGTGTGGAGCTGCCTGGAGGGGGAGATTATGATTAGTGCCTCATAATAAGTGCAAATGAGTTCAGGTCACAGCAATTATTGTGAGAATACAGACAGAATATGGAATATGAAAGCCAAACTCTACATAGTCTACATGATCATCAATCATCTATCTGAACAAATCAGTACAGCAGTTTGGTGGTATTAAGTAGACGTTTATCATTATGATTACTGCTATTGTGACACATTTATTCAGAAAAACCCACTGGGAATCACATTTTCATTTATAAGAGCAAGTACTGACATCTCTGGCCTGTCTTAGCTTTTTAAAAACACAGTCAAATCCTTGAATAGAGGGTGGACTCAGAGCTAAAGTAGGTCGTAGAATAACAGCATAGAATAAACAAAGCTTCCGTGCCTGAAGTGGGAGATGGAGATGATGACCAACAAGTTGAGCATCACAGTGAGCAGAGCGATGCAGCACAGCAGTGCAATGATGAGCCTGACCTTGGGAGTAACAGTGTTGAGAGGAGAGATACAGAGGTCAGCTGCATCCAGAGTCTCCACCATCATCAGAGACAGTGATTGTGCATCTGAACAGAGCGTCTAGCAGCCCTCTGATTATCATTTTCATCATTTTTGATAAGACAAGACAAGATATTTATCTCTTATCTTCTTCATGTTTCCTGGTGCCCCCCTTTGAGCAGATGCGTAGCAGTCAGATGGTGACCAGTTACTGATTTCCCTTTTCTTACAGGAACTCAAATCTTCCTGTGTGAGACAATGAGACAAAGACATACAGGATTCTGAGGCAGGCAGTGGTCAGGGACAAGTGGCCTGGGAACTGAAGGACAGGGAAGTCACAGGGGACCTCAGGCGGATGGCCTGGGTGCAGGGCAGAGGCTGCGCAGGAAACCTCAGGTGGATGGCCTGGGGACTGGACAGACGGGTGGTGCCGGTCTGAAGGACGGGCAAGAGGATGACCGGACATGCGGAGATGCTCTGGAGGACAACCAGACAGACAAACTGGAGGATGGTGTTGGGACAGCAGGACTGGAGGTCGGTAGAGCCAGGGAAGCAGGAGAAAACAGCCGATTGTTGCAGCACAGGAACAGGTGTCAGTTGGTCCACCGACTGGGAGCCAGAGGCAGGAGTTGGCAGGAACGCTGACCGGGAGCCAGAAGCAGGAGTCAGCTGCAGCCTAGGAACCAGAGACGACAGGAGAAGTCTGCAGCTCAGGAGAAGCAGTAGTCGGCGGGGAATCCAACTGGGAACCAGGACTTGGCGGGGAGCCGGTGGAGCTGGTGTCATCTCTGAGGTGCTGGGCAGCGAGAAAACCGGGATGCTGGGCAGCTGAGATTCTGTGGCGCTGGGCAGCCTGGAGACCGGGATGCTGGGCAGCTGAGTCTCTGGAACGCTGGGCAGCTGAGGCTGGCAATGGCATTGGGAGCCATGATGACCATGTCTCCTGCGGCCTCCACGGGACCCTGTGAAAATAGCCAGGCGAGTACCCTCAAAAGGAGACCTCTGGATGTCAGGGTGGCTCCTCAGTTGTTCCACGAAAGGCTCCTGGGGATAGGGGAAAGTTGGCTTAGGACAGGCAGGTAGCAGGCTGGCCGGCTCAGGACAAGCAGGTAGCAGGCTAGCTGACTCAGGACAGGCAGGTAGCAGGCTAGCCAACTCAGGTATAACACCCGAACCCGCAAATTAAAGCAAACAGTGCAGAAACTTTAAAGGAAATGGCGTTCCACCAAACTGGAAGGATCACGTTTAATTTGGCAAGATAGTCTTAAACTTATAGGAAGGCCCTCTGTAAAGCCAGAGCAGCCTATTACTCAACATTAATAGAAGAGAACAAGAACAACCCCAGGTTTCTCTTCAGCACTGTAGCCAGGCTGACAGAGAGCCACAGCTCTATTGAGCCATGTATTCCTATAACCCTCAGCAGTAATGACTTCATGAGCTTCTTTAATGATAAAATTCTAACTAGAGACAGAATTGATCACCTCCTGGTGGTACCTTACCTTCAAACATAGGAATCTCAGAAACAGCTGTAAAACCTGATGTATATTTAGATTGCTTTTCTCCCATTGACCTTCACCAAATTACTAAAACCATTTCTCCATCTAAGCCATCAACTTCCCATCCCAACTAGGCTTCTTAAAGAGGTTTTACCTTTAGTCAGCACTTCTTTACTAGTCATGATCAATCTGTCTTTATTAACAGGCTACATACCACAGTCCTTTAAAGTAGCTGTAATTAAACCTCTTCTTAAAAAGCCCACTCTTGATCCAGAGGTTTTAGCCAACTATAGACCTATATCGAACCTTCCCTTTCTCTCCAAGATTCTTGAGAAAGCAGTCGCCAACCAGCTGTGTGATTTTCTACATGACAATAAGTTGCTTGAGGACTTTCAGTCAGGTGTCAGAGCTCATCATAGCACGGAGATGGCACTGGTGAAAGTTACAAATGACCTTCTAACTGCATCAGACAAGGGACTTGTCTCTATACTTGTTTTGTTAGATCTTAGTGCTGCATTCGACACCATTGACCATCATATCCTATTACAGAGACTGGAACATTTAATTGGCATCAAAGGAACCGCACTAAGCTGGTTTAAGTCATATTTATCAGATCGATCTCAGTTTGTACATGTTAACGATGAATCCTCCATGTACGCCAAAGTCAGTCATGGAGTTCTACAAGGTTCTGTGCTTGGACCAATACTATTCACCTTATATATGCTTCCTTTAGGGGATATTATTAGAAAACACTCCATACATTTTCATTGCTATGCGGATGATACCCAGCTATATTCATCGATCAAGACAGAAGAACCTCATCAGTTGGCCAAGCTCCAAGCATGCCTTAAGGACATAAAGACCTGGATGACCTGTAAGTATCTGATGTTGAATTCAGACAAGACAGAAGTTATTGTTCTTGGCCCTGAACACCTCAGAAACACAGTATCTAAGGATATTGTTACCCTAGATGGCATTGCCCTGGCCTTCAGCGCCACCGTGAGGAATCTCGGAGTTGTCTTTGATCAGGACATGTCCTTTAACTCCCACGTAAAACAAATTTCAAGGACTGCCTTCTTTCACCTCCGTAACATTGCAAAAATCAGGAAGATCCTGTCTCAAACAGATGCAGAAAAATTAGTCCATGCATTTGTCACGTCTAGGCTGGATTATTGCAATTCCTTATTATCAGGCTGTCCCAATAAGTCCCTGAGGACTCTCCAGCTGATCCAGAATGCTGCAGCACGTGTACTGACAGGAACCAGGAAAAGAGATCATATTTCTCCTGTGTTAGCTTCGCTGCACTGGCTCACTGTAAAATCTAGAATAGAGTTTAAAATCCTTCTCCTGATTTACAAAGCTCTTACTGGTCAGGCACCATCATATCTTAAAGAGCTCATAGTCCCCTATTACCCCACTAGAGCACTGCGCTCCCAGAATGCAGGGTTGCTTGTGGTTCCTAGAGTCTCCAAAAGCAGAACAGGAGCCAGAGCCTTCAGCTATCAAGCTCCTCTCCTGTGGAATCGGCTCCCAGTTTGGGTCCGGGAGGCAGACACACTCTCTACTTTTAAGAGTAGGCTTAAAACTTTGCTTTTTGATAACGCTTATAGTTAAGGGTTGGCTCAGGCCTGCCTGGACCAGCCCCCTAGTTATGCTGCTATAGGCCTAGACTGCTGGGGGACTTCCCATGATGCACTGCGCTTTCCTCCTCTCCCTCTTCATCTTTGCACATTCATCACAGTCCAATGCATGTTACTAACTTTATTTCTTCCCCGGAGTTTCTTTGTGCTTTCTCGTCTCGCAGGTTGCTGTGGATCGTGGTCCTGGTACGCCTGGGTGCTGCTGCCATGGGCCTGCCTGACTCTCATCACTACAGTTATTATGTTTAGTCGTAGTTCTGTAACTATTAAAGCTGCTATTATTAATCTCAGCTAGTATTACAGCTGTAACTACTATTATCAGTCATATTTCCAGTATCATTATAATTATAGCTGCTATTTCTACTGCTAGTGCTGCCATACATCTCTGTCTGTCTGTCTGTCTGTCCGTCTGTCTATCTGTGTCTCTATGTCTATCTCTCTCTCTCTGTCTCTTTCTGTCTGTCTGTCTGTCTCTCCCCCTCTCTCTTTCTCCCTCTCTCTCTCTCTCTCTCCCTCTCTCTCAAACCCAACCGGTCAAAGCAGATGACCGCCCACCTAGAGTCTGGTTCTGCTCGAGGTTTCTGCCTCTTAAAAGGAAGTTTTTCCTTGCCACTGTCGCCAAAGTGCTTGCTCATGGTGGGAACTGTTGGGTCTCTGTAATAACATTATAAAGAGTCGGTCTAGACCTGCTCTATTTGTAAAGTGTCATGAGATGACTTTTGTTGTGATTTGGCGCCATATAAATAAAATTGAACTGAATTGAATTGAATTTTTAATTAATGTTTGTCAAACACTGAAGACAACTCTCCGCCCTCTACTCGGCAGGACACACACATTCACACACACACACGTTCACACCACGTGGGGGCTGATACAGACAGATAGGTCATCATGCTCGCATTGTTTTGAAGCGAAGGCTACTAGTGGTCTTAAAATGTACACGCAAAGCAAATTCATCAGAATAATCAAAAATGAATATAATAACGTAGCCCGTCTTAAATGAGTAGTCATCTGTCCGGCCGGCACTTATTGAACGCTGAGTTGAGAGCTGTGAGAGTGAATCAAAACAGTAAAGTTGCGGACTGTAACATCAGAACAATGTGTTCAGAGACACTAAGAGCGACTTGTCCTCATTGAGGATCCATTGTTTATATAAAAAGGTTCAGTCAAGTGTATCCAGTCATATAGTTCTCACAGATAGTTTGGGTTTTATTTGTCCAGGTTGTGATCACTGAGATTGCTGATTAACCTTGACTTGTCTCATGGAAAAGATAATCAGGGGGCTGCTAGACACTCTGTTCAGATGCAAAATCACTGTCTCTGATGAAGCTAAATTTCATTAAATTCTTAGTGAGAGTTACTTTTGTGACAAGTATAGCTTGGACTTTTTCTTTTTTCTTTTTTGCCAGGGACCATGTATATAAAACAATCTCAAACAATGAGAATAGATACTATGTATCAAATTTAGATGTACAATAGATCAGCTAACACTGCACTGCACCACACACACACTTCCTGTCTAAACTGACAAATGCCTAAGAGAATATGATATTCCCTAAACTGAGAAACAACATGTCATTATACTACAAATAATGGCCCATTTTGCATGGCAGCCTTTTCACACCTTCTAGATAAATAATTATGTGTCAAACCACAGGGGCATGCCTCCAATCAAAGGTGTTAAGAAAACACCCCCTGTAACATAAACACATTGTACACTTCTCATCATCAAAACATGATGTAATAGTTTGGAAACAGGGAAGGTTGTAGCCCCAAAACAGTATGGGCTGTTTTGCATTTCAGTCACTTGTTCCGAAATGGGGTTACAAGGCCCAAGAACATGGATCAAAGCAAAGGAAGTTGACAACACACCATAGTGAACGTGACGTGTTTTTTCTGTGTGTTTTTAAGTTAAATTTGGACATCACTGATGCACAGTTTGCACACATGGTACCACATCACTATATCCACTGCAGTTTAGTTTCTAACAGTGTTGGTTACAAAGACCTTTGGGTTTTATGTAACCAATGCCCAATATAGTAATGTTGTAAACAAAGTCGAAACAGGACATATCCCAAAAAGATACGGACCAGGGTTGGGCGATATGTTAAAATTTTCCAACCGGCCAAAGTCAGCCCAACAACCGGCGATTGCCGATATATTCGTGTAGGTGAGGTTGTGGGTGTGTTCCCACTTATTCTGTTTGAATAAATTTGCCTTCACCTTATCCTCTGATGTCCGTGGTATGTAAAAATCTAATTTTACTGAAGCTTTACAGCCTATAGGCTAATCACCTTCAGATCTTTGCGAAGCAATAAGCTGTAAAGACTGGCAGAATAGCTATCTGAGGGTTCGATCTCCGCCTCCCCCCGTCATGACGAAGTGTCCATGAGCAAGACACTGAATCCGAACTTGCTCCCGATGGAGACCAGCACCCTGGATGGCAGCTCGGTCGCCATCAGTGTGTGAATGGGTGAATGTGACCTGATCTGTAAAGTGCTTTGGGAACCGCTAAGATTGATAAGCGCTATATAAGTGAAGACCATTTACCATTTACCAAAACAGTAAAGTTGCAACATCGAGCAAGAGCGACTCGTCCTTTCACATTACATGTTTGAACCATTGTTCACACACAAATATTGATTAGAGCAGCTTTAATTCAAGTGTATCCCGCCATATACTTACAACAGATAGTCTTGGTTTTAATTGTCCAGGTTTTGATCGTTGACAGTTTTAAACAATTATGGTTTCAGCTTGTCTGTCTGTCCGTCTCATGGTTGTGAACTTAATGTCTCACGAACGCCTTCAGGGAATTCCTTCAAATTTGGCACAAACGTCCACTTGGACTCAAGAATGAACTTATTACAATTTGGTGGTCAAAGGTCAAGGTCACAGTGACCTCACAAAACACATTTTTAATGTGTTTGAGTTGTTGACCATATTTTGAATTGGTGACCATATTTCATACTTTTGACTCAAAGGTCAACGTCACTGTGACCTCAAATTGACCTTGACAAACATGTTTTTGGGCATAATTCAAGAATTGATGCAGTAATTATGACAAATGCCTGCAAGTATGACAACGATGAAGTGATGACAGTTTTTGCCCACTTCATAATGTCCTGGAAAAACCCTTTTATGGCCATTACGCAACACTATCAGGAACAGAGGGGGAGATTGTGACCATATTTCACAGCTGGTCGGACACTGAATAGGTGACACTTTTGACTCAAAGGTCAAAGGTCATTGTGACCTCAAAATAGGTTTTTAGCCATAATAAGAATTGGGCGACTCCAGATTTCACACACGTTGACTGGGACGACACAATGAATAAACAATAACTAGCACAGTACGGGCTTCTTGTCCGTTCTGCCTTTCACTTCCTGCCTCATTCTCACATTTTGTGTAACTATACTCCATAAGGATCCATCTCACCAGAGTAATCAAGTACATGTGTACCTGTTTAGCCGGAACATCTATGATAATACTTTCAGTTCAACAATGTATATTCATGGGAATCATACATATGTATCATCAATATAGTAAATACTTACTTTCAGCAAAAACATACACTTTATTTACCTTTTATTCAATTCCTTTTATTCACTATATATATGAGTCTGGACAGACATGAATGTGAACTGCGACTGGTTGGTGTAGGCTTGCACCGGGAGCGGTAAGCGTAAAGGAGGAGGGCTTGGGGTTCTCGTTAACAACAGGTGGTGCAATCCTTCCCACATCACCATCAAGGATCGTGTCTGTTGCCCGGACATTGAACTGTTGGCTGTTGGACTCAGGCCGTACTATTTGCCCAGGGGAATTCTCACATGCCATTGTTGTGACTGTTTTACACCCCCCACTCTGCAAACCCGAAGTCGGCGTGTGACGTCATTCATTTCGGGTGACTTCAACCACGTCACCATGGCTAAGACACTTCCCACCTTCACTCAGCATGTGAGCTGTCCTACTAGAGAGGAGAGGACCCTGGACTTGCTGTATGCTAACGCGAAGGATGCATACAACTCCTCTCCCCTCCCCCCTCTGGGTAGGTCAGACCACAACCTAGTGCACCTCAAACCCTGTTATGTGCCTCTGGTGCAGAGCCAGCCTGCAACCACGAGGGCAGTGAGGAGATGGTCGGAGGAGGCTTATGAGACACTTCAGGGGTGTTTTGAGGTGACTGACTGGCAGGCACTCTGTGAGCCACATGGAGAGGACTTTGAGGGGTTCACAGAGTGCATCACGGACTACATCAAATTCTGTGTGGACTCCACTGTCCCAGCAAGGACTGTCCATTGTCATTCAAATAACAAGCCATGGGTGACAAAGGACATCAAGGCCATCCTAAATAAAAAGAAGAGGGCCTTCAGAGCTGGCAACAGGGAGGAGGTGAGATCGATCCAGGGGGAACTGAAGGTAAAGATCAGGGAGGCCAAGGAGAGGTACAGGAGGAAGCTGGAGTGGAAACTCAGCAATAGTCGGATGTATCAGTGAGGGTGATGAGGAGGAGTACAGGGCTGCTGTGGACAACTTTGTCGCATGGTGCGAGCAGAACCACCTGCAGCTCAACGTGACAAAGACTAAGGAGCTGACTGTGGATCTGAGGAGGACCAAGGTGCCGATGACCCCTGTTTCCATCCAGGGGGTCAGTGTGGACATTGTAGAGGATTACAAGTACCTGGGAGTTCACATTGACAATAAACTGGACTGGTTAAGAACACTAATGCCCTCTACAGGAAGGGCCAGAGCCGTCTCTACTTTCTGAGGCGGCTGAGGTCCTTCAACATCTGCCGGACTATGCTGAGGATGCTCTATGAGTCTGTGGTGGCCAGTGGTGGCAGAGAGGAGGATGCTGTCCAAGCTGCGGGGGATCTTGGACAATGTCTCACATCCTCTCCATGACGTACTGGTCAGGCAAAAGAGCAGCTTCAGTGGGAGACTCATTCCTCCCAAATGTACAACGGAGCGCCACAGGAAATCATTCCTGCCTGTGGCCATCAAACTGTCCAACTCCTCCCTCTGAGTGTCACTTACATGAATAAACAGACTGAAAATCTTCTACATACACTACCTCAATATTACCTATTCTTATATGGCAATACATACATATATATATTTATATTGACATACATATATATGTACACATCAATAAAGTATTTCTGATTTCTGATTCACAGTGGATAGTGGTAGTTTGAAAGAGGGAGGGAGATGCAGGGAGAACAACAATGGAGTGGGGGAGTGAATTACATCATTAAAGAGTTGATTATTCGGAGCTAGGGAGAAAACAAGCTGATGGGAGGAGCAAGAGGAGGAGAGAGAGGGAGAGCAACAGGAAAGCTGAAGAGGGAGATAAATATCTTATCTTATGAAGAAGTGAATCAGAGGGCTGACCTCAGCTGCTGTCTGTTCAGATGCACTGTCTCTGTCTATCACTGTCTCTGATGATGATGGAGACTCTGGAAGCAGCTGACCTCTGTATCCCTCCCCTCAACACCTCTTGCAGGTCAATGTCTGTTACTCCCACAGCCAGGCTCATCATAACACTGCTGTGCTGCATCGCTCTGCTCACTGTGATGCTCAACTTGTTGGTCATCATCTCCATCTCCCACTTCAGGCACAGACACTTTTCTTGAAATATAACATCTGACAGTGTGTATGAATTGAATTCATGGATGGAAGTTTTGTTTATTCTATGCTGTTCTATGCTAAAAAATCCCACCCTCTATACAAGGTTTTCTAAAAGCTAAGACAGGCCAGAGATGTCACTACTTTCACTTGCAGATGAAAATGTTATTCTCACTGTATAAATGTGTCACAATAGCAATAATCGTGATGATTAATGTCTTACTACGCCCAAACTGCTGTACTGATTAGTTCAAATAGCTGATTGATATTCTAAAGCTTTATTTGTCATGTCGGCTATGTTGAGTTTGGCTTTCATATTGCTGTGTCTATAAAAGTAACATTTCTCTTTCCATATTCTGTCTGTATTCTCACAATAATTGCTGTGACCTGAACTCATTTGCACTTATTATGAGGCACTAATCATACTCTCCCCCTCCAGGCAGCTCCACACCCCCACCAATCTCATCCTCCTCTCCCTGGCTGTGTCTGACTTGCTGGTGGGCCTTGCAGTGATACCATCTGCAATCCTCCTCCTGCAGTCCTGTGGGTTTCAGGATCAAATCACATGTGCTCTTTCGTACCTGTTGGGCTTCATCCTCACCTCTGCCTCTGTTGGGAACATGGTGCTCATATCAGTGGACCGCTATGTGGCTATTTGTGACCCTCTGCGCTATTCTTCCATGATAACACCAAGCAGAGTTAAAATCAGTGTGTCTCTGTGTTGGTTTTGTTCTGTTCTCTACAACTTTATAACACTGAAAGATCACTTGTCACAAATAGATTGGTCTAATTCCTGCTATCAAGAATGTGCAGTTACCATAAACTACATTTCAGGGGCAGTAGACTTGCTCTTCACCTTTTTCGGCCCTGTTACTGTGATCATAGTTCTCTATATGAGAGTGTTTGTGGTGGCTGTGTCACAGGCTCGTGTCATGCGGTCTCAAATTTCAGCTGTCAAATCAAATACTGTGACTGTTAAGAAATCTGAGATCAAGGCTGCTAGAACTCTTGGTGTTACTCTTCTTGTGTTTATAATTTGTCTCTGTCCATACTACATCCCTTCCATAGCAGGACAGGACACCGCAGCTGGTGTTGACTCATCAGCTCCAATTTGGCTGTTCTATTGTAACTCCAGTTTTAATCCTTTGATATATGCCCTTTTCTACCCCTGGTTTAAAAGAGCGAGTAAACTCATTGTCAGCCTTCGGATACTGCAGCACGGTTCCTGTGAGGCCAAAATAATGTAGGGAGGTCATCATCTCCATCTCCCACTTCAGGCACAGAAGCTTTGTTTATTCTATGCTGTTCTAAAAGACTGACTTCAGCTCTGAGTCCACCCTCTATACAAGGTTTTTGACTGTTTTTAAAAAGCTATCAACAGGCCAGAGATTCATCACTTCTCAATGGGGTTTTCAGTGCAGATGTGTCACAATAGCAGTAATCATGATCAACGAATCCTTCATAACGCGACCAAACTGCTGTACTGATTAGTTCAAATAGCCTGCAGCTGATTGATAATCTAAAGCTTTATATGGCCAAAAAAAAATAAAAATCCAAGCTATACTTCGCATCACAAAAGTAACTCTCAGTAAGAATTGAATGAAATCTAGCTCAACAGGATTGAAATTAAGGCCCTGACTCCAAACACCACTTTTAAACATACAAAAAACGGTTTAAGACAAAAAGATGCATTTTACCAAGACTATAAGTCACAGCCGTCCCAGGGTGCTGTGAGACTGGTGCTTGGAGCTAAATCCCAACATGTTCACAATGAAAATGTTAACAAGCTGAAGGTATAACATTTACCATGTTCACCGTATCAGTGAAGTGCAAAATTAGATCTGTTACGGTTAGTCAATTGATCAAACAGGCCATCGACAGAAAAATCATTTAATGGTTACTTAACCTGCAGAACCAGAGAGCCCCCATGTGTTTAGATTGAATAATGCAATATGAGTTCAGTTTATCTGATGCATGTCATATACAGTATACAGTGGCTTGCAAAAGTATTCAGCCCCCTTGAACTTTTCCACATTTTGTCACGTTACGACCACAAATCTAAATATATTTTATTGGAATTTTATGTGAAAGACCAACACAAAGTGGCACACAATTGTGAAGTAGAAAGAAAATTATATATGATTTAAAAAAAAATTTACAAATAAAAAACTGAAAAGTACGGTGTGCAAAAGTATTCAGCCCCCTTTTCTCTGAGTGTAACCAATTGCCTTCAGAAGTTGCCTGATGATTGCTGAATGATCGAATGTTGACCTAATGACTAAATAGAGTCCACCTGTGTGTAATCTAATCTGAGTACAAATACAGCTGTTCTGTGACGGCCTCAGAGGTTTGTTAAGAGAATATTGGGGAGCAAACAGCATCATGATGTCCAAGGAACACACCAGACAGGTCAGGGATAAAGTTGTGGAGAAGTTTAAAGCAGGGTTAGGCTATAAAAAGATTTCCCAAGCTTTGAACATCTCACGGAGCGCTGTTCAATCCATCATCTGGAAATGGAAATTGTATGGCACAACTGCAAACCTACCAAGACACGGCCGTCCACCTAAACTTACAGGCCGAACAAGGAGAGCACTGATCAGAGATGCAGCCAAGAGGCCCATGGTGACTCTCGACAAACTGCAGAGATCCACAGCTCAGGTGGGGGAATCTGTCCACAGGACAACTATTAGTCGTGCGCTGCACAAATCTGGCCTTTATGGAAGAGTGGCAAGAAGAAAGCCATTGTTAAAAGAAAACCATAAGAAGTCCCGTTTGCAGTTTGCCAGAAGCCATATGGGAGACACAGCAAACATGTGGAAGAAGGTGCTCTGGTCAGATGAGACCAAAATTGAACTTTTTGGCCTAAATGCAAAACGCTATGTGTGGCGGAAAACTAACACTGCACATCACTCTAAACACACCATCCCCACTGTCAAACATGGTGGTGGCAGCATCATGCTCTGGGGGTGCTTCTCTTCAGCAGGGACAGGGAAGATGGTCAGAGTTGATGGGAAGATGGATGGAGCCAAATACCGGGCAATCTTGGAAGAAAACCTGTTGGAGTCTGCAAAAGACTTGAGACTGGGGTGGAGGTTCACCTTCCAGCAGGACAACGACCCTAAACATAAAGCCAGGGCTACAATGGAATGGTTTAAAACAAAACATATTCATGTGTTAGAATGGCCCAGTCAAAGTCCAGACCTAAATCCAATCGAGAATCTGTGGCAAGATCTGAAAACTGCCGTTCACAAACGCTCTCTCCATCTAATCTGACTGAGCTTGAGCTGTTTTGCAAGGAAGAATGGGCAAAAATTTCAGTCTCTCGATGTGCAAAGCTGGTAGAGACATACCCCAAAAGACTTGCAGCTGTAATTGCAGCAAAAGGCGGTTCCACAAAGTATTGACTCAGGGGGGCTGAATACTTTTGCACACCGTACTTTTCAGTTTTTTATTTGTAAATTTTTTTTTTAATCATGTATAATTTTCTTTCTACTTCACAATTGTGTGCCACTTTGTGTTGGTCTTTCACATAAAATTCCAATAAAATATATTTCTGTTTGTGGTCGTAACGTGACAAAATGTGGAAAAGTTCAAGGGGGCTGAATACTTTTGCAAGCCACTGTATATATATATATGTGTGTATATATATATATATATATATACAGTGCTTAACAAATTTATTAGACCACCACCCAGTGTAAAATATTTGCCACCGCTGCCCTAAATTAACAGTATTGCGGATTACCAAAATATTTTATGTTTCTGTAATGGTTAATCCACCAGTATGTGCAAGCCAAGCTCTTTAATCAAAATCTTCAATGCTAAAATATAATTATTGTTGTTATCCATGAATTCTCAAATTTACTGTTTAAGATGTTTGGTTAATATATGTGAATAAGGACTATTTAGTTGTTCCAGTTTGTTATTTGCCTAATAAATAACAATACAATTTTTAGTTTGAAACAAGTTTTTGACAGATTTCTAAAATATTTGTGTTTTCTCATTTTTATGACAGGTGGTCTAATAAATTTGTTAAGCACTGTATATATATATAAATATATATATACACACACTACTCACAATAGGTTAGGGATACTGTTATTTACATGAGTGCTTGTCCTATTTGGTCTGAATTTTAATGAAATAAGTAAAAGTTCCCTTTGATATTACTAATAATGAATGAGAAGAAACACCATTTTCATTAGTTTGATATTTATTACCCCAAAAATTTAGACTATAACAAGGATAGCCCCAAATAACAAAAATTGACAATGTCAGTAGCGGGTGTTTCCACCATTTGCGCAATGACAGCATGACAGCGACGTCTCATGCTCCTCGCTAGCCTCATGATGTTGTTCTGAGGCAATGCGTTCCACTCTTCCACAAGTGCTACACGCAGTTCTGCCAGGTCACGTGGGGGTGGGGTACGATCATCCAGTCTCTGCTTCAGCTGGTCCCAGACGTGCTCTATGGGGTTCAGGTCAGGGGACATTGCCGGCCATACCATATGAGGCACTCCGACTTCCTGAAGTCGAGCTGTGACAATTCTGGCACGATGTGGTGGAGCATTATCATCCATGAACAGAAAGTCGGGGGTGTGCTGGCGGAATTGGGGGATGATGATGGGTTCTATGATGTCTCTGAGGTAAGAACGTGCAGTGACTGAGCCATCTACAATAACCAAATCTGTTTTGCGCTGACTGGTGTTGCCTGCCCAGACTGTTGCACCTCCTCCACCAAAGCGAACCCTGGGGACCATGTTGACCTCGGCGTATCGCTCACCTCGCCTTCTCCAGCAACGCTGACGACCATCATTTCTGTGCAAGGTGACCCGACACTCATCAGTGAACAGGACGGTAGACCACTGCTGCATTGTCCAGGTCACATGGTCTTGTGCCCACTGCAAACGTTCACGGCGGTGTCTTGGTGTCAGTGGAGTCACCTGCAACGCTCGTCTGGCATTCAAGCCAAAGCGGTGGAGTCGGTTGCGAATGGTTTGTCTGGAAACCCTAGTATCCCTCACATCTCGTAAACGGGCCTGCAGCTGTGTGGCAGTTGCATAACGATGTCTGAGTGCATAGGTCCTTAGGTACTGGTCATCGTTGCGGTCTGTCACTCGTGGGGCTCCACTCCTGGGTCTGTCACGAACTCTGCCAGTAGTTCTGTGTCTTGATGCAAGTCTGCTGATGACACTTTGAGACACACCAAGTTCACGAGCAACATCTGACTGCCTGCCACCGACCCGAAGGCGCGCTATGGCCAGGTGGCGCTGCTCGTCCGTTAAGTGACGTCGTGTGTTCATGACTTACTGACAATACCAGCTTTTTATACCCACAGAATGTTGAAATTGATGCCACATTGAAAAGAGTTGTCTTTTGGTATTTTTTGGTATTGGCCCCAATATTTCAGGAGAAGTTAAGTATAAATTTAGTAAAAAGAAAAGTCAACCCGGAAGTTGCTCTTTAATGTTTTGTTGAGATTTTTCAGTCTGGACCAAAGTGGGGGAATCGGTCAACAGAAAGGTTGCAGACTCTAGAGGCTAAAACACTTTAAAGAGAAAATTGGTCTTTACCTGCACCGATCTGCCTTTAATTTGCAAACATCGTCGTTGTTATAAAGATAAATAAATATTAGAAATAAATAAAATACCGCTCAATAACACTCAACAACAACAACAACAGCGCCCTCTGGCGTCCGGCGGGGCTGCAGACGTTACCGTTTGCTGAATAAAACGTTAAAGATGGAGCCACTTTTCAGTCCGCCGCTTCACATGCAGAGGCATCAGTTTGTCATCGACTTTGTCAAGAGGAACAAACCCCGAAAGGTAGCTATCATCTCAACGAGAGACATAATTATCATTTTGGCTTCAAAGCCGAGGTTTGTTTGAGCGATAGTTCGAAAGCGAACGCAGCTTAATCGCTGTAGCTTAACTTGCTAACTTTTTCCACCGAAACGATTAACGGCATACTGCTACGCTAACATTAGCTAGCTAGGTTCGCACGTCATAATTCAAGATTGTAGCGGTCATGTCTTGATAAACTCTGTCATGAACCTAGAATAAACACTCCCTCCTCCTCAGGTGGCGGACTTGGGGTGCAGCGAGTGCAGCCTTCTCAAAAAACTGAGGTTTCACCGTGAAATTGAACTGCTGGTTGGAGTGGACATCAACGGTGCCAAAGTGAAAAGAAAGATGTATGTAACGCTAGCTAACCGCCAGCTAACAGTTGTTTATAAACTCAAAAGCGTGACCGAATACTAAATCATTCAGGGCCGGGTCCATGTTTGAAATGAGATTGGGGCTTCTTCTTCTGATATCAGTGCATGGCATGATATGGCAGGTGCATGCAGAGCCGTCTTATCAACATTAAAACAATCAGCATCAACGTTGATTATCACCTGATCATTTCAGGTGTTTACTCAGGCTAAAATGGCTAAAATATTCTGTGGGTGTAGCTTCTCAAATGTGAATATTTGCTGCATTTTGATTGTTTTAAAAATACAGAGATATTTCGTCCTTGTCCTCCTCTCTGTCCGACCATCTAATTTCTGTTTTTGCGATTTTTTTTTTCTTTCAAGTTTGTGGGTTTCTGATTTCCCCCAGCCCCTTCACTCTGCGCATGCGCCGAAAGTGAAAAAGCGCAGGGGAGCGCGCACAGCAAAAAAAGTGTTTGTGACAGACATTAACCGTTACTATCCGGTTCACCAGTGTTGACAGACGGCCTGCAGCCTGCCTAATAATCAAATGGGCATTATTAGATTAGAAATATACCGATAGATAGGCTGAAGTAGGCCAAGTGTTTCAATGATAATGAGGTAACTTCAGCTTCGCTATTAAAAAAGTTACACATTCCCCTTGTATATTGTCTTTGTGTGTGTGATGTCTGTTTAGTTTTGTATTTACGAATACGCGCAATATTTGATAATTCCCTGAAGACGTAAACAAGACAACACCAGGTCGTTTTCCTTTTTTAACACAAAAAACAAAATTCTGACTCGTTTTGCTGTTTGCAGTCTGTCAGACGGAATGAAATAATTGAATGATCAGATGATACACGGACCCATTTTCCACCGCCACCCATTTCACCATATTCATACAGTACATCAGACAACTCTTAATGATAACTAAACCTTCAGTGACACATTTCGTTTTTGTTTTTTTTAATACTGTTTGCTTGCAGTCATTGATGTGGACAATATAATTTTGTAACAACAATAACACAATGAGATCATATCACTACGCTAAAAGTGATTTTAAAAATGATTTAATCGAATGATCGCCCCGCCCTTTTATCATTAAATCAGTAAACTGACTGAGAGCCTAAATTATTCTGTACCACATGTTAAACCTATTACAACACAAACGTGATCTCAAGAGTTGGTTTCTTAAATGATTTATACCTCGGATCCAAATTAAACATGAGCAGTCTTGCAGGGCTCCAGACTTTTTAAAACATGTAAACCTTTCTCATTAAAAATTGTGATTATTGTGCTTTACATTCATTTTCGACTTAAAGTTGAATTATTTCCACATGTGTAAATATAAAAAAGACAACAAAAAAAAAGGAAATTGTCTGTCAAAAATCAAGCGATCTTTGACCCCTCAAATACCTTGTGTGTTTTGGCTGCGTTTTGCTGTGATAACTAATACTGTGTGGGTTGATAATGTATACACTCTGCTTGTATGTTCCGTCAGGCATGGATTAGCTCCCATATCAGCTTACTATCTTCAGCCAACTTATGATCAGCTGCGCATTGAGCTGTACCAGGGCTCAGTCACGCAGAAAGACGTCCGCCTCAGAGGATTTGATCTGGTGACCAGTATAGAGCTGTAAGGGGCTGTTTGGCCATTGAGGTTCAATGTCTTCAAGTGTTCATGTGTTGGCAGCTGTCCATATTAATACGAGTCGTTGTTTCTTGTTTCATGTTTTGTCAATTTATTATTCTGTTGTTTCTCTTCTTTTTCCCCCATCTTTCTCTCTATCTGTGTTGTTTCCTTCTTTCTGTTTCTCTGCGTCCCTCTGTGCCATCATTCGTCACCATGTTTCCTCCCCCGCCGTCTGCAGCATAGAGCACCTCACTCTTGCTGATGTGGAGCGCTTCTCTGAGGTGGTGTTTGGTCACATGACCCCAGTGGCGGTTATCGTCAGCACCCCGAACTCTGAGTTCAACCCCCTTCTCCCTGGACTGGTAGGATTCAGGCACAGTGACCACAAGTTTGAGTGGACCAGAGCAGAGTTCAAGTCCTGGTATGCTGGTTTTTGAGGATCCATTTTCAGCCTTTTTTTTTATTTTTTTGCGTGTAGTGGACACTGGGAAGTTGAGTGTTAATGAAGATGGTAACGACAGGGAATGTTGATGGATAAATCCACCCTAAAACACACCAGCACTGTCTTAATATTCCTTAATGAACAATAAAGATTTAAACTGCATTCTGTAAACATTACCTCTGTCATCAGGGCTCTTAAGGTGTGTTTGGAGTATGGTTATGAGGTGGAGTTCACGGGCGTTGGACAGGCACCGCCAGGCCAGCAGGACAGAGTCGGCTTCTGCTCACAGATTGGCGTGTTTCACCGGCTCAAGGGGAGAGATTTCTGCAACATGTTTGGTGATGATGCAGAGGATGTGTTTTCATACACACTGGTGAGTAGACTTCTGAATATATATTTTATTTTGGGCATCATGTCGGCCCAGTCTTCAAAGACACATAACCTCTAATTGCTTTGTCATCGATTCATGGGGATTTTTACCCCTCTTTCTTCCTCCCTACATTTCCAGTTGCTATCGGATTCCGCCATCAAATAAAGGCGAAATAGGAAAAAAATCTTTTTTTCAACGATGTGTGACAATTGACTGACATGTATGCAGACCTGTGACACATTTTTGAGTTGGTCGTTAGAATAATTTGTTAAAATTAAAACATGTTCACGGTTTCACATTCTGTACTCTTTCAAACACAATATACTCAAATCTCTTTATCTATGGATAACTAATTTAAAGTCAACCTGCAGTTGACCTAAATCCATCCACGATCCAACGATCTCCAATTGTTCTCAAACTATTCCTGTTCTTTGGGGACAAATATATTCCAGTAGACTGTGCAAAAGTGGCTTCAAGTCAGATTCTTAATTTAACTCTTGGGCTTAATGTGGCCAATTAGAGATCAAGAGTGAAGACATGAACCGGAAACTGATTTAATCATTTCATACAGTATTTTAGATTTTATTCATACATTAACTTAATTTATTAAGTGTTCATTAAGCAAAAACAATGTGACAATAAAGATTTTTTTTTTCTAAAGAAAAAAATAAAGCAATGGATAAGCCAGAGAACATGATAACCAGTGAAAACAGTAGTGAGTTTTGAAAGGGACATTAAGTAATCCAATGCCTTTGTCGGCCTCTGCTGGTGACCATCAGCAACTACAGCATTGGTAGTCTTGGTAGTGTGCATATGCACCTGAGGCACGAAACCTGTAATTAACAGTCAAAATGTTTCGTAATTTTGGATGAGTGAACTAGCGGGTCAGAGTACAGATTCAGCAGACAAATTATGAAACAGTTACAGGCATGAAAGGTACATTTTTAAAGCCAGATGTTTCTACACCAGGCTAAGTAATATCTGACTTACTGTTATTGATCAGCAACCGTATTAGGCTCTTGAGATTACTGTAACTATAATCCCTGTGTGCTGTGGGTCTCAGAATCAGCAAAGGTTTCTACGATAATCTGATATTGATCTGTCTCTATATCAGCTTTACAGTATAAACTACCCCAGCCTGCGGGACAACAACATCTTGGGGAGGGTCCTGGTGAGTGAGGTGTTGCACTGGGCGGAAAAGCTGAAGACAAGATGGATCGAGGAGAAGACTGGCAAGAGGGATGACTCTTACACCCTGTGCCAGACCGTGGGAGGAGGAGGGGAGGAATGTCTCGGAGTGCCAGAGCAACGCATGGAAGAGAAACAGACAGGTGAACATCTTGGCAGCTATTCTCAATTCCTAAAAAAAAGTTGTGTATATAGTTGGTAATATGGAAGCCAATATTGAAAGCAATAGAGCAAAAAAAGACCTGAAATATAACTGTCTAAAATGGGAAAGGGTCAGTGAGGTTATTTTGCTCAGTTCTTGTGGTGTGTTTTCTCTGAATCAGAGGTTTCTCCAGGATATCGTTGTGTTTTGTAAAATGTTCTTGGCCAATTAAACACACAAAATGCTTGCACAGCAGCATGTGGGGCAGAGCTGAAAAATCCAGCGGAGCAGCGTGGCAGAGGTGTGCCAGAGGATCAGGACAGCGAGGATGAAGAGTTGTTTTGGATGTGCGTCCAAGGACAACAGGAGCCTTGCAGATTACACAGGTGTGTTTCCTTGAGGAAGATGTGAGGAGGAACGGTATGGCCATGGCGAGTCTGTTTTGTTGCATGCAGATCACAAACACAGGCCTTTTGTCTGTGGCACCTCTACGTTTGACTGGCTGTGAAGATACTGGCTTTCCTCCTTTACAGTTGTCTCATTACATTTCATGCTTTACCATGTCAACTACTAAAATATATATATATATATATATATATATATATATGAGATTTCCAAACATTTGTCATCGCATCACTGTGCTGGTAGGTGTGTGTCTGTACCTCTGGCTGTGCTGTGGTCCCGCTGCCCCAAAGTCAGAGCCCTGAGTGGAAATCTCAGTATTCTCCGACATTTCCTGATGGAGGCCCCTGAGGTTAAACTGAGTC
The DNA here is from genome assembly GCF_043641665.1 of Enoplosus armatus. Taxonomy (NCBI): domain Eukaryota; kingdom Metazoa; phylum Chordata; class Actinopteri; order Centrarchiformes; family Enoplosidae; genus Enoplosus; species Enoplosus armatus. Next base: position 23,572,215 of record NC_092186.1, on the reverse strand, counting down.
AGGACGGCTCTGCTGTGCTTGTACCAGAGCAAGGTATTGTTAACATTTGAACACTTTTATGCCTATTTTATTATGTGTACAACGTGAAATATTTATAGCGAGAAGGGGGAGGAAAATATCATAAGATGTGAAAATGAATAAAAGGTCGACACAGTATCAGCAGAGGCATCACTGCGGGATGTGTCACGCTCGGATGTGCTTGTCAATCACATGCAGAGCTGTGGATTCTGTTTAAACGTAGTCCCTTTTTACAATACAACATTTACTGAGCAAAATGGCAGTAATGACGGCAGGAACACAATTTACACTCACTTTCATCACTGTCTTTGATTCAATCCATCCACCACAAATCAAATACCAAGAGTTGCCCAGCAGATGTCACCAATGCGTCGTAACAATGAACCATTTTCAGCACAGTGGCCTCATAGTGGTTAAGTGGTTCACAAAGCTTAGTTTCTCTAATCACCACTCTCCACAACTCAGCTCATCGCTCTTATGAAAACAATGCATCATCAGCTGGCTTTTCAACGTTTATTTCCTGCTCTTCTGCTTATCCCATGAATGTGATAACTCAATGGTTGTGACAGTGGTCCCTTCATTTTTAGACTTTGAAGACAAGGATCACAATGATTTGGAGGACAGTGGGTATGCAGAGGCCAGCCAGTGCTCCCACAGTGCTGAGCAAGAGGAAGACTGGGAGGCAAATGTTTGATCTGGAAGATATAGCTTTGTTGGACAAGTAGGTGGCTTGTTCAAATTTACCAAGGGAAGCCATGAGTGAACAAATGGTTTCCCTTCCACTGTGGAAACTTTGGCTTTTGGATTTGTTATACGGCTTGTTTGTACTGCATTTTGTGTTTAGAGTATGAGACAAATGTCTTCAAGGGAAATTCTGTATTTTTAAACCTGGGCCCTATTTTTATTTTTAAACAAATTTTGGTGTCTAAATGAATAATAGTTAGCGAACGTTTTGGAACTGGTCCAGTAGATTGCTGTTCACGGCTGCCAACTGAGGCGATCAACAGGACCAATTCCAAAACTCTTTGGTAACTATTACTCATTTAGACACCAACATTTGTAAAAAGAAAAAAAAAAAATTAATAATAATAAAATGAAGCCTAGGTTAAAAAACAGCAGAATTTCCCTGTAAGGCAGGTCAGTGAGAATAAAATATCTGTTGGCCTCAAAAATATGAGTTTACTGATGGAAGGCAACTCAGACAGTCCAAATGTAAATAGTTCAATAAAGTGAGAAAATGTTCATATTGCGATTGATTGACACCCAGACAGAAGTGCAATCCACACGTGCTCAAGGTTTTTTAACAGCTTTATTGAACAGTGCAAGGTACACATTTGAAGCATCCAGTACACTTGTCAAGGAGGCTAATGTTGGTCGAAAGAACAAGTCTGTAACAGGAAACACTGGACAGTGTCAGAACAGCGCAGAACATCACTTTACAGGAGAATACATTTTACAGTTTTATATAGACAACAGCTTCACAGAAGAGAAGAAGAAACCATGTTTGTAACAACATGTTAGGTACCAAGATGAACATACCTGTGTCACACAGGTAAAACAAGTGATGATCCAAATAACACACACAAATCTCCAATAGTAGCCATAAATCATACACTTAACACTGCCTTATGTAGTGAGAACACTTTTCCCCCTTAACAATAGAATATTTAGCAAAAATATGGCACAGTATCAGCAATGAAAGATTGGCAAAAAAAAAAATCCTATGGATGTGACTTTCAACATTGGACGTTTAAACCATGCCGGAAAAAAACGCAAAATGAGAACACTGACTCACAGTAACGTCATACACCGTGCAGATAATCTGCTTTTAACATGAAGTCATGAGAGCAAAATGATTTCCATGCTAAATAGGCGAGCGCAATTGTTCCTTCAATGTGGAAATATTCAGATTAAAAGATGGCACAATGTTAAATAAGGGAAAAAAAACACGAAGATGTGTCAAGTTATGCAAGCTAACAAAAGGACATCTGAATCATGCAGGACATACGAACATAATAACAGAGAACACTGACGTATAGGTAAAACACCATACACTGGTGACGCTTGTGCAGCTATTGATCGAACATGTATATAGTTTATCTAGAAGAGGGAGTATCCTACCTCCATTATGGCTTATGAGACAGAAGATTACAGATACTGTACAGTCTGTTTTCACTAGTTTATAATGTGTCTAATATTCTCCATATGCATAGGCCTGACAGGGTCCCAGGTAATAACAGTGTATTGTGTACTTTGGTTAATTTGCTAACTGAATAAATTGTGCACTTAATCTCCTATTAGGCCGGAAATGCAAATAGTCCACAAGCATGACACTGTCGGGATTTCAAAACTCAGCAGATTTCTATTGTAGTCAGATTAGACTTCTGTCTGTAGCACTAAATCGATCTTATTGATTGCGTTGGTTATTAGACTGGTTATAAGACTATTCTCAATTCTAACAATTGATGAGATGTTAGGAGATATACATACACACATAAAACTGTTACTGTTACGGTTCTTTTCAAAGACAGGTGCTTCTTCATGGCAGTGGATTACTTAACTAGTCCTTCATGGTACAATCCTAAAGTGAAACAACCTAGAGTATGCATCAGTCGCACATTAATGAAATTGTTGGTCCGTCACAGGATCTCCCATACGCTCACTGAAGATGCAGTTGAGTTGCAAAGCGTAGGTATACAATAGATTCGCGGCACGAAACGCTGGGCATTAGATATATGCCCTTATATTATTGGTGTTCATCACAGAAGCCTATTTTACTCTGGATTTACTGCCCTACAAAGGCAGACCGCAGTAACTTACAGAAGCTGTGAATTCGAGAAAAAAAAGGAGCTGGAAAATATCTTTGTTTTTTACATTTTAGGCCGATTATTTTACTCAAAGAACCATTGACCTACATAATACCTGGAAAAAGGAAACCAAAAGCAGAAACTGCACTCTGCGTTTGTGTAATCTTTAGGGAATCTGAGGGGAAAACCATATATTCTTTTCCTTTTTTTAAACTAAGAAAATAAACTTTATTTGGATTACTTATAGTCTATAGATTATAGGAATTCAATGTATCTGTTTGCTGGGTATGTGTCTGTGCATCTATATATATTTATATTTAAATCAATATAATTTACAATGAATACATTTAAATGTGATTTGAAGGTAGCTTAACTTCACCAAAGCACATGAATTTCACTTGAGTCAAAAGCAAAGATGGAGGTTACTGAGATCTGCTAAGATAGTTACCCTTTGCAAGGGTTTTGCCATCATGATTGGATTTAACTAGTGCTTCATTTGGTTACGTGGAATAAGACACTGAATTACCAAGATGTTTGTTCATCAAAATGGATATTTTACATTTAAAAAGGTAACACCAAGGGAAAAATCAGTGAGCAGTTCACCTTTCGGTGAGGCAAGCCGTGCCTATCTCACCAGCTAGCTTTCAACTGATGCAGCTCTTTTGCTTTAGCTGTCTAGTTGGTCTCTCTGTGACAGAGTGCAGTTAATGTGAGTAACAGCTTCTAGAGGGGGGCAGACCTGGGGAGCAATACAAAGCCAGAATGCAGTATCTATATATATTGCAAGGATTTAAACAGCTGTTTTAACAGAAATTATACATTTTGTACAGCATTATATTTGATTATACGGAGAAGCAAATATCTCAGTTTTTCCAAAATATGTTGTTACTGCGTTTTGCCTTTTGTAGGGCAGATTAGCACTGCAGGGTTTTCTAAAACAGTCCTCAGCAGTGTGCCAAACAAATAAAAACAAAGGCCCCCTATGATATCAAGTAAGCAAATTGAAATGTTCTCCCATTTTGTCTTTGCAAGTACCCATAACAGCATTCCTTACAAGAGATCAGGTCATACCCCTCCACTCATCCAAGGTAACTGTTACTGCTAATAAAAGTGGTCTTTCCAGCAGACACATACGCACTCGCACACAGTCCACGTTCACACGGATATCAATAGCTCAAGTCTGACGCCTCGTCTTTGTAGTAAAATATACTCGCCTTCAAAACACCAGCGGTTGTCAGGGTGCTAACAACGCTTTTTAGCAGCTTTATAGGCAAATATTAAATAGAACGTCCTATTTGAAAAGGAAGTCCAAAACATACACAGAGAGACAAAAGGAATGTATTGAAAACGCATCGCATGCTCCTCTTCAGTGTAGATTTCAGTTTGTTCTGCTGATTCACACACACACAGTCCGTCTTGGTGTCGTCCATTAGAGGAACAAGTTTTCTTCCAGTTCTTAACAGTTTAAATTGGGTTGGGCTCGTATGCTGGGTGCTAAAATTGATCTCAAAAATATGAGACTAATCTACACCCAGAAACCCCCCCCCCCCCACCCCCAGGAGTGCACAGTTTCAATTAAATGCATGTTTTGAACAATCTGGTCAAAGTTTAATTTCACACTGAGATTATAACTGTCTACCTCTCGCTCTTCAACATCTATCAGGGGAGCTACAGTGTCATGTAGGAGATATGAACGCAGGAGGGCACTGTTGTAAACTGTTCACAGAGCGATCGGGTCACGTGTGTGCAGAAGTAATGCAGATTGAAACGAACACAGCCCCGCATCAGTTTTTTTTTTTTGATGTAAGCAGTGTAAGTCCACCTGTGAGAGGATGCAGGTCTAACGCTTTATCACCACCTGCTCGTACGCTCCACCACCAACCCTGGGATGAAAAGACAAAATTAGCAACCCGATGTAATGTAGAGATGACATCTTACAATTCACAATTCCCTCTTTTTCTGGTGTTAATGTTTATGCACCTAACCAGGCCACTTTTCCAATACAGAACATATATCAATACACATTTAAAATGGGCCCAAAAGTTGCGTGAGCATCAGGTGGGCAACCGCTCAATAACTGGTGTTTCGTTGAGTTGGGCCCACAACACTCATTATAGGTGTTGGTGCAAGTACACCAAAGTCATGGTCAAAAGTGATTCAAAATTAAAACATGTCAACTCTTTTCCAGTAAACCTCTATCTTCATCAAACGTTTTCAGCTATCTTGCCTGAAAGAAGATAACCCAAAGTGTTTGCTGGAGAAGGGCTCTGCGATGTGTTTTTACTTCAGATGGACTTGTATTGAAGCTCACCCTGGGGGGGGGGGGGGGTTAGTTACAGCTAAGGTTAATGGTATTGTCATAAGTTTTGCAGGTTTTAGTTATAAACCAAAGTACAGTAAAGTGGTGGACAGACCAACCGTCAGACTGATATTGCCATCCCTGGAACGGTAAAAGAAACATTCTCCTAGACAGTCCACCCATCTACTATTAAGAACAAATCAGTTTATATGACTTCTGTGAATATCCCACGCTCACCTGGTGGGAAGGTGATGGCTTCCAAGGGCTGTACTTCCCCCAGGGCCAACAAACAGACGCAAGCCTTCCTCTGAAACAGACAGGGTTGTAGCAACATTTGGTCAGTGCCGAGACAAATGACTGTATAATTCTTGTCATGAGGAGCAGCCAGTTGCTAGGCAATCTAAAAATAATCATGTATTGACAGCAGCTTTCTTTTCCTAGCTTTGAGCTGGATGAGACCTTGGAGAGAAAAACAAAGTCCTACACAGACTGACTTGTGGGGTAACACAATACTGATACACGTTAATTACTGTGTTATGCAAAGTAGCTGTGCATTTAACACATACAGTAGTATTCCAGAGCAGGGCTGCAACTAATGACAGATTTGCATGAATTTAATGATATTTTTGTGTTGCTTGTAGAGCTGAAACAATTAGTAGTTATTTGATTGGTTGATGGTCAGAAAAGTAGTTTGCAAATATTTTGATAATCGATTTAAAATCATTTGAGGCAATTTTCAAGCAAAAATCCAAACATTTGCTGATACCAGTTCCCTAAAAATTGGGGAGCATTTTTCACAAATTTGATATTTTATAGACAAAACAATTAATAGATGAATCAAGAAAAACCGCCAATAGAAACGCTGAAGTGAGGTAAGATGGCCAGCAGTCGGTATAGCAACATCACACATGATTTTATTTTATATTTTTTTTTATTTCACTTAGAGTCGCGTTTTATTTCACGTTTTGCATATACGTTCAATAAAGCCTGGACATCACTGTCAGTCCATTTGTCCATGTTTTGGTACATCTTTAAGGCTACAAGTTTTTACACAGGTTTTTAAAGATGGCGGTCACTTAAGGTTCCTCTTGTTCTGGGAGAGTACCTACTCGAAACGTCGTTCTAAGAACTACGATCATTCCCAGTTCTTGCAGAGCGAACACAATAAAAAGTGGTGGGGTCCTCCAACTGTTCTTAGAACTATGAAAAAGTTCCTCTAGTCCGAAAATGCCTAATAATGAGAATGATCGTTGGATGCAGCCCTAGGTAATTTTTGTAGGTTTTTTGTGTATAAAGTATGAAAAATTGGGTAACATCTTCAACAATCCAGGACATTAAAGTAATGAATTTCCAATTGTATAAAACGGAGAAAAGCCGCAATCCTTACTTGATAAAAACAATTTTCAAAATTGTTGCTGATTAATTAATGTTGCCTACCTTCAGCACTGGAGTCCAGTAGGCTGGGTGTGAAGTCTTGACTCTGGAGAATCTTTTCCACAACATCGTCAGCATCCACCCGTGTGTCGTCCATTCTCTTTAGCTGAGACTCCATGGAGTCCTGCTTCACTGGGTGTCTGAGTGGAGGATATACAAGTCATTTTGGGTCTACTTGACCACTAATGGCTTCCACCGCAAACTGAAAATGCTGTTTGATTCTCATTCTGAACCTACATTCCACTTTGGGGTCGTGGCCAACCAGTGAGCCCGAGGGATTCCATCTAAGCAGCTGCTAAGAAAGCTTGTTTCTTTTTTTAAAATCAGACTTATCTTGCTTTAGAAGATTAGAAACTATGCTCAGCTTGGCAGTTACATCATTTGAGCAGTCTTCTGTCAAAACCCAGAATGTTTACAGGAACAGTTCAGCATTTTGGGAAATATGCTTATTCATTTTCTTGCCAGGAATTAGATTAGAAGATTGATGCCTCTATCATATCTAGGTAAATATGAAGGTACAGCTTTGCAGCTGGTTTAGTTAGCTTAGCATTAAGACTGAAACAGCTAGCCTTAGTCTGAAGGTAACAAAATCTGCCAACCAGCTCACTAATGAACACATTATATCTCATTTGTTTAATCCACACAAGAACCAAAGTGTAAAACGACACGCTGTGGTTTTACGGCGGGATATGAGCCAGACTATTTCTCGGTTGGTGCAGTAACTTCCTGGACTCTTGTTGTCTCTGTGAGGTTGCCAGGCAGCCAGTGGTGACTCAAGCTGCCAGTTGTAGCTTCATATTTATATGTACAGATATGAGAGTGGTATCGATTTCCTCATCTAACTCTCGGCAAGAAAAAAGAAAAAAACATTTTTTAGTATTCGTTCAAAAACCTCAAAATCAGATTCGGTAAAACATGTTACATTGTCTGGGGAAATAAAGATGTGAGCACTGAATGACTAAATGCTGGTCTTCAAGGAGGTTGGCCAAATATAAAGTGCACCTTAAGCCATAAAAGTACTTAAAACCATCCCCAGTCTAGAGTTTGAGAAGCGTGATTCATGGTTGGACATTTTTAGATCCCAAACAAACACAATGGCTAACATTTTTATAAATACTAAGAACCCCTACTGACAACACATAATGAAACCACAGATTATCTTCCGCTGTTCTGCCTCATAGCTTTTTACTGCATGACAGCTGCTTCCTGAAATGTGACACAGGTCTCAGGTGTGATTGTCAACTTCCCTAAAACAACTTACTGCTACTCTGTTTTGTACTCTTTACCTACAATAAAAAGATATTACCATGTTTGACTTGCTTTCTCTTGACGTGATCATCACGTCTGCATGTACTTTTCATAAATCACATTCCCTTGTGCTCCTTACTTGCCAAATAAATTAAGACTCACCTGTTGAGTCGTTCACAGGACGAGGCGCTCCGTACTGGTGTACCTGCTGGGTTGCTAGTGGTGGCGGAGGGGACTGGATGTTCAGGTAGAGCAGGACATGGTCTGGACTCTCTGTCTCGGTCCTCGCTGGGCTCTGGGATGCTGCCGATGCCCGTTGAGGCGCTGCCCACTGAATGGTTTCTCCGGTGGCTGAACTCTGACATGCTGGAGGAGCGGGAGTGACCTGTGCTGTAGCCTGACAGAGATAGGCAATGATTTTATAACATAATAATAATAATACAGCAGTTCTTAAACTTGCAACTTAAGCTGCCACGTTGAGGGGGGCAGTAGAAACAAGTTGTAATCACAGCCTGGACACATTACCAGCTTTTAAGTTGATATGGCGAACTTATTTGCGAACAGTTGCTTTTATTCCCCACATCCAGCAGTTACAAAGCAACATTATGATTCATTAAGAGATTAAGAGTTGTGTTACTGGCCACATAGTGAATGTACATCTAATATTCTCTTTCTTTTAGCTCTGCTTTTTGTCTTTACTAACTCCTGAGGGAAATATCTGAGTCTTTAGCTGCTAAAGTCTCAACTATGAGAGTGGAGCTTTTTCACTGAAAACAGCTGCTGAAAACGACGCTATAGAATGAACCAAAACAGTAAGGTTGTGGGCTGGACAGCTTAACAGTCAGTTGAAACTCACTACAAAGTTAAAATGTTAATGAGGATCAATTTGATACATGCACATAAAAGTCCAATAATTGCTTTACTAATGGAAGATGAGTGTAGAAGAAGACACAGATTTACTAGCCTAACATCTGAATTAAAACATAAAACAATGTTAATATACAGTATTATTATTTTTTTCTGGCAAAACCCATGTTGCTGTGCTGTCGAGCAGATTGGCAAATTGCAGTGTGTTAAAAGATTTAGCAGTTCAGTAGAGTTGCAGTGACACCCACACACTCGCGTGCTGTTAATGTCTGCAGGAAGCCATTTCAAGCAAGAGACATCTCAGGGCATCAGTTCACTACAGCCATGGAAGAGTAAACTCGAGGTACACGAGGCAGGAAATACATTTTCAAATTCAAAATTAGAGGGCCATTAGAGCTGTTCTCAGTGAATCTCTACTTCCTCTGATCTTTCATTACAGTCATCTGATCTGCCTATAATGGAAACTCAAGCTTCAGGTTTGAACTGCTCTGCTGGAGTGTCACTGGAAAATAATTTTATCACTTGCCACCTCCTTAGGCAAAAGCTTTTCTCAGTTTGACCACACACACATTTTTTCCAGTAAAAAAATGTTTTTTTATTTTATGTACTTTGAGGCTGGAATCAACTAGTTTCAATTCTGTCACTCACCAGCACATTACATCTGTAAAAATGGTCTGTATGATTTCCTGCCATTCACGTCAGGTCAACAAGAGTAAATCAGAAAAGAAACCTTTTTATTTTCTTAATGCGTGGTGCCCCCTACCTGAGAGTTTGGACTGTTGGCTGGCATAGCTGGACGTTCGGGAGTGGCCGCAGCCCCCAAAGTCATCAGAAACAACAGGACACTTCCCTTCTCGACTCTCTGCTAGATTAGAAAGAACAGAAGAAAAGACAGAAGGGGATGACGAGGGCCTGAAAGCTAGTAAAGTAAAAACAAGTTTAAAAAAACAACCTACTTTTACAGCTATTCTTATGTCTCCACAAGTTGTGGTTTGTGTGTGGTATAGGTAGTGGTTTTGTGAATGAAAGCAGGAATGGCTGAACAAAGTGATTCAGCGTTGTGTCTGCAGTGAGACATTCGATTGGTCAATTGATAAAATAAAAAAGGCAATACAGTAAAAAACTTGAAAACGCAGCACCATCCCTCACCACATGTTCCTTTTGTAAATGGTAATTTAAACAGTCAACATACTAATCTCTTCTTTGCAGATTAGACAGACATGACCAGACATTTCTGGCGCGGAGACAGATTTGGGTGGCATGGGGACGCAGTGGTTAGTCATGTCGAAGTGTCCTTGAGCAAGACCTTGCACCTTGCATGGCAGCCTGGTCGCCATTGGTGTGTGAATGTGTGAGTGAATGGGTGATTGAGACTTTGGGAACCGTGAAGGTTGAAAAGCGCTATATAAGTAAGATCATTTACCATTAGATGCGGTATGTTCGTAGGAATGAGATCTGGTGTACTGTCGGCCAGACAAGTTTCTGTCTCCTTACATGTGGACCAACTTGGTGATGGTATATTCTATATAACCTGGATTGTGTTTCTGGCTGTTGACTTGTAGCTTATTGCTGCCAACAGACAACAAGACAACGCCCCTCTGCCTCCCACACACCAGCCCTGGGTTAATGAGCGAGTGACCGCAGCTGGCAGCTGCTTGGGTTATAGCAAAAATAAACACTTTTAGAAGAATGGCTGGGAATCGCAGAGTAACTCCTTATTCTTTGATTCAAGATTCAATGCTTTGTTGCCATTTAAACAGAGCTGAATTTCGGTTTGGTGAAACCCAAAATAAGACAAAACCAACACCTCTCATACAGTGACCACCTTTGGGACATACAAGCAAATTAAGTAATAATAATAAATAATTAAAATAAGCAATCCCATGGGGGTGCTATCAGTGTCATAACCAGCTATGATGTATACATACGCAACAGAGCAATACATGCACATATAATATATATATATATATCCATATATATATACATCCATATACATTGTTATTGTATATGTGTATATATATATATTTTTTTTTTAAAATTTTATTTCTAAATTCATGCTACTTTCTACTCTTGAATGGGAGCACCGGTACTGTATAATTTCCCCCCGGGGATCAATAAAGTATTTATGATTCTGATTCAATGTGTACATACAGAGAGGAATACTAGCAGCACATTAATGAGAGGAATAATAGCAGCACATTAATGAGAGGAATAATAGCAGCACATTAATGATTTAGTTTCCAGAGTTAAAGCTACAGTAGGCAATATTGAACTATAATTTTGGGTGAAATAACTAGTTTTGACCATTTCATGTCATTAACAACATTTAACTGAAGGGCTCCTTTAAAAAAATGTGTGTCTGTGAGAACCCGCCCCTTTGTATTTAATGTTTTTCAAAACAGGACCCGGTCTGAATCAAACAACCGATCAGGGTAATCAGGGGCTCTGTGTTTTGATTCCTCTATTCCAACTGTTTCACACTGATTCACACTCCAATCCAGAAGGTGGAACCTTCTGTAGAAGCCCTTGTTTGTACTGGCCGATGTAATTGGCCAGTTACGTGCTAGCTAACCCTGATTGGTTGTTTGATTCAGACCTGGTCCTTGAACGGCCCCCGGGTTGGCGCTGTTGCAGACCCTGGTTGTCCTGGTTCTGATGTTTTTCAGTCTTTCAAAAGAGAGGAGGAAGTTAAAAAGATGGTCAGCAGGGTGAGAGGAGTCTCTACGAAAATTGTGTCCCTGTTTCCATACCGTACAGTTATTCCAAAGGTGAGGATGCTCTTGATGCCAGCATGATAAAATTTCATCACACCTTCCTGTGATATGGAAAACCCTTTCAGCTGTCTTCAATTCAATTCAGTACTATTACAATATTTTGCCCAACAACACTATCAGAGCTCCAGTGATACTACAATCTAAAAGGAAACCATCTACAATACACAAAATCTATGTGACTGAAGAGGAAAATATAACCCCCAAAAAAGCTAAGTTATGACAGTTGAGCCTTTTAAAAAACATGTGCAGCAACATGAACACGTGTGCTACCATTTTAATGTCAAGAGGCCAAACTGGCAGAAGGTTGAGCAGTTCAGAGTTCAAATGTCTGCAGGAAAAGAAGGAACAGCCTCTGCCTCAGCAACACAACAGAAAATAGACACCATTTCAAGAGATATTAACCCTGAGATATGCAGAGGTGGGCCAAATATTACCCAGCTACTGTTTTTCCTCTGAATATTTTGGTGGCGTAATGTCATATTCCGGGTATTCCTCAAAAATCCTGTTTTTGATATCCCCCAAGTGAAAAAGTCAGATCCACCCAAGTAAAACTGACCATAAAGTATGGTGTAAAATAAACAATAGTTTACTTTTATGTAAATAAACCAGGGAGCAATGATCACAGCCAGAAACAGGTCTGAAATGCTACTTTTTCTTACCCTTTTCTTTTAAATTTAGTTAAAAATGACAAATAAACATGAGAAATCTTTATAATTCTTGTGTAGAATTCAAATATATTTTTTGTGTGAAACTGATGATGGTGTATATTCATTTTGAACAAAAACTATTGATTCTAATTCTAATACAGGTAACCTTTGATCCACTTATGGAACTTATAGGTTCCAGTGATCTATGCATCCAAGGGTTAAGGGTTAATATCTCAATAGCCTATTTGTCCCACTCCAACTTAGTATAAATAAATATATTACAATAAAAATCCACCTACAAAATAATACACCATAATTGCTCATAATTTAACAAACTGACCAATCACGTTTGAGCGGGCTTTGACCACATTGACCAAAATGCTATTGCAGAACCCATAGACGACGATTTAGTAATCAGTCTCAGAACCCTACAGATTTGCTTTTTATTAGCTTTTTTTTTTTATATATATATCTGCATTGAAACCGTCATCAGACAACATCTGATGGGTTCCAAGATTGCTAATCGGCCTGTAAACAATGACTGACGCATGGAAGAGGACGCTTTGGCCCGGATATCCGTGATTTGGATATCCACTGGCGACACCGGAAGCTCCGAAGCATAGGCTGTTGCCCCCAGAGGCTGAATCGTCATAAGACGATAGCCGATGGGCTCCGAGATGCTGATGCTGATGCTGATGGGAAAGAGCATTGTCTTGAGCAGACAAATACACACGTGGTGTGCACATGCAAACACACAACACCCCCCTACACAGATTTGCACAGAGTCCTATTTTTAACCATGTAAGAGCCTACAGGGTCAGAGCAGATTGTAGCTAATCTAAAAGAGAACTAGTTTAAATTATACATGAAAGAGCTGCACTACACTCTGAAGCTTTTCAGGGGGAGCAAGCATTCAACACTGCAATGTGTTCACACATGTACACACACAAGAGAGTGGGGGGTGAAACAGGGGAGTGAATGTAGCAGAAAGGGGCAGCTGGAAGATGAATATTTTCGTAGTGCTGGGTGGGAGATAAATAGCAGTTATATGAAGTAAGTGCATCATGCTGTAGAGGCATGGGTGCACACACACATAAATAAGGAGAATACAACCATTCTAAGATTAAAAGTGCAACCGAATTACTTTAAATCTATTATTTTGTTTGCTAGCTACATAGCCACATGTAATAGAAACTGACGCTACAGCAACGGCAGGCGACGAGGTGATGCTGAGGAACTCTATGATGTGCAGCAAGTTTACACAACTATGCGGATGGGATCTAACCAAAATGAAAATTAGTTTCAGCCTCGTGATATGTTGGGAGGAATATTTTCGCTTTCCTGAAAGTTATTCGGGACGTGTCCATATCATTTCAATGTAAATCTACACCAATTATTAGCAGGAGCCTATCAAAGCAAAGGTTACAGTATCTGTTAGATAAATATGAGAACACAAACGTAAAAGTGGAACAAAGCTCCAAACCTAACACTGGCTCATGGGGTGGATAAATTGTGCTCTACCAGGTGCCTGTAGATGTTTGGAGAAGCCAATAGTATGACTAAGCAGAGCAGAGGAGCTTAATGTGGCGTGATTGGTCTCACCCGAGCAGCCTTTCTGCGAGTCCCCTCCCCTCCTCTCCTCCAGCAGGCTCTCGCCATCACCCTGGATCCCGATCACTGTGGCTGTGGAGGGAGGCCTGATGACAGAGGAAAGACAATAAGGCCTTTTCTCCTCCCTCGTATTTCAACGGGTCAATCATTTAAATCATTGTCAGGGAAAAGGGAAAAAGGCAAAGGCAAAAACAGGGAGAAATGGGGATGAGAGCATTAAAACATTAATATTAATCCAGGGAAAGACCACAAAGTTATGTTATAAACTATTAGCATTCAGTTAAGGCTGAAAGTCAATCTACTGTAGATACATGCTGAAAAGAATGCTTTTGGCATAAACATACAGGCTACTGAATCATTTTTAGGTCAAATTCTGCCCTTGGGTAAAGCAGCATTTCTCTCCCCGCACTGACACACACTTCCACTGAAGAGTATATTTCTACTAGAAGAACCATAATACTTGCAGGATGCAATCAGTCAGTGCTTTTGACACGTGAAAATACGATTAGCTAACAGTTACTGAGCCTTGCATAATCCCGTATCGTTTGGTTCCCATGAAACTTTCCCAAGACCGACAAAGCACAACGTGGACAGACGTCAGTACCACACCTACAGCGGCATTCTTGGAACAGCTCCCAAACAAATGCAGTCAGCAGCAGATTTGTCAGAACTTTTTTTTTTTCTTTTTTTGGCATTTTTGCCTTTATCTGATGGGGTGGTTAGAGGTACAGACAGGAAATGTGGGAAGAGAGAGAGCTATATGACATGCAACAAAGGTCCCCCAGCCAGGAATCCAGTGTGCACGTTGTGTGATTATGTGCTATGCGCCTTAACCATTAAGCTATCAGAATAATAAAAAAATACAAAAAAAACTAATTGACACACAGATTCAGTACCATATTAAAGTTGAAAAATACGACTTTAACTTACGTTTTAAAACAGGGATCCCCTGACATGAGCTGTGTACTGATGATAACCTATGAAAAGAAAAAGAGGCTTGTTAATTGATTCAGGCTTGACTTGCATTCAAGGTTTCCATTAACAGAAAGAAAAGGGAAGGTGTTTTTGTTCCAACTTTACAAGAATCAAATATGAAAACTCCAAAAGTCACCGGAGAACTGTAGAATTACCAACTGATCTTAAAAAGTCATGGGGAATCCAGGAACTGTAATAATTCTTAAGAATAAAGCAGAAATAAAGCAGATCATGACTGTGGTAAGGCCAGGTGGTGTTTCTGCCTACAGTCTAGTGGACTATCTGGAAACTAGCCACTGTCGCAAAATGCAAAAACCTTTTTCGATGCCTAGTTAGGAAAAATACCAGGCTTGTATTCAAAACACCAAGTTATCCTCCTAAAGCAGTCAAATCAGACGGGTGTGGCCACTTTACCGCAGCTTCAATGTTACCTTGAGAATGGAATTATCCTGGCGAGTATTTTTGGTATCGTAGCCTTCCAGCAGACATCTGCGGGTTGTATTCCCTGAGCCGGCAAACTCTGCTAAATTCAGATCTGCAAAACCAAGCTGAAGGAGAAAGAATGACAGTGGATGAACTTTGTTTTCTCTCAGGAGACTCGTGTCTTGCCCAGTCAGCACTGTGACAATCTCAGGATGTAAAATGCCAGCAGTCAGGACGTGAGAGAAACTTCAGGCAAATTTAACAATATTAACACATCTTACAACTCAGGTTATCTTCAACGACAAGCTGGTAATCTTCTGCTATTTTAATATTTAAAGGGGGGAAAAAAGCACTTATCAAGAATGTCCACAAGAAGGGGTTTAGCATGCTCAGTAACTACTTTCAAACAGTGAGCAAGAATACGTGACATAATGAGCCAGCCTGCAGGCAGTGAAGGCCATCTGTTTGCTACGGGCTCACGTGGCTATCTACATAAATACGGCTGATTACTGTAAATGTAGGTGACCTGGAGGTTGGGTTAGTGGATGGGGGTTGGTTAACATACGTATGTGAGGAAGTACCTTTGCATATGCCTTGCCACCTTTCAGCTCCTGGAAAAGAGGAGCATAAACATTTAAATTAAAACATTACTCAAAAAAGTCATGCTTCATGTCAGCACAAAAAAGAAAAAAAGATTACATTAGTGATCAGTGAAGAGATTCATACTCTACAGTCCAGGTACTATAAATGGCATGTGTCCTTATAAAAGTTATTGAACTTAAGACTAATAACTTACCAACGTAATACTGGTCTGGTTAAAGTCTAATAATAAAATATTACAAATATGCCACTTTCCATCAGCAAAAATGACATCAATGTAACACAGTTTTGAATTTTCTTGTGCCTAAAGCAAAGGGCAATAACAAAGGTTTTTCTGGGTACTTGACATGCTTGGTGAGAGGGCAGGGCACACCAGAAATAGCTTGCAGATACAATGTGGATACATGAGACGCATTTCACCAGGAAGGCTTATTCAGGCTGAATAACTTGCTTGTTTTTACTGCTGTTTTTGTCCTTTACATCCTTAAAAACTATGTAACGTGACATGATTAAACAACTAGAGCACAGAGCACACTCATGTTTAAGGCTAAAGGGTAGCAAAAGGATGAGGGGCAAAAGGTTTCACAGTGGTGAGTCTGTTTTCTCCAGAATGCTGTGCTTGCTGACTGCTGTTCACATTTCACTCTCAAGTTTCAATTTGCCACATAAACGTCTCCGTAACCAATACCAGAATTTACCCAAGGTACAGCAATCCTGTTAGCAAGGATGAGACACTCCTCTTTACTGCAGCCTTGTTTTTACACGAGACAAGAACAATAGCCTCTATTTATGCATTAAACCCTCGCCTGAACCTTGTATGCTCACATGCAAAGCATCCGTTTATGGTTCAACACTCAGCAGCCACATACTCTACCTTTCTGACAGATACACGACACACACACGGGTCCAGTACACCTGTCCCGGCATTGGCACTCATCTTGCAGGGGAAAGAGAACCGTTTCCTCCATCGAACACAGTTGGCCTGCACTGGCTCTCTGTAAGGGGAAATCACAAATACTTTAGCACTTAGCACTCAGTTCAGCAGTTCAGATATCATGTGCATTTGTGCATGCGCTGCATGTTGGGAGTCTCAAAGGCCAATTTGCAAATGGATGGTAGAGAGCTTCAGATACTGCTTTCAGATTTAAATGAGTAGAGGCAGGTGCAAACACTGGCAGGATGTCATTCCTTATGTAGCTCAGTCATTTGAGCATGTCTCTGTTCAAGTGAAAAGCTGGTTAATTTCCCCTTGCGTTTTGTACAACTCACATTATAACCCCTAATGAACTGTTTGGCTCGGCACCAGAATCACAATGCATCATATACTAGACATGGGAAAGAGTGTTTATTACAAAAACATACAAAACACTTTGGTATCAAACCTCAAAAGCGGGCATCAAATATCGAAACAGTTTCGATTTTTAAACAAAGACGATTTGTTTTTTTAGAACCATTTATTCCTTTATTGCTTGCCGCCCTGATCACATCCCTAAAATATGGAGGCACAACTTAATTTCATTCATATTAATATCACTATTACACAACAATGAAAACCACTTAGGTCGAATGACTGCTGGATTAACAATCCTCACATCTCTTCCCTGTTTAAGGCCACTGATTCAAGTTGCCAATACAAGCTTATGTGCTAAGCCTCAGATTTTTTTTTTCTGGCCACTTAATAAACAGGCAAATTAATTACAGTCCTGTTTTCACCCATTGATTCATTTGACTGCTGAAAAGGTTGCGGCAGCAGGTGTAGCTCGTTTTGGCATAAGAGCAGTAGAAAAACACGTGCAGGACACATCCTCGGGCCAATAACTAGAGGTTAAAGTGAGAGTGAGGTGTAGCCTACTCTCAGTGAAAGGATGAGATGAAGTGAAAGCGAAAAGAGCGTGCATGCGTGGGCAGCATTACGATACCCCAGATGGCCTCTCTTTCACAGCCATCCTCTCCTCTCCCACTCATCTCACCAACTCCCTTCTGTGAAGACACAGACAGCCCTCGTGCCATTCATTTCGATCAGCTTTGCTGGATTTAAATGCAAGCAGAGCTGATAGTTTTCCTCTCTAATACAGTACACATTACAAGGTAAACAAGCAAATATTTAACAAGAGTTTGCATCTGAAACAGTGACAAGAAGAAACAAAGACTGGGGGATAAAGACAGAAAATGTTGTAGAGCGAGGCGTGTTGATGACATAAGACTTAAACCATTAACAGGGTGTGCAGATCCCTGTTAAGAGGGTTAAGAGTGACTGAATATACAGGGTCGTGCTGTGCTGCATCCGTGCCTCACTATACATAAAAAGCAGCAGATGCGTGACCAATGTTTTACAAACGCTGACTTCATCCTGGGGTTGATACATTTCAGAGAGTGAACTCCCTGAGTCGGAAAGGGAACTCCCGAGCAGCTGGACATTGTGTGCTTCGGGAATTCGTGCTAGATTGCATGTACTGTAACTAACAGCACTTCTCAGAACAGCAACATATTATTAGTGAGTGTGAGTAAGTCTGGTTTTAAGCACAAGTGGAAGTTGTCTCTATCATCTCTATACATGTGTCAGATATCTTGTTAAACTGCAGCTGCTCTCCCGTAGCTGCGGTCTGACTTCAGGCATAAACACATTGTTACACACACAAAAAAAAAAAAGAATCTTTTTTTTGACATGAACATGCTGCTGTGTTTTCCAAAGTCTAGCAGCAATGAAACGATGAATTTGTCCATAAAACGTTATATAACAAGGACAACTTGTTTTGGGAAGGAACAATGGTGCTGTCCTGATGACAGACCACACCAAAGGAAAAGAAAGGCTCATAAAACAACAATCCTCACTTCCCTTACACTCACAGTTGGGATGACTCAAACGAGTATCAGAGGAAATCCAGTGTGTGGCTCCAGCAAATCAAACTGCTGCAGAAATATGTAATTTAACGACACTCGTGACTACAAATTCTGCTAGCTAAAGTATTTAAGAGCCAGAAACGGATGTTTTAATTAGAATCTGAACCATTTGAACTTCACTGTCGGGGGTTATGGGATTAAAGAACATTTTCCTTCCTTCACTCTCATTTAGCTAGAGTGGCTGCTCACACGTGGAAAAAAAAATGCACAAAGACGCCATGAACGCCATGACCTTAGACACATCCTGATTTACAAAGTCCAAGACACTGGGCCTTTCTTTGTAGCCATTTTATAAGAGCTACTTACTGTAGAGCAAAGAGAGGGCTTGTTATATAATCAGAGTGAAGCCATCTAATCGCTACAGTCTCACTCCAAAACAAATGCTTTTCCCTTAATCCAATGTTAGAAGTCATTCTAATTAATGAGCAAAAAACCCAAAACAGGTTACAGAGGAAGGGACAGTCTTTGCTTGTCTCAACTTGGCGACTTGAGCAATAATAGCGTTATCATGACATTCAGAGTCACCATGGGATCTACAGCAGTAATGGGTACGGGGTCATTTCCTTTTAGTGTAAATGTGAACCATGTTTTATAAAGTGTCACATCATCTGTCGTCCGACAAACATCATCACTTTGTCCATTCAGCTACACAGGAAAATATTTCCAGCCATAGCTGAAGCGATTAGTCAGTTAATCCATTAGCCTATCAACACATCGGTTCGTCATTTTCCAAAACATAAAATGGCAAAAATGTGCTGGCTCCAGCTTCTGCTCTGATTCCAAATGTGAATATTTACTGGGTTTCTTAGACTTCTGTGGTAATAAATTGAATACCTTTGGGTTTCGGACCAAAGCTGCGATTAGATGTATAATCGATAGGCAGAAAATGAATTAACTATTTTGATAATCGAGCTGATTTTTCAAGCCAAAAAGCCAAACACTACCTTGAAGGATTTGCTACTTTTCCCTCTCCTTATTGGATAGTAAATTAAATTGGGTTTTAGACTGTTGGCCAGACAGAAATACCCATATGAAGACAAATAATTGTCAGTTGCAGCCCTGAATACTTTTCCCTTTGTAGTCTGTAAGGGAGAAGGCATCAAATGATAAAAACCACTTTAATTGTAACTTGTGAGCGTCTTTGCTTTATCATGCATTATCATGACACTGCTGTGGACTGCAGGGTGACTCTGAATAATGGGTATGGGGCAATTTCCTTTCATGCCAAACTATGTGATAACCACTATTTCAGTTTAAACCCTTATAGTGTAGGCGGCAAATGTACAGTTTCAGTTGACCTATTAGGAGACAAACATGGTGTCATACTCTTCCCATTCATTTACACAGGGAAATATTTCCAACTATGAGACAGAAGTGATTTGGGACAGCATTGTCCAAAATGATAACTCCTTGTGCAATGACTTTTAGTTCACAACTGTGCATTGTCCTTGCATTTCATATAATCATATAATCAATAACAGGTTGACTAAGTTAGACAGATAACTCCTAGTGCAATGACTTTTAGGGGTTCACAAGACAGTCAGACACCTTGCACCTAGTTCAATGGTAATTTTATGACCAAACAGGGACCAAAGACAACCCAGGGCATAAGTGACTACTGATTAAGCAGCAAAAGATGGATGGAGGGTTCGTATTTAGCTTTGTGGCAGTTATGTGGCAAGTCAGCTGGCTTCTCGTAAGCACAGTAATCAATTCCACAACCTGCGAGGAAGTTAGCCTGTGAATCAGATGTCGCCTTGAACACGAAGAAAACGCCAACTAATGAATGGATATTTCAGAGCACTACCTGTTACATATGCTAATATTTGTTTGCTCCAGTCGATGCTAGCGTGTCCTTTACAACACTGCCTGACATTACTCAGTTCAAACAGCTTTGACTGGCAGGTAACGTTGAATTTGAACAACCAAAACACAGTCACGGTGGCTGACAACTGACGGACGTTAGCTAGTTTCTAACGTTGGTCGTGTAGCCTGTTAGCTGCTTAGCTAGTAACGGGACATTGTAGGCGAAAGCTCCTACGCTAGTTGAACCTGCGAGCTAAAGAAAAGCAGTCAGAGTTTTTATGGCCGCATATTTAAGACCAAACATCCTCACCGAGAAGACTCTTCGGAGAACCCGCCGTCCAGTAGTCTGACTTTACAAAAGAGGACACCGTTGACAAAGGGGACCGACGAGAGCTCGTCCAGCTCAAAATCCACCTTGAACTTGAATTTCTTCTTTTTCATCATCATTAAATCCATACACAGATTCAGTACTCTTGAGAGGATGCTCTAGTCTCGCCCGTCGCTGACATTACAGCCCCATTGTGTTGTACTACAGATTCAGTGTTGTGTGTTGTGGGAGGATGGTGACGCTGCTGGTGACAACAGTCAGTCACACGACTGAGGCGGCAGAGGAGAGCTACTTCCTGTTGTGAATTTTCAAAATAGAGGCATATGCTTTGCAACCCATTAATCGGCCTTACGGAAGAGAGGGCATATTAAAATCAGTTTTGAAGAACAGATTTATTCTGCAGCAGATTAATACTGCTTTTATAAATGCTTACGCAAAATCAAACACTTTCAAACAGGCCACAACGTTGAAGTCCTCTCTGTTTGCTAATAGTCATGAGGGCAGTGAACCAAATATCAGCCTTAACTGTGGCTTAAGACATCCATATTTACCTGATATGTGAGCAAAGTAGCTTTCCTTCAAAACTATGTGTTGTACATTCAAAATATGCTGAGAAGGAATTGTATTTTCTCATTTGCACTGCTGGGTCATGCGGATATCCTCGTGGCTGTCATGTTACCACATGACACACTAAACACAGTACTGGGATTTGTTACTTTGGGAGTTAAAAAGTTAAATTTAGTAGTGACTGAGAACACAACACAGAACACCTTATGTGTAACCTTCTCCGGCTACACAAGTATAAAAATATCTGTAAACACATATCAAAAATCCACAAAAATCCAAAAATATAAACAAGGTTAACGCCAATGATCATAAGTTGCTCATATCTCAAGTTCACGACTCATAACTGCCGTGTCACTATAGGACACACTAAATACAGTACTGTGTTTGTTAACCTAAAAGTTAGCAATTAACGCGCTTTTTAATGTACTAGTCCAGTAAAGTCCAATTCTAATGCCTCTGTCATTTACTTTTTAATGTATTAATAAATGCAGACATATTAGCTTCAAGTATCCCCTGCTTTTATTTTGTAGTAAGCATGGATTAAACGGATGTACAGTGATGACAGCTGTGAGTTTGACGGGAGTTCAAAGAAGCCCGCCTCGTCTCTCCGTCGCCCCCTGGCGGTCAGGCAGGACAACAGCAGCACTGATTGGACAGATTACAACAACAAAGTGAAACCAGCTGCTGTTATGTAACATTTGTCGCCACCCCGTGGTGCATTCTAGGTCCTGCCATGACACTAATTTTGAACTGGACAAACCAGTTTCTTTTACTCTTCAATTCATTTTTTTTTTTTCTTCGAAAGAAAACCCCATGACAGTTTATTCACCTATTTGCTACAACTGTATTGAACATTGAGCCCACATGACTCTTAGATATTAGATATATATCCAAGATAAAAATAGAAATATTCAACATAAAACATAAACCTGCAGAATTCTCTCCCTTAGAGTTTCAAAAAGTTATTGGGGAACAACACGAGTTTAAAGAGATCGTCGATTGAAAAACACAAGTTATTATAGAAGTTAATCTGACGTTCACTTCTGCAGATTTCCAATTGTCCAAAATGCCAACTTCACCAAAGCGCCCCCCCCCCCCTCTCTCTCTCCATATTCATTTCTTTGTCTCTTTCGTCTTCAAAGCAAGGGGCCCTGAATTAAAAAGTTTTGCCTGGACCAGATGTCAGATTCCTGTGGGTATGACTCACTGAAGTGAGTCCCCACTATGGGGGCAGGAACTATACTGGTACTGGTATGAATCTGCATAAGACAGTTTGAAAAAGCAGAAACGGAGGGCTTGGGGGGAAATGCGCGAGGAAAGGAACGCCATTTGAAGGGAAATAAAGGCAATTTAGGATTAAAGCAGCTTTCTCCCGCAGGCCTACTGTCTTGACGCTCATATATGGAAACGTAGGCCGTGAAATGATATGCGGTCTAGCGTGATCCCGCTGAAGGGTGTGTCTCTGTGATGTGTGTGTATGCGCAGTAAAAGCGGAGGTTGTCTCAGGCAATCTGAACCGACTCTCCCCACCCTTCTGCCCAGCGCCGCCAACCTACCTCATCCGCAAACAGCCTCTCTACACCGAGTTACTGGGACTTTACTGCGACTCCCCCCCTCTCTCTGAAATCACACGGGAATCTTCCGACTGCCCCCGAACCAGAAGTGCCGTCCACAGGACTCGCTTTCTTTGCCCGTTTTTATTGTTGTTGTTGTTGTTGTTGTTGTTGTTGTTCGTCCGTGCGGAGCTTGACAGGCCAAGACTCTCCGTTCTTCGGTTCAACAATGTATCAAGTCGTGAGGAAGCTGTTTCTCACGGACTGCCGGTGCGCCGAAGACGCGTCTGCAGCGTACGAAGATCTGTTCGCCAAGCTGGACGCCAACAAGGATGGCAAAGTGGACGTGTCCGAGCTGAGGGCGGGCCTGGCCGCTATGGGCATCAAAACTGGGAAAGGAGCAGCTCAGGTACAGGATACACAGTACACAGCACACACGGAGGCCCTGCAGGGGGAGAAAGTACTCACAAATACTTCATGTAGTACTGCACTCCTGAAGGAACTTGGCAGGCTGCGGCATTAACCCGAAGTAACCCTATCTCTAAATTACAGGCCTCAGGGAGAGTAATTAAGTGTATTAACCTTCTCCTAAGTACAGTTTTGAGAGAACTGGTACTTTATTGTTTGTTTTACTTCAGGACTGCAAGCTGACAAGTATTACCATCATTGGTTCTTCTGTCGATTTGTGCTTTTGGTTGATCGATTCATCGTTTATTCCATAAAATGTCAGGCAGTGGTTAAAAGGGCCTGAGATGACATCTTCAGGTGTCTTGTTCGGTCCAACCAGCGGCCCAAAACCTTCAGACATTCAGTCTGAACAGAGAGAGAGAGGCAGCAGGTCCAAACATCTGAGATGTCGGAATCAGTAAATACTGGCCCCTTGTCATGATTTCAGTTCCATGTTAGCGTAAAGGTTTCGGTTCAAAGTTCATTCTTGACTTTGGGTTGTTTCCAAAGAATGCACTTTGGAACTTTGAACCTGAACCTCTCACCACAAGGTCCATTTGGAAGCTGCTCTGGAGCCCTCGATCACATATCGTCACTGTGAGATTTAGCATGCCACCCTTCATTATATATCCAATTTCACTTTCTCCAACTTCCAGGATTTTCACTGGTGCAGTAAAATTTTGAATGCAGGACTTTCTTCTGAGCGGGGGGGATGAAGGAGCCGTGTTTGGCCCTCCCTAATTGCCAACGTTGAGATGCCCTGAAGCAAAGCGCCCAACCCCAAATTGCTGCATAGTGTCTGTTCACTGTCAGACCAGACGGTGGTGAATCTGGAGTATTTTATCCACCTGTGATGGGCCTAATCCCAAATTGAAACCCCAACTCTGGTCCTAAATCTTGATGATGGTGCCCAGGAAATGTCACACGTCCCCTCCCCCCCCCCCCCCCCCCCCATCTTACATCAACAAATCACCTGGAGCACACGTTTATCTCAACGATCTGGCTTCTCTAGAAATCTGGTTTCTCCACAAAAAACAACAGCATTCTCAGGCAGGTAGAGAGCCGCAGGGTGGGTGAAGACAAGGTGCACCGGGACGCCTCTGAAAAGCGTCTCAAAGTTCAAACTGCCGGTGCAGGTGAGCTTTTTATTGTGGGCTGCGACTTTGAGAGGAAGGTCCCACCTTTGCTGATCAAACAGTCTCGCATTCCTCACGCTCATCAGCGAGCCCGGTAGCTTTGAAAGTTCGAGTCAGGAAAAGAGGTCGCTGCTGTGTGTGTGACCAGGAGTTGTAAAACAGGAGCTCCCCCCCCCCCCCCCCCCCCCAATCCATGCAGGTGGATGTGATAATGATATGATAAAGAGGTAATAAACATGCGAGCTGGCTGCTTTTCAAACTGCCTCCTTCGGCCAAGTGGTGTCCTCAATTCAGCACAACAATTCATCTCTTCATCTTACCCTTTGCTATAATTTGGACAGAGATGCTATTTAAGTCAGATTGTTTTATTAATTTCCATGTGGATTACACCTATCTGCATGGCTTGGATCACCCTTGAGCTTTGAAACTGTTCAATAGTAACATTGAGGCTCAGGTTTCAGCTTCTGAGGAACTGACCTTGAATCGTCATGTGCACCCGCAGTGTAGCACGACAACTGAACGAAATTCTCTCTCGATCTAGGACGATCCCTTTACAAACAGGGATAGTTTTCCGTCACCATAAAAAGTGATCAAATTCAGATGTAAATGGATGAAGGCAAAGCTGGAAATATTAAAGATTGACGGACAGCATAGACCATGAAAGGGTAAGAAAATGACAGATAGTTTGACCAATTAAAGGACGGCTCTTCATGCTGCAGAATCAAGCAGCATGAAGAGGAGGTGGCAGACTTACTTCTAAAAACCTCCCCCACCGTCCAGTGAGGAGGTCAGACGCCCAGCGGCCATTGCTAATATTCTGTGGGGGGTTTTTTTTTTTTTTTTTTCAGAAAATAGTTTCCTCTGGGGACCAAGACAAAGATGACGGGCTCGACTTCAGCGAGTTCTCCAAGTATCTAAAGGAGCACGAGAAGAAGTTACGACTGACCTTCAAGAGCCTGGACAAAAACAATGACGGTATGGTGTAATGACCACACCGAACGACAAGTAATTGTGACGTGTAATAGTAATAATCTATCATGTTAGTGGCAGAGAATTTACTGTGTCCCCCCCCCCCCCCAACAGGTCGAGTAGACTTTCTGGAGATAAAGCAATCACTTGCCGATCTGGGACTGGACATCAGCAAAGAGGAGGCGCAGAAGATCCTTCAAAGGTATTTCTGCTCTCTTATTTGCAGCTGCTGTCGACTTAGGAAGGCCACTCTGCAGCACTTGGTGTGCTCTCAAGAGTCGGCCGAGGGTTAGACGTACTTATTTCTGGAAGAAGGGCTCGTGAGAATAATGCGTTCCTCTTACTTGTGGACGCGAGCAGCACCCTCACGGACTCGCACTGAAAGTGAAAGAGAGATGTCAAAGGTGGGGACCAGTGTGAGGGGACTGATAACCAGTTCAGTCTGTATTCTGGCTCGGAGGCGGGCTGATGGCGCATGATAAAGAGCTGGTGGTCTGAGTGCGCAAACATGTAGGAATAAGATCATCAATGGGGGAGTTTTCTCTTAGGCTTGGTTAAAAAGGAAGTGGCCAGTAAACTCGCTTCAGCTGGCTTTGGTTAAGAATCATGTACGTTTTGTATAAAGTATCTTCCGAGTGAATATGTAAAATGTAGTATAAGAGAAAATGATTACCACCATGAACATTGTCAGAGCTTAGGACCCAAAAGGCACACACACACATATAAATGTGGTGGTGTGTGGAAGTGAAGGGCTGTAAGTATTATAGCATTGTGAAAGAACTGCCTATTATGGCTTAGTGGCTTCATTCGTACGCTGTGTGTGTGTGCAAAACCTGTTTGAAATGAACGCCGAGTTGGACCCTGTTCAAAACCTTGCTCCGCTTCGAGACAGGTTTTATATGCAGTGAGCTCTCTCGACGCGTTCGTGTGTTTGCATATCCGAAAAAGTTTGAAGCAACAGGAGCGCGCCCGGCGGTGGGACCTCGAAAGGGAAGTAAAGCAGGATGTGCGTGACTGTGACTCAGACAGGGAGATTTGAAAACCGCCGAGAGTCATTGAGTGCTTCAGAGGAAGGAAATATAATGTAAGATGAGCACCGAGGAAATCAAAATATACACCAATAAGCTCAGGAATATATCCAGTCTTTTGTCCACTTATATATATATTCTGTATTCTATATTCAATCTTTATGACTTGTGACCTAATTCTTGTTTGCATGCTCCCTCTCCACTGTCTGTTGCCATTAGGCAAATATCTCTCTCTCTCTCTCTCTCTCTCTCTCTCTCTCTGTCTCTCTCTCTGTCTCTCTCTCTGTCTCTCTCTCTCTCTCTCTCTCTCTGTCTCTCTCTGTCTCTCTCTCTGACTGAGCAGAAGTAAGGAGGTACTTAATGAGTCTAAAAAGAATAATAAATCAGCATACTTTCCCATCCAGTCGTTTTTCTTTGGTGGAGGGCTCGATTATATGACGTAGGGTACAGGATAAATTGTGACTTTTGTCTTGATAAATCCAGTGCTAATTATTTAAAAAAACTAATTATTTCTTATTTCAGACACTTTGTTTATTAAAATTTGCTAAATTTGTCCTGGTGCCTAAGAGTTTGGTCCCCAGTTTACGTCCAGCTAAAGGCCTTTCTGTTTCACGTCATCCCCCGTCTCTCTCGCCCCCCCTCAGTTCCTGCCAGCTCTCGTCTACATTTTATCTAACAAGGCAGAAATGGCCCCAAAAAAAAAAATATTGAGGAATGAATAAAACATTCATACGTGTGATTTATTGTCTGGCCCTTGTTGGCAGTGTTTGCTTTTGTGCTTCCAGTAGGTGTCCCCCAGTTGTCTCCCTTCAACACCAAAATACAAAACCAACCATTTAATGCAAATGGGGGAAAAAAAAAAAGAAAAAAAAAGTCATGCCTAGCCAATGTGATCCTGTAAGTCCCAGTTACTTGATTCTTAATGGATAAAACTGACGTAAGATTTAAGATAATTGTCATTGTCTTCTGTGCTCGTTGTACAGTATCGATGTGGACGGCACCATGACTGTGGACTGGAATGAATGGAGGGAGCATTTCCTGTTTAACCCAGCCACCAACCTGCAGGAGATTATCCGCTACTGGAAGCACTCCACGGTAAGGAGGAGGGCATGACTCAGTAACTGCACTGTCAGTGTCCATATGTTAGTGTGTGTGTGTGTGTGTGTGTGTGTGTGAGGGAGAGCACAGAGACCATAATGATGGATTTATTATAGTCAACATGGTTATACACAGACCAAAATTATTGCCACTTAAGACCAAAGATGGCATCAGGAAATGATTTTAGTATCAGTGTAAGTTTTGATTAATGATAGAAATAACGTTTTCAGTTTTCATGGTGTGGACCAACTTTAAAGCTGAGTATTTTTAACGTATTGTTAGTGTCCCTTTCTGGTTTGATGAGGTTACCATGAATGAATAGATGTTAGTTTCCAGTTTAAGAGAGAGTAGCATGTTGCGTCTTCATTTCGGCCTGGCGCCGAGGCCGGCCTGAGCAGGTCGAGGATGCTCCCACACAGAAGGCGAAATCACTCGAGACTTGGGGGCGAAACAGTCAGCTGTCCAACTTGTGCCTCCAACGTCCTTTTGACCGTCTCAGACCTCACTCTGAGAACGAGATGCGCTGAAGGGGAAAGTTGTGAATGAGAGTTGACGGCCGATGCCGGATTTGGTCGAGGACCTTGGCAACAGGTCGGCTCCTCTACGTCAACAGACGGGACTCATTCACTTCCTGAGACGGGGGGGGGGGGGGGGGGGGGGGGGCATGAAGAGTGACAAACTTTTCTTGGAAACAGAGATTGTTTAGAGGTGGCAAGAAGCAATATTGCACGAGTCAGTTCATTTATCACAACGTAGAGGGAGACTGCTACCGCCGTAATTGAGAGCCCTCTGGTCCGGTTCTAGAGATTGAGTCTTAACTGTTGACGAACGTCAGTAGCGAACGCAGTATTTCATTACTATTGTCCAAGTGTAGAAATATGCTGTGACTTGTACTACGGTTGCATGCTAGAGACACAGCCAGCTCCAGTCACTGGCTAATCCCTGACGTTTGCTGCCTCTGTTCACTGGCACAACCTCAGAGGTCAAGTAAACCTGTGGCTGCTAAACTGAGGCAGAGATGAGCTAATTTCAGTCCGACCTACAGGAGGATTAGCCCGCCAGTGGGATTGTGACAGGATCGATGAGGGAGGACGCGAGTCTAGAACAGGACAGGACAGGAGAGAGAGAGAGAGAGAGAGAGAGGCAGCTGAGATGAGGCGCCGGTGGTAACATCTACGGCAGCGGGAGCTTCCCACCATCTCCAGTGTTCACGCCGATGGTTACCTGGAGACCTGCAGACCTTCGATATCTGACAGTCAGAATTGCCTAAGAGGATCCTGATCAGTGTGAGAATTGGCGTTCAGGAGACTCCATTGTACTGGATCAGCAGCTTTATCAAGGGCTGGAGATGGCCATGGCTCTGCTGCAGCCTCAGCAGCAGCAACAACAGAATAACTGGTTTTTCATCGACTTTGAAGACGACGGGGTGATCTATGAGGTGGATGTGGACATGGTAGGTTCGTGTGTTCAGTCCAGGTTGGCCCTGGTCGTGAGTGAAACCTTGGTCGTCTTCATGGTGGAGGCCCTTTGATACGCCAGCAGTTTTAGCCTCTAACAGATACTGACTTTTGGTATCAGCATGTACAGTACAAAAGCCAAAGATGTGTTTACAAACAGTGTTGCCATAATGTGCTTTGTCCACCAGAGAGCGCTCACAAGCTTGTTTTTTTTTTTTAACTGTAAAACCACTCAGTACATATCTTGGTCACGGTTCTGTTTTATCCAAAAATTGAGGGCGTCGATAGGCTTAGATATTGTTATTGACACACGTTCATGTTGTTTTTGTGCTGCGTCTAAATGAGGACGGCAAGCTGTAGCAGTCGCCTCAAAGTGTTTTATTTGAGGTTTGACTGGGAAGACTTACCATTATGTTACTATAAATGAATCACTGGTTTCAATACAAGCCTTCATATCACACGTTGATTTGTTTTTTTGTTTTTTTGTCCATATGAGATTGCTGCAGCCGTAAGTGACACAGAACTGAAATTTCCCATTTGATGTTACCGAAACAGCCGGTTAGATAAAGTGGCGTGCCACGATGTAATTGATCTCGCAGCATGGAGCTGAGGTTATGTAACATTTTGGAAAGGACGCGGCGTTTGTCTGGTCCTGTCAGGCATTAACCTCGAGGTGAAGCTGGGAGTCGTGTGGTTTTGAAGCTGTGTGAGTCACTTAAAAGGAATCTCAGGAGCAGACTTCATGGGTTTGAAGTGACGTTTGAAATGACACAAAGCTCTAGCGGAAGTTCAGATTCCCACGGATCTGGTCAATTTGAGAGTGTGTAGGGCCTTGAGAAGTTTACGCTTTGGTTTGAATCTGAATTTGAAGAACTCTCTCTTCCTTTTAGCTCCTGTTTCGAAACTAAACACGGTTTCACACAGCACTTGAAATGTGTCTTTGACTGTGATGTAATTCAATATTGTGCGGGCGTGTAGGTGCTGGACATTGGTGACAGCCTCGCCATCCCAGACGAGTTCACGGAGGAGGAGAAGACGACCGGGATATGGTGGAAGCAGCTGTCAGCGGGCGCCATGGCGGGCGCCGTGTCCCGCACGGGAACCGCCCCGCTGGACAGGATGAAGGTGTTCATGCAGGTGTGTCAAAACTTGGACATTTCATGGGATGTCTGTCATACATACCCCCCCCCCCTCTTTCGGATGTTCTTCCTAAATCACATTTTGAATATTATGTGTACTCCTTAAAGGCCGACGTAACTTTCAGACGCAGCCTTTACTACTACATACATGTATGTGCTTACAATTTCAAGGTGTTTTTATTTTTGTTTGTTTTATTTGCAGGTGCATGCCTCCAAGAGCAACAAAATCAGCCTGGTTGGTGGTTTTAAGCAAATGGTAAAAGAAGGAGGCTTGACGTCTCTGTGGAGAGGAAACGGTATCAACGTACTGAAGATTGCCCCTGAGACTGCCATCAAGTTCACGGCCTACGAGAATGTACATCCACTATTATTATTATTATTATTATTATTTCACATTACAGATTACATACACCTCACGCCTCTTTGTGCTAGAAACATTCAAACGCCGTATATCGATAGTCTTCATGCAACGCTCCCTTGTCACTGTGTTTCATCAGTATAAGAAGCTGCTGGCCAGTGAACCGGGGAAGATCAAGACCCACGAGAGGTTCATGGCTGGATCGCTGGCCGGAGCCACAGCACAAACCGCCATCTACCCCATGGAGGTGAGCAGAGGTGGAGGCATTTACAGGTGTCATCTGTGTTTGAGCATTAAGAGCGCCATCCGCTTCGAGGACGTGCATTTTCACATACTTACGAGGATGGTAGTCATCCCTGTTGTGATTGGGTCTGCATGAATTGTCCTGTCCTAAGTAATCCCAAATCCAGCCTCTTTCGGTCTAACCTGAGAACGACTTTACAGTCGATAATGCAGATTTCTGTCCTTGATTGTTAAGGTTAAGTGACGATATGTGCATTAATGTTGTCGTTTGTCCCCTATTGTCTTACGTATGTGAAAAGTTGAGGCTAGAAACTTAAAGCTCTTAAGTGACAACATCTCAGAGGACCTTAAGGAACTACAGTATAGGACCGTGATCTTCATCCAAGAGCTGTGTTTTTGAATAGCAAACACTAATCTGCATGTAGGCTTGATGGGTGGCTGTAAAAAGTTTGGTCCATCAAAGTCAGGCTGCGGTAAGTTTCAGATTCAGTCTGGTTACAGTGCACTCCAATACTGACCATTTTTCACGGCTTGAAATGTCCATAAAAACGTCATCAAACCACGACTGCAGCATATTGATGTTTTGAACCTGCTGTGCTGCTCAAACCTTATCTCCGTGAATAAATGTTTGGTAGAGAATTGTGATCCAAAGCGGACTTTCAGCTTAATAAGATGAGTGACGAAGTGGAATAATGTGGAGTAACTACCTCCTTATTGCTGCGCCTCAGCTGCTGGCGGCTACAGAGTCTCAGTAAAAGTGCTGCCTGGGAAAGAACGTCCTCACTGATGATCTTCGTCCCCGCAGGTGATGAAAACCCGCCTCACCCTGAGGAAGACCGGACAGTACTCGGGAATGTTTGACTGTGCCAAGAAAATCCTGAAGAAGGAGGGAGTGAAGGCTTTCTACAAGGGCTACCTTCCTAATATTCTGGGCATCATCCCCTACGCCGGCATAGATCTGGCAGTGTACGAGGTGCGTGGTGATGAATCGTCCTCGTGTGGAAAATGTAGATGCAAAGCTCTACGTCCATATGCAGCATCATCTGTCATTAAAATTCTATACTGATTTTGTGAAATGTGACTCAACTAATGTTCCACACAAACTCTTCCCTGTCCTCACCAGAGCTTGAAGAACCTCTGGTTGTCCCGCTACGCCAAAGACACCGCCAACCCCGGTATTCTGGTGCTACTTGGCTGTGGTACCATGTCCAGCACGTGTGGCCAGCTGGCCAGCTACCCCCTGGCTCTGATCCGCACCAGGATGCAGGCACAAGGTACAGAGAACCAAACCTCATTTAAAATTCTGTCAACTTTCAATTTAGCACTGTTGGCATTTTCCCGGTGCTTCCATAGTCTCACCCAGAGGGACTTACATGAAGCGTAGTAAATCATTTCGAAATCTTTCACAGCTGGTGGATGATTTTCTTCAAAATTAAGAACAATATATAGACAGAAGTAAATCAATTGAGCAGTTAATGTTATATTATTGGTAGAGAAATAACCATTGAAAGGCACATACTGTAGCAAAAGTAAAGATTGAGCAAACATTACATTACAGCAGCTATGATTAAGATTTTTATATTGATAACGCATCGCTTGACTACTTATATGTGCTGCCCAGCACCAAACAACAGTCAAGCAGCAAACAGTTGTCATATCAACTTTATTAGGTGAAAAAGTGTCAATGTTGTGTTTACAGCTTGTTTCTGCTGCCCCCAAGTGGCCAAAACTCAGTTATTGCAGGTTTAATCCAAAGGCTCATGAGTATTTTCTTCTGACAGTGTTTTGGGACAGCAGTCTGGGGTGTGTTTCATTACTGCCCGCATTTATGGGTTCATAAGCTTTGAGAGAAATGATTGTGATTATTAAATGGGGACAAAGACGAATGGGGAAAAAAACTTTTGCATTGCCTGGGTGTTTACTCCTGGACGAATGAGTACTTGTATATTCAGTTAAAGGACTGACGCTGGTATGTTTCCCTTTGTGAATACTCCAGTGGTTTCTTAAAACGTGCAGCTCTTTCACGTTGGTTTTTTTGTCTCCCTTATTTCTTTTTCTCAGCTTCTTTAGAGGGCTCTGAGCAGCTGCCCATGAACCTGATGGTGAAGAAGATTGTGGAAAAGGAAGGCTTCTTTGGACTTTACCGTGGCATCCTGCCCAACTTCATGAAGGTCATACCGGCGGTCAGCATCAGCTACGTGGTGTATGAGTACATGCGGTCCGGCCTGGGTATCCAAAAGTAGGCGGCGGAGAGTGTGAGAGGGTGTGCAGCAATTTGTTTTCAAACTGTCATGTAAAGAACTTGTTTACCTGTAGGTCTCCAAAGTCTGGACTCAAGCTGCTGCAGATGGAGTCACTGTAGAAGTTCTTAAAGTGATTGCAGGACGTTTGCTAAACTGTTGAGCCATTACTAAAAAAAAAATAAATAAAAAGAAAGTTTACAAAATCCTGCTGTACTCACAAAGGGCTCATAATGATGAATAAGACTTCTGCAGTGTTTCCAACTGTGTGTTGTTTGTCCAGCCTGCGTTGCGGATGCACCCACAGATTGAGGTCAGTCTCGGGGGGCCCAGTTTTGGGTCATCTGGCTTTCAGTTGAATCAACCAAAGAGATGGATTTTAAGAATTTCAAAACCAAAAACACTCGTAGAGGGTTATGTTTGACTTCAATACATTTTTTTGTTTGTTTGTTTGTTTGTTGACTTGGGTAGCAATGTTTTTTACATCAGTCATTTTAAAGTATGGGTCCTGTTATATCACTGCACCAGAAATATGTCACATGTTCCTCTAATGTTGGACCAAAAGGCACCTTATTGAACTAATCCAAAAAGTAGAAAACACTTGCTGAAGTGGAATACGATTTTTTTTTTTTTTTGTTCATTTTGTTTGCCATCTTTATATAAAAAAAAAAAAGTAGACAAACATTCACAGACACTCGTTCAGTTTTATGTAGTTTCCCAAAGTGTTGTGCAAGATGTCCCTTGAGAGTGGAGACCTGTTTCACCAAGAAATCTGAGGAAACCTTTGAAGTGCAATACTGTATTTACTCTCCGGTGATTCACATTCTGGCATGCTTGAGACACGGTATGTCCTTCTGGGGACGGATTTCGCCATCACCGCCAGTGTTTTTGGTCTCTTTTATATTGGACATCATTGTTGCACCTTTTCAGCATGTTTGGTGAACAGGGGAGTAATGTGCCTTATGCGTTTGTTCTCAGATATCCGTGGACTTCTCCACCCTCCATCCTTTTCTCGCCTTTCTTTCCAATATTTGGTTAATTAGATGCTGGTGTTTACATAAATAAAAACATTTGAATACAAAAGTGAGACTTTTTTTTTTATTGTATTTTCAGCTTACTATGGTTGAAAGGTATTTGAATTGGAGTGAACACATTTGGTGTTTGTCAGAGGTGTGTGGCACAACGTATGGAGGCAAATAATGAGCCCGTTACGACCTCAAAAGCTCCTAAATTTGAACACTTGCTCTGTAAACCTCGACGTATCCTCCGCAGAGTGCTAGCTTTCACTCGAGCCTCGTCAGTTGTGCCGTTTGATGGTGTGCCGTTTGATGGTGTGCATTTGCCCCCCCCCGAGGGTTTAAGTACAGATTACTCCAGTTTAGATCTTACGTAATACCCCTTTCCCCCAGTGATGTTTAATACTCCTGACTTAAGCTGTCTGATCCTGGCCACGTAAAGGGACGCAGTAACAGCGGCTCTGCTAATTTGTCGAAATTGCTCTAGAGAAAGGACCGAAAGAAAACCCCCCCGCCTGCTTAAAAACTGCAAACTTAACTTGCGTTTCATAATGATTTGGATTCATGAATAATCACTGAAGTCAAGCCCTTTGATATCACAAATGGAAGACCTCCGGTTTTCTTGACTGTTGTTCAGACAAAATGGACACATTTATGACATCAGTTTCTGGCAGCTTGAGACTTTATACTCTAAAATGTTATAAATAGTAAAAGATCAGCTCAAGTAAAACAAAAAAGTGCAAAAGTGCATTTGATATTCATTGAGCAAGACCTTGTTCCACATTTTCAGCCTATTTTGTTCAGTTCTTTTGATGTGTGGCTTGACTCGTAGTGGTCGTGCCAAAGAAGTCAATGACAAAAACTCCTACACAGAGGCTTTAAAGTAAGGGCCTGATGAAGAAAACCAAATGTTAAGAGGAAACATACTGTATGTCCCTCTATGCAAACAGGATTGTGATTTCAATACACCCTGCTTATGAAAGATGAATGCACATTACATCTGTTGTGCTTCTACAGAAGCCGGTTTTGGCGGGATCTATAAACCAGGCAGGACCGTCATTAAGAAACGCGATCACCAAAATAGAAACACGGTGGCTTTTACAGTTTAATATTTTCATACTATTTAAAATTTAAAATAGCTTATTTTCTGGGTATATTCCATTCGCTATGAGCGTACCAACGAGAGAAAAAAACGCCACGATGGTCAGGATGGAGCGCAGGGCTTTGAACCAGCTGGGGTACGTGGGCAGCAGAGACAGATCATAGTGCAGTGAGATTCCAAGTCCCATGATGACCATGGTGGCTGCAGAAACAATGCTGTCGCTCATCACCATGGCCACCCAGGCTAACAGCGAGGGAACCACACTGTTGGCCAGGTTTATCCAGTCAGGTTTGGCCGGGCTGCTCTCAGGAAGAGCGAATCCCCAGCGAGCGCCACCCAGGAAGGACGCAATGGAGGCACCGTAAGCCACCTGAGCATAGGCCAACTCTGGAAAGTAGCTCTCAGTCACAGCCATGAGCAGCGTGGGGGTGACAAAGGGGATCAGCCCTGCAAACCCCAGGTACAGGGCAGGTTTGGGACTTTTCCACAAGTCCTTCATGTCATAGCGCAGCAGATCCAGCTCTCTGGGAGGGGGCTCAAGCTGTGGTCGCTTCTTCATCCTCGCACCAGAAGAGTGGAAATGTTGCTTCCTCGCTAAAAATGAATCAGCATGAGTCTGGGTCCTCTGGAGGAGGACAGCAGGAGGTTTTACTCGTCCGTCGTCCCTTTCTGGAAACGGAAGCCTCGCTGTTGAGGCCACGCAGGTCTGCAGGGATCTGGATCCACCATCAGAAGCTCCGCTCAGGGCTGATGTCCAGCATCCTCGTGGAGGACCTGCCCAATGCCACCCCTAAAAAGACACACACGTTACAATTTAAAATACGTTTTAGTTTAAAAATAATAAATCATTAGAAATATGTGCAAAAGCGCTTTTAAAGCAAGGAAATCACAAATGGCTGTTACCTTCTGGGCTGCTAAGGTGCTTCTTCTCAGTATAACAGAGAGCATCTGATAAAAAATGATCAGGTTAGACAGAGTAGAAACACACAATAAAGGCGGATTCATTCACACAATAAAGGCAGATAAAGAAACCAGGAAAACCAGTCTGTCTTCGCTGTCGCGACTGGGCACCATTGCTGCTTCATACTGTAACGTTACAGGCCGGCTAACAACGTTACTGAGTTAGCTAACAGCGAACGTTCCACTTGGCACTTACTTACAATATGAAACCATATTCCTGAAACACAAACACGATAATTACCTCTGTATCAAGATGACAACCTCATACTACAGACAGTTATTACCCTTGGGGTCAGCCAGTCGGGTGGAAACACGTCGGTACGCGGTTTAATCCTTCCGTGTTCGACCAGGGCCGTCGTTGAACTTCAGTTCCACTAGAATGCGGCGAGTCTCAATAGAAGAAAGCTAGTCTAATAAATTAATAATAATAATATGACAAAAATTGAACTTGCTAAAAAAAAAAAAACGTGTACAGATGTGTGCGCTACTTGTTTTAAACTGGCCGCTTTGGTCTTGTTCTTTTTTTGTTAACATCACTGAAACCACTCAGTCATCGATTAGCAGGACTGATTTCCGAGTGCATCGTTCACTTCGTCAAATTCAAAATAAATTTGATTTAATTTAATTTAAATAAAACTTATTTATACAGAAATGTACCATCTTACAGGCCTGCGGTTTAGTGCAGTTTACCTTGGTACAGTTTTTGTCACCAATAAATCTAAAGGCTAATAGGCTCAAAGTTGAAATAAAAACACAGCATGTATGAATATAAAATAAATAAGCGTTTATGGGGGAATAAATATAATAATATAACAAGAGACAAAGTATAAAGGATATAAATCCTATTCTGAGATTATTTAAATACATGAAAATCGGGTTCTGAGTTTGAAATCCCCCAACATTCCCCTCAGACACCAAAGAGAAAGTCTATATATATATATATATATATATATATATATATATATATATATATATATCCCGTAAATATATATTGATTTAATAAGTTCCTGCATGATTTATTTAAATGGGGCAGTTATTTCAAAGAAATTACTCTCGATGTCAACAACTGCGTCTTCGGGACCTATAAACTCGGGCTCAACACTAAAATAAAGTGTTTTATTTCCCCACATGAATACTGAAATACTGAGGCTATTATGTATTCATTTTGTTAGCCTAAAAGTAATCATAATCACTCTAAAAATATCTGAATAAGTTACCCAGCGCAAGGACATAGAGTGCTATAAATGGGTTGGCATGTTGTTTTAAAATATGATCCATATTCATTTGGACAGGGTCTAAAAATAAACCATTCAGTTACCCCTGAAATCGCCTCTAAATGTGAGTGTTTTCCAGGCATGAAATGCTTAAGGGCAGCAATAGAACAGAAAGAGAAGAGATTTCTGAGTGCTGGAGATACAGTATGTCTGTGAGTTTAGACTAAATAGGTCTGCCACACATAGAACAAGAAGTTTTTCCACCATGCCATTGAGCCTGAAGGCGAAGCCCTTGATTAATCAGTCAAGATATATACGTTCCAGCCCTCATGTATGATCAATAGCTCTGCCACACGACGGAATGAGATGGCAGACTTAAGTAAACAGCTCCTCACAGTGTCTGGGCCCACCCTCAGGGCCAGGGTGAGGAGCTCAGATCATATGGAGGGAGCGCAGAGTAGAACTACTGCTCCTTCAAGTTAAAAGGAGTTAGTCAAGGCAGTTGGAGGAATGCTTGACAGCCCCAGCGGGAGACCTAAATTATGCAGGAGGGATTATGTATAAGTCATTTTTAACAGTTTTATATAATTACACAAAATCTACCACCACACTTGTATGGCCTCTGATATATGTGCATTAGTCTGAGCTCAACCTCCTCCAACCCCTTCTTCTTCTGCAGGTCACCTTTCAGCCTTTCACTTCTCTCCTTTTAATCTATTCTCCTCCCATTGCTATCCAATGCTGTAATTGCTGCTGGCAGATGTTAGTAAAAAATGACTGATTCCGTAGTAAAGCCTGGAAGCACTAACTAAGCATCAGATCAGTCATTCACAGACTTACAGAAAGATATAATTATAGCACATCAGACACGTTAGTGCCTCATGAGAAGGCGTACATATGTAAGTGTCAAGAGAAGTGAAAAAAAAACCCAATGACAGTTACATCCATGCCCACAGTGAGTAAATTTGGCAAAAAAAACAAACAAGTAAACATAGTGTTAACGTTTAACATATTTACCTGTGATACAACCCCCCCCCCCCCCCCCCAATCTTCCAGTAACACTGAGCATTTATTTATTGCATTTTGAAATAAAAGCATTCTGTTTCATTACTTTTGATTCCAATAGCAACCTTTGTCAGTGAGAAGTACAAGTTGTTATTGATGGCGTAGATACAGGACATGCAGGTCCGTCTCTATGACCTTTGAACCCCCATCAGACTCGTGCTTGCAACACCAGAATTCCCAGCAGGGGGGAGTCACGCAACAGAAATATCTGAAGAGAGAAACTCGACGCTTATGAGAGAGGACAATTTATTTCTCTACCTTTGTTTAAGTTTGATTAGATATTAAAATAAAATATATATTTGAAGCAATAGCATCCTGTCCCATGTGATTTTTATACGTACATCAAAAATAGGAACTTTTTAAGTTGATTTGGCTGAATGGGCAACTGATACAAATACATACAGCAGGTGGAAAATCATTAACTAGTTAGTGTTGCAAGTGAGTTAGAGCCAAAGAAAATGGCAGCAGATGCACATACAGGTTTAATAATGAGAAGATGGAGTAATTAGCGTTTGCTAGAGACTAAATGGGAAACCCTTCAAATTGGAGCTCTGTCATTTCACAGGTGTTGTTCGATAGTACACACACAATGTAATCAATGAGCTTGTAAACGTATAGCTATGGATATAAAGCAAGAAACGACTGTCATCCTCTAAAAACAGAATAAATACGGGAAACAGCCGCCTTCAGACTCTCAGCTGTAGGAAGCGCTCAGACGGCTCCATCGCTCTGAAAGACAAACATGATCAACATTTATACATCATCTCATAACATGTGATTTATGTTATCCATCTCCGTTTACCAACACCAGTCCTCGAGCCATAAGCAGTTGCATAATTCACTGGATCCCAGTTAATGAGTTATTGTCAGCTAACTTCCATTTAGATGGGAAATATACAGTATATTAATTTTTGATTGTGATTATTAGAAAAGTGTCTTTGAGTTGTGCCATTTTTTTTTTACTTCCTGTCTAATCCTCACACATCAACAAGCCTGTTATAGTTTTTGTATATTTTTTGTATTAATATTTCCCTAATATTTCTATAATATTATTTTTTGCTATAGTAAGTATACTATTGCTAAGTACAATAATAATAATAATAATAATGTCAGAAATTTGGGTTGAATTCACATTTCCCTTCAAATGTATCCAA
Source organism: Enoplosus armatus (assembly GCF_043641665.1). Classification (NCBI taxonomy): domain Eukaryota; kingdom Metazoa; phylum Chordata; class Actinopteri; order Centrarchiformes; family Enoplosidae; genus Enoplosus; species Enoplosus armatus. The sequence goes on along the minus strand of NC_092186.1, from coordinate 23,532,731 downwards.
TTCTGCTCATAAACAGACTCAACTGAACTCATCTCAGACTAGATACTGACCCCTCCACAGCAGCCACAGCAGTCCCCGCACAGAAATCCCAGCAGGCCGTTCACCACCTGCACAGCACACAGCGCCATCTGGATCAAACCCATGGCCAGCAGCACGGAGAACAGAGAGAGATGCCAGGACACCACGCCGACCGGCTCTAAACAAACCGACCAGGCAGTGGTGTTGGACAGGTAGTCACTGGAAAGGGACGGCGAAGCAGAGACTGATTAGTGAGTGAGCACACTTTAATAGTCTGGTGCTCCAAGCTCCAAGTTCTTATGAGGCTGAACTGCAGCAAAGGTGGCACCAGTAAAAACAATCTTAAAGTGAGCTACTTAAAATGTAGTTAAGGGACTTCAATGGATTTAAATGTTCAGTTTAAAGAGTTAATGAATAAATCATAAAGAAATCAATCTCACATATTTCTGCCCCTTCCTCAACACAATGGGAGTGAATGGAAATCTGTTCGTTTAGTCGAAAACACCCAAACATTTTGTGTGAAAGGTTATTCTCAACCATGGAAATGGCAGTTTGACAAAATAATCTTGACTCAAGGTCCATTTACAAGTTTTTAAGAGTTTATTGTATCGTATTAAATGGGGTTTACATTTTTGACTGAAAGAAACTACATGCCCATCTTTGCATTGGTGTTTGTGCAGGTAATTTAGAATAAGAAGTATGTGTTTTGATACTTCATATGGTCGTGTGTCTCACCCATTCGAGAAGGGAAATGTCCACGACATGTGCGTGCCGTTACTAACCAGACACTCAGGTCCGTGGTTTATCGCCACGGCAGAAACTATAACTGAGTAACCAGCGCCCAAAACGCCCACAGCTGCAAACAGTATGGAACTCAACATCTGTACAGAGAGAGAGAGAGAGAAAGAGTTACTCATATTGGGAATCAATACCATTAACAATCTCCCTTTGAACTTCTGTGACAACAAAGAAGTTATTCTCTCGGTGTGCAGAGAACAGGCCGAGGGTCACCAACAGAGCACGGCCAACACAGAGCTATTGAGATGGTGTGTGTCTGTGTGTGTGTGTGTGTGTGTGTGACAGACTTTTGTTTGCTGATTCTTCCCTGGACCCCACGCACACTCACACACCTACACATTCCTGAGGTATCGATCAGTATGTGTGTCTGTACCGGAACAATACGCACTCTGTGTGATAGAGTCATGTGAAACTCCCATCAGAGGAATTTCTTGCTGCAGTGATCGAAATCTCATCAATTTGTGTGTGTGTGAGTGTGCTTTGGCATTTATTGCTGTGTAAATGGTGGAGGGTGTGTATATAGGGCCATTGTATCTGTTTTACACACTCAGAATGATTAGACAGGTGGCATACAGTAGACGTGGTCAAAAAATATAAACAGCAGTGGGTTGACGCCCTGCAAGCCTTAAAGCTCGATTCTCTCTTATTTGTTTTTTTGGTAAGCCATTCATAATGCATTCATTTTGTGCTGCAAGTGGTGTTTCACGGTCCGATCTCCACCTACATTCGATGTTTTTTTAATCAGAGTTTCACTAGTTCATTTTTTTTTTTTTAATTCAAATTGAGCATCAGTTCATTGCAAGAACTCAAGATAACAAGTTCAGTTCAATTCAGTTCTATGTATATAGCACCAAGTCACAGCAAAGGTTATCTCATGACACTTTACATATAGAGCAGGCCTAGAGCGTACAACAATAGTTGCCATAGCCGTTCACATTATGTTCTCGGTGGCAAACACAAGATACCACTCTCAAACAATGACGTGTACAAACATAGAAGTCCTTTCACTCCAATTAAGGCTGTTTAAGCAGTTCTTCTTCCTGTGCAGGTGTTGTTCTCTGGCTGACTGTCTGTGCGCATCAGCGGCTGTTTTAAATTGACGGCCTAGACTGTGGCCATTACACTTTAATTTGCCGCAGAGCCTGATCCGCATGAGCAACAGGCCGCTTTAATAGATGAAGACATTTTGACCTGTCACAGTAGGAAAAGCACAATTAGTTCAGTTTCCGCGTCCTGGTATTGGTGCATGCTGGTACACTGTCATGGCTCCCGGGGAAAGAAAAGATTAATGTTTATTAATTCATTATTAATATAACATGCTATAACAATCCCAATTCCAGCATACTGGGATATGTAAATACATGAGTGCCCCCCCCCCCCCCAACCAAAATAAAACACCAGTTTCTGCAGAATTATTGCTATTATATGCTAATCTTCCTGTCCTGTGAGCTTACTTAGGCTCCTCGCCCGACTTTTGATATATACTATATACTAATAATCATTTCATTAAGGCAGGAAGTTAAACAGTGAAACGTCTCCTCACCGCAAATCTCCGCCCACAGCTTTCGTTGCCACAGCAACCGCAGCAGTCATTGTTCTTCAGACCCAGGAAGACCAGAGCTGGGAAGATCATCTGTCGCCCAAACACACCCCAAGTTCACACACACACACACACACACACACACACAAAACAGTTGAGCAGACGATGACTGTCCCATATAACTAGTTCCTAAACTTGCCATTCATTAAAGCTGCACCAACTTTCACCAGAATTGACAACAATTTCTACAAATATGCCATCAGAATAATTGATGATGCTAAATTATATCACATATATTTAATTCTACTCATAGTGGCTTTAAAATGATTCACAAATGATTGAAAAAAAGCGTTTCTATGATAATATTCTGTTGTATTTCCAGTATTTCTAATGTGAACTACTGTACAGGATGAGTTCATGAGATCATTAACTCTTTCAGGTTAAGTAACAATTAGTTAATTAGATTAGATAATTAGATTAATTGATCAGTTAATGCAATTCTTTTTTTCAGTCAATTCCAACCTCTCAAAGGCGGGTATTTTCTTTTTTTTTTTCTTCTTTGTTATATGTGATAGTAAACTTAATGTCTTTAGGTTCTGGACTGTTGATCAGACAAAACAAGCAATCTGAAGACCTGATTGCCTTTGCATCTGGAATATTGCAATGGGCATTTTCTTGCTATTTTATGACATTTTATAGAATAAACAATTAATCGATTAATAGAGGAAATAATTGGCTGACTAATTCATAATGAAAATAACCGTTAGTTGCAGCCCGAATGAATTTTCGTTGTGTTATTTGTAATTTACTGTGATCATGAGTCTACGCAGACGCACGGATGCCATCATGATGACAAGATGCCCCATGTATCGTGTGCTCACACATCCAGAGAAGAATCCAGAGAAGTTGTCTTCAGTGATGATAAAAGCAGCGGATGTCACTCATCTTCTACTCTGTGATAAATGTGATCTGATAGTGGCATCGTGGATTTCACCCGCTATTACTGTCAGTGTTGTAATTTTAAACGTACTCACCAGCACTCCAGATCCCAGAATGCCTCCAAAGTACCAGACATGATCTGTGATTTGATCTCTGTCCACAGACTTTCCACCGGGGAAGAAGAGCAGGATGTTACACAGCACACACACAATGGCCAGAGGGATCAGTGTGATCCCCAGACACTTGGCAAAGCTGCCGGAACACATTCTGACACTGATGCTTCAGCCTCCCCTTCTAGAAACAACTCCTTGGGTTTTAAAAGTATCTTGTGGCCTCCAAAACTCCACTTACGCTGATGTCTCAATTGAATTATCTGTAACTGACAAAGCAAGGATGTCTTGTAATTCAAACTTAAATCTGGTCCAGTTTTTGTCCACTCCAAGTTGGTCAGATGTTGGAATTTGAGACGCCAGTGAATTATAACAGTCCACCTGTTGGCGTTAAATCTATCTACAACTGCAGCTTCCCAACAACTCCTGACAAATTCTCCTCACACCTCCTAAGTTTGGTTGTTCTTCTGAATCTTCTGAATGGCACTGTCTGCCTCACCTGTCCTGTTTCTTGATGATTGTTGATGGTTGATGCTGTAGTTGAGCCTTTATACCCCCCACACCCCCACCCCGCCTGTCTCTCTGAGTGATGTCAGTGCTTCACTTTTACTGCTGTAGTATGGCAGGATCACACACACACACACACACACACACACACACACACTTTTGACCACATGCAAACACACACACAGCAATTAATGAAGGACTGCATACCCGTGTGTGCACACACAGACACACTGGTGAAGACACTGGTTAATGTTCTACCATGTGTTTTGTATACATGGAGACAGAAGAGGAAGTGGCAGAGAGTTGGTCGATACAGCAGAGCCCTCATGGCTGATCTGCACCTACCTCTGGTTTAGTCAGTAACAAGGGTTAGGGTTAGGGATGGAATGACACATCTAAACTTGAAGTGAACTTGAACTTGAAGGTTTGCACATGTGAGTTAGGGTTTCCTAAGAATTTCTGCTATGCATCCCACACCACTAGTGTGCTTAGCCTACGGGGCAGGCGAGCGTTTCATCCAAACACATTAATGCCATCTTGGTTTCCAATCCACACCTCTGACCGTGGTTGTTAGTGTTTTACAAAACAAAAACCACCAAGAGTAACAGATGACAAACTGCAAGATTCTGGTGGTTCCCCATGTGACATATATAGCCTATATCTTATCCCACCGTGATCCCTCTTTATTATTTATGGCTTTAAGATAAAATGGGAATACTAACCTAAAATGAAAAAAGAAAAAAAAAACAGGCTGCAGGATTGAGATTATTTCAATCTGTCAAGTGAAATGTAGCTTTAACATTAATTTCTGCTGCTGAAACATCAGCATCCATCGATGTGATCTGCCATCCGCTTCCGTCCTAGTTGAGCCAATCCCAATCGATGCCCGAGTAACCGATCATAAATTGTGAGTCCAATACGGTTTAATTTTGTCCCGTTACTTAACCCAGTTGTTACCGACGGTCACAGGGGGATGGATACCGACTTGACTTTCTCCTCTCGTCGGTCTCCTGTAGTGTGTTTACACGGCTGTGTGGCGTCCAGCCAGCCGTTAGCTTCAAGTATAGGACTGGGTGAGTGGAAACAACTGTTGCCATGGAGATTTAAAGTTAGAATATTAGGCAGCAAAATGATAATCTCCACATTTTCTCCATGTTTTCAGATAAGAAATTTGTTTAATTTTTAAAAAATATGGACTCTGTAAAAATCCACCAAGAACACCAAGGACAGACATAGAGAAGTGGGAGCAGCAGTTAGTTAGACCAGTAAGAGCTACCTTAATGCTAACGAACTAGCTAGTTGCCAAACTATTCTAGTTAGCTAGCTCACAACAACTGCCATGAAGGAGAACTGGAGGACCAGAAACACTGAACATGACAAAAAAGAGGGGGTTTTAAAGTTTATAGTTTTAGGTGGGCATCGATTCATCGGTTTGTCTGTAAAATGTCAGAGGAAAGTGAAACAGAAACCTTCTCCTTGAGCCCAGGGTGACATAGCTTGTTTTGTCCAACCAACAGTGTAAAACACAAATACATTAAGTTCACTGCCATATAAGAGAAATATAAGCAGCAGTACTTCATCTTTGAGAGCCTGGAACCAGGGACTTTAGAGCAATTTTGCTAAAGTAGTTGCTGATTAATTTTCTGACAGTTGATTAATCATTTAATCTTTTCAGCCAACATTTTTCAATTTATGCTGTAGTTTTTTTGAATATATTAACCCCACATTCAAGGTAGCCAATGGTTCCCTTTCATGGTAAAAAAAAAAAAAAAAATGATGAAAATCAGTGTGTACTTGCTTGCATACTTGTAGTGCAGATTGTTTAAAAAAGGCTTCACCTCACTAGTGGGCATTACATATTCATATTCGGGTCTGTGATGATGGTGCTGAAGATGTATTTTGTTGTCTCCAGACATCTTGAATCGTGGTGGTAATGCGGCAGATGCTGCGGTTGCCATAGCAGCAGCGCTGGCGGTGACAGAGCCGTGCAGCACCGGTCCGGGTGGAGACGCCTTCTGCTTGTTCTACAACGAAAACACTGGAGAGATCAGAGGAATCAATGGCAGGTGGCGACTCCTCTCTCGCTGCTTTTGCTGTCTTCATAACGCAGAATGATTAGCTGAGCCTCTCTTCTGTGTCCTCAGTGGTCGTTCGCCCAGAGGTCAAACCCTGGACTTCCTGGAAGGACGTGGGTATACCGCAGACGCCCCTCCTCCACCTTTTGATGCCTTGAATGTCACAGTACCAGGGGCCCCTTCATGCTGGTGTGATACCGTACAGCTGTTTGGTAGTCACAAGGTTGGACTGTGTGTGTGTGTTTGTGTGTGTGTGTGTGTGTTTCCATCTGTGTAGAACTGTGTGTGCCGGGAAGTGTTTTATGCAACACCCTTGTAGCCAAAAGTCCACCTAACATAATCATTTACATGACATAAACATCCTAAACGTAAACACTCCAAAAGGAACCGTACTGACACACACCACCAACACACACAAACATACCTGGAAGTAGGACTCTTGAATCCTGTGTGTGTGGTGTTGAGGGTGAATCAAGGAGATCTAAACAACAAGTGGACAAACTATCATTGGGCTCTATGGATATTCCTTTTCTTTTGGTCAAAACAGCCGTAAGTTAGCCTTCTATGGTAGGGTTTCTACAGGAGTTGCCTATAACATGAGCAGTAAAGTTAGAGCTCTTGTGTCAGTCCCTCAAAATCAGACAAAAGTTTTGCAAACCAGCATTTAACAATGATAGAGGGAGAAATCAGCAAAAAATAATGTTTGCAAAAACTGGCATCAGCAGATCTGAATGCAGCGTACTCACTAGGAAAGTTTTGAATTAGAGGTTTGACTCAGTTTAACGTTCAATTTAAAATACTCTCACCACACTTCTGTCACAACGGCTGTGCCTGCTCGCACACAAATTAAGGAAGGAGCTGAATGCAACAAGTTCACTACTGTTTGTTTTGCGTTGTCAGAATGCGTCTTGAAAACTGGAACTAAAGTAGAAGTGAGTAGTGAGAGAATTTTTAAGTGAATAACACCTCGTCATAAAGTGACCACTGAGGTGTCCTCTCGTTCGCACAGAATGAAAACAATTATTAGAGTTCTTTTTTTTCTTCGTGGAAATCCCTCAGAGGAAATTACAAACCAGTTTTAGAGTCCACATATTTCTTCCCAAAACAATGACTCACACTTCCTGCACAGTGAGGTTTCCCGTGAAGTAATAAGCGTGTGTTTCCTCTGCCTGTTTCCCTAGCTGTCCTTGCAGGAGGTGCTGAGCGGGGCGGTGGGGCTTGCAGAGGTGGGGTTTCCTGTTGCCGAGGTAACAGCTCACCACTGGGCCAACTGGGTGGCTGCTCTGAGAGATGCTGGGAAGGAACTAGGTGGAGACCTGCTGACTGATGGTCATGCGCCCAAATGTGGACAAGTATTCAGAAACCCTGCCCTGGCCCAGACCCTGAAGGTGAATCCTTGAAACTATAACACTAAAACACACATGTTCATAGGTCATGTGAGGAGCACTCTGATCTCATGTCATTTAGACAAGAAGGAAAGAGAACAATGTACAACCCTAGAGAAACTGCTGTGCTGGTTCCACGTCCTCCCAGAGGCTTGTTTGCATTTTTTATACTTGCCTTAGCCTTCTATATGGGAAGACCTTGGATGAACCCAGGGGCATACTGGGTGATTAACTCTGAACTCATGAGTGTTTTGGACTCAATATGGAAGAAAAACAAGATAGATAGAGGGAGGGAGGAATATAGATTAAGCTGGGGTGGGCGAGGTAGGAAGGACATTAAATTAGGAAACTAGAGAGGGAAGGATGGAGGGGAGGGAGTGAAAAGGCAGACACGGAGATGATAGAGATGCAAAGGTGAAACGGTCAGAAGAGAGAGAGGGAGGGATGGATGGAAAAGGAAGAGAGGGAGCACAGAGAAGGAGAGAAGTGGAAATTATAAAAATTAGAACATAGATGAAATTGAAAACTCAATCAAACGCAACAAATCGCAATGTGTTCCACTGTTGTGTGTGCGCAGCACAAGTCAAACTGAGGTCAGGCAGCCTGCACATCTGGCCAGCAGAGTTCACATAGTTTAGTGCACTTGAAAATGTTGACCAGACTCCACGGTGGAAAAAGGAGGAAAACATCAACAGACCACTCCCGCAGCGCAAAACCATTTCTCCACTGCCATCTGTGATTAAAGTGTACCCAACAGTGGCTGAATACAGTGCCTCTCTTTGTACCTAGCACCGTTAGCCGCTTATGACAAACAAACAAACAAACAAACAAACAAACAAACAAACAGACAAACAATGGTGGTCTGTGCTGCGGGAATAGTTTGAAAAGTTTCCATGGACACATCTTTCCCACCATAAAAGCTTTTGAAACTTTGAAACGTAATTTCGATGTTTCGATGTGACAAACTTTTTTTTCAAGTCTTCTACTTTCCTGCACATTATGTTAATGTGCGATCATGATTGTTTGTGTGTGTGTGTGTGTGGACAATGTAATATTCATAACTCCCCACTCATTCTGTAGTTTCCTGTCAGTGAGACTTCACTAGATGGTGGATGACCCCACTGTGTGTGTGTTTGTGTGTGTGTGTGTGTGTTTGTCTGCTTGTGTGTCACCATTAAAGCATGCACTGATTGATGCTCTTCTGTATTACAACATCAAACACTCAGTCTTTAGTAATGCAATATTTCAGGAACACTGCCAAGTACACCCATACATCCCTACACACACACACACACACACACACACACACACCCACTCCTGAGACAGTACAAACAATAGTAGTGACCTCATCCCCATTGATGAATGGTTTCCATGGCATCATAACGGTCATTCCTCAGCGATGGCGGTGTGTGTGTCACTTCCTTGTGGTGAAAAATCACACATTCACACACACGCCATCCTGTTCATTTGATAACATTGATTGGACTGGTAGATATACACAATAGTGGACACGTCACATGAATATCTTTCAAGCTAGACTCATGTGTGGCATTACATCATGCAAAACATCACATTCTTGTGTTTTGTACTGTGGTTTTGAAACCCGTAGATGGACGGCAGAATAAACTCTAATGGTTGATTGATTGATGGGCTGATGTATCGACAGGATCTCGGTGAGCGGGGCAAACCAGCTTTCTACCGGGGCAGAGTGGCCCAAGCCATCGTTGATATCATCAGCCGAAATGGAGGAGTCATGACCCTGGATGACCTCAGCAGCCATGACAGTGAGGTCATCACCCCTATAAGCACAGAATACAAGGTGAGGTCAGCGACCGCAGACGCTCATTGTATCTGTATTTGGATAATATGGTCGGCGTGAGTGAATGACTCCGACTGTGTGTTCAGGGTGTGCGTCTGTGGGAGCCTCCTCCTAACAGTCAGGGATTGGCTGCCCTGCTGCTACTCAACATCCTGGACAACTTCCCTCTCAAAGGTATTCACTTGCATGCTGATGCAACGCAGAATCTCAAATATAGACATTAGTCTGGTGATGTGGGTGTTAAAGTATTAATAAAGCATTAGCATACTCGTATTTAGAAAAAGACTGCATACAATTTACTTTGAACAGTTTTCTTAGGGACTATTTCTTTGGTAGAAAGTAGTTCCAGTGAAAACTGTTCACAGTCTGTGGATTATATAAGGCTGTTGAGATTGCTGTTGTGAAGTCCATTCACCCTATTACATACCCTACAACACTAACCACAGGCAGTTTTCAGCAGTAGACATTTTGACTTGTCATGGTTGGAAACAGGTGACATTTATCATCATTATTATATTGACAATTAAACATTAATGATGGCTCCTTTCTTTTAAAGAGTCCCCGTGAGCCATGACAGTGTAACAGTGAGCCAGCACGCACCATACCAGGACCCTGAAACTGAAGCAGCTAAATGGAATTCAGCCATCGTTAATTTTATTATTTACACCTGTGGCTTTTCTACTGTGACGTGTCAAAATATGTCTTCTGTGGGAAAAAGCCTATTCAGCCACGAAAGCTCTCATCATCGGCACTATTACGGCAAATATAGTTGACTTTGGCGTGATGGCTATTTTCGAAGCATCCTTCATCCTCAATCGGAAAGAACAGCCCTGGACGTCTCACACACCAAACAAACTACTCGCATCTACAGCAAAAGAAGCTGTTTCTTCTGTCTGTTTTGATATTTTTGCCACGCACCATTGCACGCTTGAGCAATGAGGGTGTACCTGCCTCTGCATGGATGGTTCTTGTAGTTTGCCACTGTTGAAGGAATAACTCCCAAAATGTCAAATATCTTGTGACAGCAAGTCAAAAGAAATGTAATGAAAATGACAATGACAGGTTTGATTTTGGAAATGACACGAGATGTGTCCATTGTTTATATTTATTTATCTATCACCTGTATTTGTCTGAAGTTCCTGTCATCCTTTCTTCTACTCTGTCAAGGGAACAAAACAAGAAGTCAAGACAAATGTTTGTGAATTTGATTTGCAGCTCTGAAAATTCAAGCATCGTTGCGTGTGTATGTGTGTGTGTGTGTGTGTAGCTGCAGGCCATAACAGCTCTGACTACGTCCATGTTCTGGTTGAGGCTGTGTGTTTGGCGCTGACAGACGCTCTGTGTTACCTGGGCGACCCAGACCATGTGACCATCCCTCTAGAAACCTTACTGGACAAGAGCTACAGCCAGCAGCGAGCGCAGCGCATCAGGATGGACAGGTGTGTGTCCCTGTGTGTCTGTGTCTGTTAGTACCAGTGTGTACCAGTCGTGCTCTGTTGACTTTAGATAAGACTGTAGACTTTTACTTCCCTCCCTGACCTTAACGTCCATCCCTTCATGCCCTCCTCCACTGATCCGTCTGCTGTGTGTGTGTGTGTGTGTGTGTGTGTGTGTGTGTGTGTGTGTGTGTGTATTTTGGCGACAATGTGTATTTTCAGCACTGTAGACTTTGAACTTTAGGTCTTCATCAGTTGTAAGACAAATAGACAAACAGACTATAAAGGTATAAAACAACATAATGATCTCTGAACACACACACATATTGTGTGGCACTAAATCCTGCTGTTGTTGTTTTATATTCTAATAAATTTAAATTACTCAGGGCATGTTACTGCATTAGGCAACACGTACAAATACAGAAATACATACACCAACCCTACACCTTCTGTTCATTCAGTACCACCTCACTCAAGCTTAAAGATTCAACCAATCCTGGATTAATTGTCTTGTGAAAGTGTCTTCACGTTATGTTTACTTTTACATAATAAACCAGGTAACAGAGAGAAATCAGGTGAAAGCAGGAAATTACAGGTCATGTTTACGTGCGCTGCATGCAGCCTGTCGCCAATCAGATTTCTCAGCCAACACCCTGCAATATTTTTTAACCAAGGCTGGTTTATTAGTGATACATGACGCTATAGGCTGAAGCGTGCTTTTTTTTTTTTTGTGTTCTGGTTGGAACATTAGGACCTCACAGCGCTGTGAGGGGACAGGTTGCGGGGAATGACTGAATTATTATACAGATTATTATACAGATTATCTAAGTTGTTGCCGGTTCTTCCAGTGTGCGAGGATGGCAGTTGGGGCCTTGTGCTTCTGCTATATTTTCCTATATTTGATGAAAATGTTTTATTTATATTCCTATTAAAAATAAATTTGCATTCAGTGGTTACCACCATTGCCTTCATTATTTATCTTTCAGTGCATTTCAAAACTCTAAGGAATTCTTAAAAGTTGTTTTTTTTTGCTGCACAAACATGCTTAGCAAAGGAAAACACTTGAAGGGACAGATCAACATTTTGGGAAATATCCCAGTAGATGGCAAGATTGATACGCACTCTCATGTGTGGAAACGGGGCGATACAGCTTGCCTGGCTCTGTCAAAAGTTCAAAAATGAAATTAGTGGTACCTCTAAAGCTTACTAATTAACATGTTATACACGTGTTTATTTAATTTACGCAGACCAGTGTAAAAACAACAAGTTGTGGTTTTCCACTTTCCCCGTGCTTCCAGTCTTTATGTTAAGCTAAGTTGACTGCCTGCTTGATAGTGATGTCGACCTTCTTATCTAACTCTTGTCAAAAATGCCAAAATGTTGAACTTTTCCTTTAAGATATCCTCAGTTATGAGTTGACAAACTGAGTGAAAATGTGCTAAGAAAAGTGCTTTGAAACGGGGAAAGCCCTGCATGTGTTTTATCTTGTCCACTATTTCTGGCCACATTACTCCCTTTTTTCAAGATACTTTTAATGTCCACAGTAAAAAAAAAGTATATGTGTCATGTGTATGTATGTTATGTATGTTTTTTAATTGTTGTTTGTGTGTGTATCTGTAGGGTCATGGAAAAAGTGGAGCCTGAGCTGACGACAGGAAGTGACACAGTCTATTTCTGTGTGATTGACGGTCAGGGCAACGCCTGCTCATTTGTCAACAGCACCTATATGGGCTTTGGAAGTGGGCTGGTCCCCAAGGATTGTGGATTCTCTCTGCAGGTCTGAGGGGTCAGAGAGATGGAATTAGTGTGTGTGCATGTGAGGTAGATAAAAATTGACTCTTGCCTCTGCAGAGTAGGTGGCAACATCAGTGGATTTGATGAAAATAACATGTAGAGCACCAGGCGTGAATGAAGAGGTTGCACATTTTCATATTTTTGCATTACATTACAAGAACAGGAACGTATAGTGTGCTTGTTCTTGTAAGCACACTATACTTGTGCTTGTTGTGTGTCTATGTAAATATCAGTGTGATGCTAAGCTGGAAACCTTTTTTAAGAAACCATGGACCAGATCCATGAAGACATATTGCTGTAGTCACACATGGTAACATGCAATGAACGTCATTTCCATAGAACTTGTCGACTGTGAAAGCAGAATTGCCAGACTGCTTTCACGAAACACACTAAGACAAAACAACACAGAGCTGAATGAGGAGACTGAAAAGGTTGATTTCGGTGCATGAAATCTCTTGTTCCCTCCCTCAGAATCGCGGTGCCAGCTTTTCCCTGCGTCGCACCCACGTCAACTGCGTTGCTGGGGGGAAGCGGCCGTATCACACCATAATACCTGCACTCCTCACTGACTCTGCGACCAAATCACAAAAACCACGACTCCTCGCTGCACTGGGGGTGATGGGGGCTTTTATGCAACCGCAAGGACACGTCCAGGTACGCTGGTGAAGTGAAGAAAGTTAACTTTGAAGTACAGTATGTAAGATATGTCCCTAACATCGCTCTTATTTTATCTCTCATTTTTTGAACATTACTTTTGATTTATAAATACGTGTAATGTGTTAATGAGTTATTAACTGATGCTATTGCTATTGTGTTTAGGTGTTGTTGAACATGATGGAGTTTGGGATGAATCCTCAACAAGCTCTGGACGCTCCAAGAGTCTATGTGCAGTATGACCAGAAAAGTACGCCCCGCCCCAACACACACACACACACACACACATAAAAGATGGAGTTGTATCCCTCATCATATGGTAGGGCGGTGGTCAGACGAACTCTACTCTCTCTACTGTAAACTGTTACTACGTTTTATACAAGATGAGTACTCAGTACTCCCGTCTTTGAATTCGGCTCTCAATTTGACCTCAGCTACACATCGTGCATCAAGTTGTGTCTGTCGCACCTGATAATTCTGATAATTTTATGAAAGAAGGCTGTATGTTTCTATAAAGCACCTTTTTAAATCAAAATCAGATTCTGAGTAAACGTTGTGCGTGTCTAGCTGATCAGTGGTTGGTTAATCTGGAGGAGGGGGTCGACCAGGAGGTGGCCAGGGAGCTGAGAAGACGGGGCCACAAAGTCAACTGGCCAATCACAGGTACCCTTTTTTCTTTACACAATTACTGTTTGCAGTGGCTGCATGGTATTCTTTGAATTTTTTTATTTACAGGATAAGTATGCCATGGTTCCAGAAAATAGACCATTTCAAAAACAGTGCAAAAAAAAAGACCTTCACAAAGGCGCAAGATGTCACTAAAACTGTTGTGTTTGCACTCAGGCACCCTTAAGTCAAGGTTTAATGGGTTTTTTTTTTGTTTCATTGATGACAAATTTTATAATAAATAGGTGCTACATGTTGAAGCAGATGGGTCTCTCATGGGACCGGGCCCAAGCTGTGGGCCGAAGACAGACTCCAGTGGCAGAAAAATATTTATGCGGCCTTATGTCCCACCCGGGACAAAGAGGATTAACCTAACCTGACATGTAGCCGACTCAAAAGTTAATGTGTTACATGAATGGTTATATTGATGTATAGTAGTAGCAATAAACAAACAAAGAGACCATGGCTGAAACAACTGGTAGTGCCAAATCAGTGGTATTAGACTGCAGTTCCCATAAACAGTGTTGCTTCCTGTTGCAAACAGGATGTTTTTGTTTGTTCCTCTTTCCACCATCATTCTGGGTGAAGTGGCTTGCTCTTTTCCTAACTGCCTTCATCTATTTATATTTTACTACTTTTTTATTTTCTAACTAGCCTGTATACAAACATCTGGCCTATGTGTGGACTGAAGACTTATGGTCTCATGTGGGCTTTAACGTCATTCATTCATTAACAAACAAATCAACCAAACGTGCTAACTGCTCATCACTTAGATTAAAAAAAACAACAAAAAAAACTGTATGCGTCTTCCTTGCTGCCTAACTGTCACCTTCATCTCCTCACATAGACAGATTATGACTATTGTAAGGCGCTACAGTAACTGGACATTCTGTTAGCACATGATCTGAGCATGCTAATGAGACATGGGATGTTTAGGGTTATGATGTGTAATAGTGACAGGTAGGAAATAGATTGCCATTTGTCTTCTCATTCAAACACACAGGCCACAAGAGGTCTCAGTTCGGGCGGGGACAGATCATCACAGTGGGGGATTGGTGGAACCCATCTGCCAGTCAAGCCGATCATCCATCCAGGGTGCTGTGGGCGGGATCAGACCCCAGATCAGATGGATGTGCTCAGGGATACTAGACAAACGTGACCTCCTCTCTTCTTCCCTGTAGATGTTGCATTCAGAGGAATTGATCACAAGGCTTTCTGAAGGCAAATGAATACACGTGGGACGTAGAGCAGAGAATTTTTGGCTGCGACATAATTCGCAGGACACATTGAACTTTTTTCCTTTGGCTTCATTAGTTAGCCGATTGATTTTGTGAAAGGTTTATAACTCAGCATTATATCAGTGTTCGTCTGATGTTTCTGTTGTATGTTTACAGCCCTCAGGCATTTACCGTGTGTAATCTGTAACATACAGCAGCAGCAGCAGAACACGGCGTCAGATTATGAAGTCAAAATGCAAAAATTTAAAAGGCCAAAACAGTTTGAATTGAAACTGTGCGGCATATTTCATAGTTTGTGATCTTTGTGTCCTGCCACATCCTTGTGATATCAAGCCACATTTATGGGCCAGTGCACTATTTAGTTTGCTCTAAAATGTAGAACAACGAATGACAGTTGACTGCCTCAACTCTGTCTTTTGGTTGAGATAATTATCTGTTTCAATCGCTTTACTTAGTTGCTGTTGATCTGAACAATATCATCTCAGTGGATGCTGGTTGCATCTTTACTCTCTCATTTTACAAAACAAATTAAGTGTAGCTAATGCAATAATATGATGTGAATCAGTGCTATAGCTCCATTTAAATTCCTTTTGCATAATTGTCCTGCACTTCAAAGTGAACTATATTTTTATGCTGTTGTTGGAAATGAAAATGATTTAATAGTCTGTATTTCAAATGATCTACGAAATACTCTGGATCTCTTCATGATTTTGTATATTTTTTACAAAGGACAAATAAATGTAATTATTTTTTTAAGTGATGCTTAGTCCTCAAGGTTCTCTGTTCATGAGCTCATAATCCTCCTGATGAAGAGCTGATTTGGGCTCAAACTGTCTTCTTCATCACACAAAGAAACGTTTTTACAGGAGTGGTCAATACTCTTGGGGAATTATAGTTCAGGTACATTTCGTTTTTTGGAGTCAGCACCGGGACAAGATAAAGTTCATCCCTCTATCTAGCACCACTAATGGACACGTTGCTGTTAAATTTACTGAGCACCGTCATGTAGCCCCGGAGGGCAAACCATTTCTATTTCGGCACCTCCAAACCAAAATGTCAGCTGTGCACAAAATAAATCCCGCAGTATGCAGGTTACCATGAAATTAGCGGAGTGCGTTCCAGCTCCCCAAGTGTTTTTTTTTTTTTTTTTTGATGACCACATGGCCTTTCCCACTGGCACAACTCTTGGGACACATGATCATGATGTGGTACATGCATAATATACTTCTACAGCATGTTTTCAAGCAGGCTGGAAGAAGTGGGTGTTTTGCCATTGTGTATTTATCTTTTAGTGAATTTATAGCGGTCAAGAAACGCCCTGCTGCCCCTCAACGTACCACACAGACAGGATAAATACAGACCGACAGGGTAAATTATATTACATTGTGTGAAAAAGGATGTCGAGTCGGTAAACAGCTCGCAAACCACTTGCACCCTGGAGCAGCAGAGCTCAAACATCGTTGATCTCCTTACAGCTCCAAACGCCACCTGGTACCAACCGTTACCAGCTCCTATAAAAGAGCCATGTGTTCTGTCACCCAAACACACGGGCCCGTTTTTACACAATCGGCCTTAATTAACACTGGTTGAAACAGCTTGTCAGAGCAGGTCGTGAGAGGCCGGCTCCAGTTTACGGCGCAGTTTATCTGGATGTGGTGCATTCCATTCGGATTACGAAGCAGCTCACAACATGCTGGGCCTCTGAAACACACATGTATACAGACAGAGTCTGACTGACACAGCACTATTGGGAGTCATGTTTTGCCCTATTGCCCTACATAGACCTGCTTAACTGTTGTATCATTCTGACCTAGAAAGAGGCGGCTCTACCTATGGGCACTGTGCTGGATTTGGGAACGTCTGTGAAGCATTTTGGATCGGATTGGTCCTTGTAAAACTGATCGACAGTGCTGCTGAAAACAGACATACAGTCGTAAATCTTTGGGGCGTATATCCTATAATCCAGATTTAAAGCAACATGATGCAAGAATTGTTTTTTTTTTTTTTTGCAACTTGGCACCCCTACGCTTTTTGTAGTGCAGCTCAAACCTCACGGACAGCTGTACGCGTGCATTTGTTGACAGGCTGAAGGATTTGGATTTCAGTGGCCTCAGTGGATCAAAAAAAACAGCGAGGCGGCAACTTTGCTAACACAGCCAAACATGAAGGAAGTGTAACAGCACAAGACATAGCAGGCCATCTAATATTACTTACTAGTCCAACAGCAAGAAGGCCAGCCAGGCGTCTTGTCTCGCAGCCTTTTATTTGGCGAGGCTCTCGCCAATGGCCAAAAGCCAGTCCGAGATCTACTCTTGCTCGGCCACTCTCTCTGGTATAAAATATGTTATATGTATATTATATGTATATAATATATGGGTCTAGTACATTTTGTTGCTAATACTTCTGTACTTTTACTTAAGTATGCAGTATTTTTATGAACTGGAATTGTTATTTTTAACAGGGAATGATCTGATTACTTCTTCTGCTCCTGGCTCGTGTCCACTGTAAAGACCAGAAACGTGAAATATGCTGGCTTTCTCGTTCCTTTTCTTCATCTAGTAAATGAAATGACACTGTGATATACTAATATGGGTATAGTGCAGATTAGTGTTGAAACTACCAGTTTCTTTTGGTGTCTTTTTGACTAACCAGCTCTAGTTGACTAACTTACGGTCTTCGGACTGTTGGTTGGACGAAACAGGCAAGCTGAAGATGTCGCCTTGGCTCTTGGAAATTGTGATAGACCTCTTGAAAATAACTTTCCGACATCATATAGAGAAAATGATCAATAAGCCATCATGTAAGTAATTGCTAGCTGCAGCCCTACTACAGATATATCATTTACACATAATGGGGTACATACACTGTCCGAATGTGTGCACCATGTGGGGATTAAGAATAAACACACCGATTATGTACTTAAACATGGCAACCTTTTGTTGTGACTCAGCCATTCTGAGGGAAATTAATTCTTTAGAGTGCTGTGTGAGGCCTTGCAGAGGATGTGGGAATCACACACACACACACACACACACACACACACACACACACACACACACACACACACACACACACACACAGACTCTTGTGGGATTTTTCATATTTCTGTTCTGAGCTCTGTGCAGCCATTGGTCAGCTGCCTTCCTGTGAGTGTGAGTGTGCTTCCTGGCGCACGTTGTATCATGGCACAACTCCCTCTGTAAGGAAGGAGAATGTGTTCAACACTTACACACTAACACACACACACACACACACACACACTCGTCACTTGTTTTTGTTTCCTGGCTCCCCAGCTGCTCTGAACCTTCCCTCCCCTCTTTCTCTCTTTCTCTGCTCTCCTCGGCCCAGTCCAGTGCTCTCCTCTCCTCCCGGCGGCTGTGAGTGTGTTTTTGGGTGAGCGATGTGTTGTTCGGTGGGTTTCGCCAGGTCTCTGGGTCTGGCCCTGTTGCCTCTGGCCCTCTGCTGTATCCTGGCCAACCTGCTGCTGCTGTTTCCTATGGGAGAAATCACCTACATCCAGCAGGACCGCCTGGCCAGCTACATCTGGTACTTTGGTGGACTAGGAGGAGGGGGACTGCTGGTGAGTAAAAAACGGTGCTCATGTTCTAATTAGATGATGAAGCCCTCAGGTTAGTCTGTTCTGACGAAAGGACAACCACACACTAAGGTCCCATTATTTTATTTTATCATCAAAGTTTCGACTGCACTTGGGCTGAAACAAAGTGTGGTGTGGTTAGCCTCTCTTTAAAATCTCAACTTTTGTATCATGGGATACGTTTCCGTTAACTTTATACAGTCCAAATGTATTTTTATAGTTTTGCAAAATGTGTTTACCAACTTTAAAACTTTTTTACGCCAATCAAAAATCAAAACAATTTTTTTTCCCTTGCGTGTCTTTTCTCATGTACTGCACACCCTTCCATCCATTTTCTCCCGCTTAAATGGGAGTCGGATCACAGTTGCCGCAGTATGAAAAGATATTTAAATATTATATTTATTCAAAGTTTAGAATCTGGATTTGTGGCAGGTTTTTGCCATTTATTTCCACGTGTTATGAGTGTGGAAAGTTCATAGAAATATGAGAGGTCAGGTGTCCATTTAACCAGACCATAACTACCGTGTGTGCTTCCTCATGTCATGCAATATATGATTAGTTTAACCTTTGTGGCCATTCACCATAACGACTGAAGAGAAGGCAAGATTACAAGAGTGGGAACTTTTGGTATGGGAGCATCTTTCCAAATAAACGATAATAAATGATAAGTGATTGGATTATTTTGCCTGGCAGAGGAGGCTAAAACAATGTGAACGACGGTTTAAATGAGGTCACTGGTACCACGAGGTGGAACTCAACACTATTAGTCGCAGTGGAGAGAGAGAGCGAGAGAGAGAGAAATTCACTGAAACCAAAAAAGATTGCCTTTTTATCTGGAACCAAAGCGGGTAACATGTTTTTGACCGCCATTTGAGCCATGTGACTCTAAAACTCTCCACTAGCACTTTCAAATCTTTAAAGAAGCGCTATGATGTGTGAAGATGAAGCGTCACCTCCCTTTCTCCCTTATTCAGTGGTAGCAGAGACAGACGCTGGTACATGTAGATTGAGTGCGTGCTGTCATGTAAGACGGAAGCCTTTTTTCCCTCCGGTTTGTGTTTATCAAATACGGCTGATGCTGCTTTTTGCTTGCACTTCCCGCCCATTTCATTCATTGATTGGCCAGTTGTAGTCATGTGTACGCTTAAAAACATGATTTTGTTTTACACCCGAAAAGGTTATCAAATGTCACTTGTCTCCCCTTCAACACCATTCAGTCCGAGTGTGTTTGCAGTTGTTCATTGAGAACAAAGGAGTGTTGTGTGAATTCACAGTTAATCCGTCTGCACTACATGCTGCTGATCTGATGGGTTTATGCTCCGACTGAGCAGAAAAGGAGCTGTTCTTTTGGTTTGGTTTTAAGGAGGAACAGAGCAGAGATTGTATTTTCCAAAACAAGATTAACCTTGTTGACCAGCGGAGGACTTGTGTTGGGTACATAAAGCGACACTCTTTCAAATATTTCGATCTGTCTGTCCAGGAGAGAAAAAAAATAGCTTAGAACCTTTTAGCATGTAATTGAAATAGATACTGTATTTTACACAACAACAGAGCTGCGATGAAAATGCTAGATGAAAAAGTACATTACATGGCCAAGCATGTGCCCTTTTCCACTATAACAGTAGGTCTTGTAGTGTGTTGTTGTTTGGGTTTTTGATTTCTGCAGAACTTAAGTGTAAAACTGTGAAAACAAGCCAAAGGTTCAACAGGTTTTGAACCCTCTGGAGTCACAGCGTCTCTTTGTCAGAACACTTCACTCACAAAGGCGATGAATCAGCACAGAAATGGGAGGCCAAGCACCGGAAGAGGACGCCGAACAAGTCTGAGCCTTAAAATGTTTCCTTCACATGCTGTAAATGACACTTGTAATGTTTCACAATGAAAGTGAGGGGACTATGCCCGTTGAACTGCTGGATGGTTCTTAATTTGAACTTTGGAGGTAGTTTTGTTTGTGATAATGACAGATCACTAAAGAGTCAAAGAGCAAACTGAACCCCTCTGAGAGAAATCTATCTTTAGCTCTCACCCTTCCTCTCCCTCGCTCTTCCTCCCTCCTTTTTCCTCCTGTCCTTTCTCGCTGTGCACCCCCCCCCCTGCATTGTCAGTCTCCCTCTCTGCCTCTGCTAAAGGACGGCAGTTTAGGAGGACATCCAGGATGTGTATGCAACGGTGCCTATGATCTCTCTCTCTCTCTCTCTGTGAATCTTGGGAACTTCCCTCCCTCTGTTAGGATGTGATTTAAAGCACAGGAAAGGGGAAGAGAGGAAAAAGGGGGAGGGAGGGATAGTAAAAGAGCAGAATGCTGAAACCAACAGATGAAGGATTGCCATTGTTTCGCTCTTTCTCCTGCAGTTCTCTTGCAGCAAGGCCCTCCACACAGCTACGCTGCCCCTGAGCTGTTGGTATACAGCACAGACTGCACCGTTTGTGTGGCCACTGCTCTTGTGTGACCACTTGTATTGTCAGGACTCAGAGTTAGAAATATCTGCACCTGCACGCCGTGTCCAGACGTAATGGCCATAAGCTATAGTGGTTTTAGCCAGGGAGTTAGTTGGTCCAACATTTTGGACCAGAGTATATTAATATTTGGTTCATCCCAAGAGACTTACGGAACACTATGGTTCAGGACGCCTTTAATCTCATTTTTATGTTACTGTGTCCAAAACACAACCTCTCCCCTTCCTTCCGTTTACTGTATAGTGCACTATACTTACCCTCCTTCATGTTATTTGACATGTTACATACTATGTCAGCATGTGCTAGCATTCTGTTCAAAGCACAGCTAGGCCTAAGTACTGCTGAGACTGCTGAAAGTTGAGTCAGGTCTGACGATGTAACGCTGAACCTGACTGAGTCTAAAATGTCACACTGGCCCCCATGCAGAGAATCAACCCCATCTGATTTCGATCGCAATATCCTCAGGCCAAACTTTACGTTAATATCACACAATATCACACATAGAAAAGTTGTTTTAATCTATCCAACATTTGATTCCAGCGTGTCATGAGCATTATGGCCTCGCGTCGCTAGTGTCACTTGTTTGCTTCCTAGGTGATTGGTCTTCCCGGTAATATCCATAAAAAAAGAATACCGCTTTCAGCATGGATGGTGATTGACAGGCGGGACAAGGTACAGATGGTTGTAGAATTACTGTGGAAGCATTGATGTGAAATGCTCCCAGTAACTGCCGGCAAAGAGAAGCAGGTCAGATCAATGATCTTTCACGTAGTGACGTATTATTCATCCTACGTAGGATTAATATCATCATTAACTATTGTATTAACTGTTGCCGTTTTACTATCTTAAACGCTTCCATGTGCAGACTAAAAATGAAACAGCAACAACAAAAACTGTTATTGTGTTATTGTGTTATTCAGCAATGTTGTTTTCTGTGCTTCCAGATGCTGGTTCCAGCTGTGGTCTTCATCACTCTGGGGAAATGTAGCTGCTGCTGGAATGAGAGCTTAATGGTAAGGGACTTACCAGCAAGACTTACCAGACTATCAATAATACTCACACTATGATAAACTAGCCCTGCTACAAAACCTGATTATGCAGTCTGGCTACAGTCTACTGCGTTTATGCTGGAAGAGTACGATGCTAACTGACGTGTCTCAAACAGGTCCGTGTATTTAAGAAAATCCTAGATATACATCCAAGAGTTCATTTTATGTTCGTATATTTCTGTTTGCTACACACAGATTATTATTAATGAACTGTTTTCCTTTTTCATAAATCAAAATTGAACTACTACTATTTTACTTTTTGGCCTAAAACTGTCTTTCGTAGTGTTCCCATTTTCCTGTTGTTGTTTTTTTTTCTTTCTCACCAGTTGGAGAATAATAGTGTACAGTTGTCATAAAGCCAGCTAACACTGTGTCCTTATGAAGTGGAATGCTAATGCTAATCCAGCTATGACACTTCAACAAGGGTCGCATTGTTAGTTAACACTCAACAAAGTAAGCTTGGCCCACACCACTCAAGCCACATGCACAGCTGCAGTTGTGTGTGTGTGTGTGTGTGTGTGTGGCAGCTGCCTCTGTGACATTTATGCAGACAGACAGTCACGCACACACATTCACAAAGGCATCCAAACACGTGCACGCTTGTCTTTAAAATCGCTTGGTGTGTGTGTGTGTGTGTGTGCTGCTCTCCAGATGTGCGGGTCAGTGCTGGCAGCTGTGGTCGGCCTGGTGGGGTCTGGCTACTGTTTCGTCATATCAGGGTTCGCCTTGATGCAGGGTCCCCAGTGCTTCACCTCTTTCGGATGGTCGTATCCCTTTGCAGACCAGGGGGGCAGGTAGGGAGATACCATGTGTGTGGTGGCATTGGGGTGTATAAACAAATGAGAATGTGCGCATGCAATATGTTGGTCTTCTAGGGCTGCAATTAATGATTATTCTCATTGCCTAATGTCTTTTTTGTCATGAATTTATCGATCATTTAGTCCATTAAATGTCGTTAGATAGTGACAAATCTCCATCACAATTTCTCGAGCCCCATGTGACATCTTGAAATTGCTTGTCGTGTCCAACCAACAGTCCAAAACCCAAAGTGATTCCATTTTCAATCATATAATACAGAGAAAAGGAGGAAATCCTCACATTTGAGGAGCTGGAACCAGTGAATTTATGTTCTTAAAGGCTATATTTTAATACTAACAATACTTTAACATTGACAATACTGTAAATAAAGAATGGAGTCTTCACAATGCAGGTTTTGTACAAAGGACAAACATTGTAGAACTCACTACACTAGTTACGCAGCCTTACTGCTGAACCTAACAATTCCTAACATCACAGGCACAGTCACGACAAAGGTGGGAAAACTGAAAGCCAGCGTCTTCATTGAATGCAACCCCTAACAAATGGCCCATTTCAGTCCTGCTAAAAGGACCGTAGCATTAACCAATTTTTCAGTTAGATTTTTTTGTTTTTCATTTGTTTTGTTTTCACGCGCATTTCAAACGTAGATTACTGTCAGTTCTAAATGAGTGTGCGAAGTCTATTAAACTGTGCATGACCACAGCAACAACACCTCATTGGTCTATGCTGTGTTACCATTTCACTTTCACTGGTGAGACAGATCTAACCATGGGTAAAACTGACTACAAGCAAACAGTTTCTCCTTGTGGTGAATGACCGTGGAATAAGCGTGATAATACACAACAAGAATCAGAATCAGAAGAATCAGAAACTGTTTATTGCAAAGTAACACACATTACAAGGAATTTGCCGTGGTCTGAAGGTGCTATTGTTTTGACAACAAATATGTAGAATATAAAAGGTAAAATAAGAATAAAAATGAAAAATAAGATAAGATAAGATAAATAACAAACAGTGCAGTGACCAAAATAAAGTAAAGTGTCCAGATAAAGTGTCCAGTAGGGGGTGGGTGCGTTATTGTAACGCAGGGGGGGACAGGGGTGATGTACGTTAATATAACGTATAACTTGTGTTTGTGTTGGGGGGGTCAATGTAAGTTTGTCAGGTTGACTGCAGAGGGGAAGGTGCCCTAATATAGGAAACAATGGACTTTGCCTTGTTTGTTTGTTATTTTTGTATATCAGGACACCTTGTCATGCATTGTTATTTACTCAGGTCATCACCGATCTCTCTCTCTCTCTCTCTCTCTCTGTGTTCCAGGTATCTCTTACAACCAGAGTCTTGGTCGCGGTGTCTTCAGCCGGTTCATATCGTAGAGTGGAACGTGACCCTGCTGTGCGTGTTGTTGGGCCTGGCTGTGCTGGAGTTCATCGTGTGTCTCTTACAGCTGGGAAACGGTTTAGTCAACGCTGTCTGCCGGCCTTGTTGCTATAAGCAGGAGTACAGTCTTAACGCTTAGATGGACACACGCGCACACACGCGTATGCAGACTCATGCGCATGTGCACACATAAGAATTCACACCCTCAACATGTATGCACACAGGCAGGACATTAACGGACACATGCGTACGTCTGCACACACAGCCTCATTGCCCAGCACCATGTGTATGTGTGCGTGCGTGTGTGTGTGTGTGTGTGTGTGTGTGTGTGTGTGAGTACAACACAACCACTTAGACACACCCCCACTATATTTCCAAGCTTTTAATTTGCACTGTTGAAGTGGCAAAAATCACTATGCAGTCATCGATGAAGTGTCCTTTCTGTCCAGTTTTAGTCCTGTGGTTCCAACATTTATACGCCGTGTTGGATCACTTAAGGATTACGAGCAGATTTGTGTGTGTGTGTGTGTGTGTGTGTGTGTGTGTTTGTTTGTTTGTTTGTACATTTGTTTCCATTTTCAGAGCATTTTGTTGTAAATTGTTTTCTTTGCGTCTTCTTGACGCTTCGATCAGTGTTAACGGACATTTTATATATATTTTAGTGACATATTTTTATAATGTATGTTTGTTTGTGCTGCCTTGAATAAAAAAAAAAAAAAGAATAAATAACTATTTCCATTTTAAGCATCCAGTGAGATCTTTGTCCGCCCCGAAACACAGGTTCAAATTCATAGTCCGGACGTTCAGCTGAACACTGAAATCCCCAAAGACGTCAGTGATAAACAGCGATACAGTATGTGTGTGTGTGTGTGTGTGTGCATGCTTGACTTCCCTCCTGCGCCGCCTCTTCCAAACTGTTACTGTAAATGAAATGTTTCCATCAACTTATCTAATATCCTCTTTTTAGTTCTTA
This sequence comes from Enoplosus armatus, assembly GCF_043641665.1. Classification (NCBI taxonomy): domain Eukaryota; kingdom Metazoa; phylum Chordata; class Actinopteri; order Centrarchiformes; family Enoplosidae; genus Enoplosus; species Enoplosus armatus. The sequence goes on along the minus strand of NC_092186.1, from coordinate 23,507,479 downwards.
TTGCTCTTGGCCCCACTCACTCTTACAGAGGAGCGTTACCGGCTCAAATGCAATATTACAGTTTATGTGTAGCCAACCAAATGTGGGTTTGTGCGTATGTGTGTGTGTGTGTGTGTGTGTGTGCATGCAGCCCGCCCAGTGTGTTGTAATCAATTCCTGGACTAAAGTTTCTGCCCTGGAGTTTCCAGAGTTGCCTGTTATTGATCCATATCAGGACCCCGAACTGATTAAATGTGGCCTCTGACCCTGTGAGTCACCAAGTCACGTCTCTGTCCCCGTCACGTGTCCTCTTCTGTACGTGTGAATAAAATTGCTGAACAAACCGTAAAAACAAAGATAAACCACCAGTCTTGAAAGTAGAATTAATTGGCCTTAATTTACTTTAGAAGTAGATGGAGGTAACTCAAATAAGGTGTATGCAAATTCAGGGGATTCAGAGTGTCTTTCTCAACTTTCTGCCGTTAACATTGGACAACAGCATTGCCTGTGAGTGTTTTCATCATTGCCTGAACGTGACTACACTAGATCTAGATTACACATCTGGTTTATTTATGTTCCTGCTGAAAGGAGATAAACAACATGAAGTCTGATGCAAATGTAACTTAAATCTGATCCCTTCATGTTGGGACAATCCCATGTGGATGACGCAGACTGAAACATTTTCTGTTCTTATGCAAGTCTAACCTTTTGATCAAACAGGGTGACAGTGAGTTCGCTCTCTCGCCTCCCTGATAGGCTGCTTCAAGCCCTGTCTGTTGGTCGGTGACCCCTACGGCCCCGCTTGGCTGCTCCCAGCTGTCAGTCAGCCGAGCGAGTATAAAGACACACGGAGGGTCTAAAGTCTCTCAGACAGACTGACTGATAAACAGCTGTTTGTCTTCATCATTTGAATCCGCTGGATCACTGAACAGGAACAAAGGCTCATTTCACTGTGGGACTTGTGGTTGAAGGTGAAGTCCCAGCGCTGTGTCTTCAGAATGCATCTGTCAGGGTTGAGAAGAGTGTTGCTGCTGTGTTGTGCAGCAGTGTGTGTGTCTGGGATGAGGAGAGAGTACTTCCTCAGGATAGAGGAGGTGTCTTGGAACTACGCCCCAAGTGGGATGAACGTCATTCAGAACCGCTCGCTGGAGGACGATGAGTGAGTACATGCACGGTGTCTTGATTATGTCGGAGTCAGTCAGTCAGCCCTGACCCACCGGGAGTTCATCCAAAACAGAGCAACGTATCTCTCCTGTATTGACCTCCCTTTGAACTTGAGCGGTTCTGCATTTTAAGATTTGTATTTAAAACAGTGCATGGATTGGCAAACTATGATAATCTCCAATTCCTTCAATCCCTACTCCACCTTAACTCCAGTAGCCACTCCGCCTCCAGACTCAGACATGCTGACCAATTACAGCTCTCTGTTGCATGCTCTCAATTCAAATCATGGACGTTTGATTTCTGCCCCACAGTTTACCCCTCAAATATCAAGTCCTCCCCATCTATCCATCCTCCCCATCCATGTGTCGACAATTGCTCTTTAGCCTACACTAATATTATTAAGACCACAGTCATCGCTGTTGTGTCCAAACCACGTATCTCCAAAACGTTTAACTTTTAATGACATACGAAAAAGAGCCTTATTTTTTAAGCTAATCCGATGAGTTTTTCAAATGGTTTATGTAGCTTCACAAGTGGGATAATTTCCTGAGCATGTAAAGGAGCAGTTTATTTCATCATCCATATCAAAGAAATTCAATTTAGAGACACATGGGTTTCTATTCTTTCAGTGCAAAAGGCCTTTTACGTGTTTTACATTTACCTGTTTAATCGATTGCTTAGGTTTGAAAGCACAAATAAGCTATTCGAACAAAACATGTCTGTAAAAGCACTTTGGTCAGCATGCTTTTTAGGCATTTCAAATTTACTTTCAAGCAAACTGGCTCGATTTGAAACATGCAAGAACACAGATGAATATCTAAGTTTTTGCACAATAACCAAAATATAAGGACCCACAGAAAACAGCAGCAGCAGGCACATTCCTTTGTTCACACATGTACAGCACAAACATGCAGAATTCAGGAAGCACATGAAGGCCTCAGAAAAAAACTAAACAAAACAAATATTGGTTAAGCACACTGACACAAGACAGCACACACACATTAGACCAGCAAAACACGACGCAATATGAAGTCTTTGATTGGTAATAATTGTGAGTTTGTATTCATCAAAGTTATAAATTGTGTAAAAAATGATTTATCTAAATAATCTAGACCAGGAGGGGTCTTCCTACCTGAGGAACCTACCTGAAGTCACAGTAGGAAAAGAACAGGTGTTAAATGATAAAATGAATCATGGCTGAATTCCATTTAGATTCTTCACTTCCAGGGTGTTGGTAGAGACCTTTTCCACAGCATACATTTTGGCATGCCATAGCAGCAAAAGCACAGGCGTAATTGTTTACATTAACTTGATGGAACTGAGCCACTGTTGCCTACGTGTCAAAAGTCAAAATGTCTGCCATGAAAAAGGCCTATTGTACATGCTGACTCACTGTCGCCCTGTCGTGGCTTACTGGGACACCATTTACATTATGATTGCTGTGTTTTTTTCAGTAGCTTTCGCCGATGACCAATCCATAATAGGAACACACACACCTCATTCTCTCTCTCTCTGTCTGCCCGGATGTCTCCTCAGAGAAGCCTCAGTCTTTTTAAAGAGAGGCCCCCAGCGTATCGGCTCTACCTACAAGAAGGCTGTGTATAAGCAGTACATCGACGCCACCTACAGGACAGAGGTGAAGAAGTCGGACTGGCTGGGCTACCTGGGACCCCTGCTGATGGCCGAGGAGGGCGACACAGTGATCGTCCAGCTGAGGAACGCAGCATCCAGACCTTACAGCATCCACCCACATGGACTGAACTACAGCAAGGGCAATGAGGGTGAGGACTTCGTGAATTGAAATTAGGGCAGACTCAACAGGCCGACAGTTGCAAGCACACAAACACAAAGTCACACGTCTGTCTCTTCAGGAGCCCTGTACCCAGACGGCACTGGTCCAGAGCTGAAGCGTGATGACTCGGTGGCTCCTGGTGCAACAGTGGTCTATGAGTGGACCCTCCCAGAGACCCACAGCCCAACGTCAGTGGACAGCAACTGCATGACCAGATTCTACCACTCGCACGTCTGCCCACCAAAAGACATCAACTCAGGACTGATAGGACCCCTCATCGTCTGTAAGAGAGGTATAGTGTCCACTAGTGGAACTCATTACATTTACTCAAGTACAATTCTGAGGTACTTGTACTTTACTTTAATTTCCCTTTGCTGCTACAATATACCTGTGCGCCACAATTTAAAGGGAAATGTTGCTCGTTTTATTCCACAAAATACATATAACAGCAATAGGTACGTTATAGATGAAGATTTTACATTAAAAAAACATGTGATCTTCTTATTGAATATGATGCATTGTTATATATGAAGCAGCCCAAAAGTAGTAGAAATAGCAGTAGTTAAAATTAGCGGCACCTTGACCAGCTACAACATAAAAAAATGCTGCTTCCATGTTAGTGCATCAGCAATGATAATTGATGTAATATACTATACTAACAGTGGTAGACGCCATTCTGCTGCATAAGGAGTAGTTTCACTTTCAACCCTTCAAGTACAGTTTGCTGAAAATACTTCTCTACTGTTCCTGGTATTGCCAATTTTACTTAGATGAAAGATCTGAATATTTCTTCCACAGCTGATCTCACAGATTTGACCTGAATTCAGCAACAAAAAAATGTTAATGCTGACTAACTAAACTCGGCTTTACATCCGAGCTGTGTAGTAGAGGCCATTTGTCATTTTAAGAGCCAACATGGATGGAACAATCGTTTTTGATGCACACCCCCACAGTGATCAATGAATGTTACGAGTGTAAACAACAAAATAAATAGCAATACCAACAAAAATTCATCATAACATTTGTTTAGTTCCATTAAAAGGCTATACCAGTTGGCAACTTACATGATGCATTTATTACAGTGAATTTCACACCATTAACTTTCATGACAAACTGAAGCCGCTGGAAATAATTATAACATTGAATATTCATGGCTGGATAAGCAGCGATCAAAGTAAAATAAAATAAAAAACAAAGCATTTAGGAATTATTTATCAAGAGCTTAACACTCAGTCTAATCTAATAATGTGTTTTTTCCAGGGCTCTGTGGGAGTGGTTCGATCAGATTTGATTGATTGATCAGATCCCGGTTCAAATGTCAAATGTAAATCCTGATTGGTGCATAACAGCATGCGTCGTCTTCTTCAGTTAGTCAATTGAGAAAATGAGTTGTCAGTGGGCCTTTAAGTGGGCTTACCCTTCAGCACGTCAACGCACATCATCCTCAAATGCCCTCTCCTCTGTAGGAACTCTGGACGTACATGGAGACAGCTCAGGAGACTACCTGTATGCTCTGCTGTTCATGGTGTCAGACGAGAACTTCAGCTGGTACCTGGACGAAAACATCAGGACGTACATCACGAACCCCGCCAGAGGCCTGAAGGAGGACGAGGATTTCGTGGAGAGCAACAAAATGCACGGTGCGGGGGGAGAATCCATGCCCACACACACATACACATACACATACACTTCCAAACACCTCTAACTCTGTGTGTGGATTTCAGGTATAAATGGTTTTCTGTACGGTAACCTACCTGGACTGAGCATGTGCCAAGGCAACAAGATCCACTGGCATATGTTTGGCTTAGGCAATGAGGTAACTATTGTATTATTATTATTATTATTATTATTACTACTACTACTACTTCTAGCCAGAATATCTGACAGTACAGGGATCTTTTGAATTGTTTTTGTAATGTTCAACATTTCTTGTATTTTAGAAACAAAAGCCTCCTAAGTTTTCAGAACATTGCTCATTTAAACCAGTTTAGAGTTTATGACCGAAATTCATCGAACCCTTTAATCCTTAGAAATGTTGCATTATTATCTGTTTTGTCTTTTTAAGTGCATTTAGAAGAGGCTAAGTGTATTTGGAAAACTTTGTCAGTCTGAGTGGGCCGAGATATTGAAATTATGCTAAAGTATATTAACTAGACCAAGATCAAGTCCCTTTAGACACAGGCATCACAGTTGCTGTTCAAAATTAAGTGCTTTTTTTTTTTTTTTCTTTTTTTACATACAATTACTTCTTGCCAGTAAGTCTATTGCTGGTATTTCATGTCATCATGTTAGCTACAAGCAACAATGCAGGTCTAAACCCAGTTTAAATGTAATTTATCCACCAGGTGGACATGCATTCAGTTCATTTCCATGGCCAGATCCTGACCACTCAGAACCACCACACAGACACAGTCAGTCTTTTCCCCGCCTCCAGCATTACGGCTGAGATGGTGGCCGACAACCCCGGACACTGGCTGCTCACGTGCACCGTCAATGACCATTTGATGGGTGAGGCCACGTCCTCCATTCTTGGATAATTGTTTCATTTGTTTGGTGCTGTTTGGGAGTTGTTGTTCTGTGGTTTTGTCCAGCTGGAATGCAGGCCATATTTGAGATCAAGAAGTGTTTCCCCAACGTCCATAAACCCCGGCCTCACGGTGAGCTCAGACAGTACTTCATTGCTGCTGAAGAAGAAGTGTGGGACTACGCTCCTACGCTGCCTAATGATGGGTTGGTTACTGTACACACACACACACACACACACCCATACATATTCACAGAAATGGTCCGGTCCGGTCCTGATGTTTCCTGTAGATCTATTCCCTTAACAATTCACACTTGTGTGTGTGTGTTTGTAGTGAAGCAGAAATGTTTGTAACCAGAGGTCGAAACCGTATTGGAAGCCGCTATAAGAAGGTTCGCTATGTGGAATACACTGACAACACCTTCACAACAAAGATGCTACGCAGCCCAGAGGAGCAACACCTTGGAATTCTGGGTAATACAGGCTGGGCTGGGGTTGGTACCACTTTTACCAGAGTCAAGAGATGCTCTGGAGGCGGAAATACAGTTAGTACAGCCAAGTGCTCTTGTTACTAAATGAAAAATGCAATTTATCAATGGTGTCATATGCAACTAATTAGCTAATCGGTTAGTTTGTCTTTGTCCCCTTTCAAGTTTAAACTAGCCACACGACTCTGTGAGGACTGAAACAAATATTTTCATCTGCGATTAATCTGCCGATTATTCTTTGGCTTTGTTTGTTAAATGTCAGAAAACAAAGGAAGATGCACATCACAAGCTCCTAGGCATCTTCAAATTGCTTGATTAGTCCAACCAACTCTCTCAAACCCAAAGCAGAAGCTGGAATGTCAAATGAAATTCTGAGACGTCTCCCAATAAAATGTCCTCCGATGCTGATCCGCTGTCCTAACTTCCCGACAAATCAACCACTCCGTGTGTGTTTGTGGTCCGCCCGTGTCTCCAGGTCCTGTGCTGCGAGCTGAAGAGAAGGACACGATCAAGGTGGTGTTTAAGAACAAAGCCAGCCGGCCTTACACTATTCAACCACATGGTGTTCAGTACAGCGTAGAACAGGATGGGACGCTCTACCACAACGAACTGGAAGGTTAATACACGCACGTACACACGCACCGTTATCAATGTGCTAGATTTTGCATGAAAAGAACATCCGTCTTTATGTCTCCGTCTTTCCTCCGCCACGTTTCCTCTCCTCAGAGACCCATACGGCAAAGAAACTGCGGGAGTTAAGGAGGGAACCAAGTGAGTTCAAATCTGAATTATGGTTCCAGTCTAGTCTGCGTGAATTAATGGAAATAATGTAATAATTCTCTTTCTTTATATGAATGTGTGTATTCAGGAGTGGTGACCCCTCCCCCAGCCGCTCTGGTGAGACCTGGGACGGTGTACACCTATGAGTGGACGGTGCCAGTGGGTGCCGGTCCAGTACAGGGGGAGGCTGACTGTCTGACCTATATGTACTACTCTGGAGTGGACCCCGTTAAAGACACCAACTCTGGACTGGTTGGCCCGCTCCTTGTCTGTCGACTTGGATCCCTGAAGAAAGGAGTTCAGGTGAGAAGAGTCGGAAACTAAACTTCAATCATGTGTGACTCCGATTTTTAAAACGGAGAGGGGTCACATATTACAAATCAGGTCACATCCCACTGAGTGTGGTATTTTCTGCTTATACTCTACTGTATTTCAGAGGGAAATACCTTTTAATAAATATAAAAAAACTACATTTATCCAACAGCTGGCATGATAGGCTTATAAAATACATGAATAAAACCAGTGGTTTCCCAAAGGTTTTTTGGCTAGTGACCACTCACAAAAAAAGCAGCGTCTGGTTGAGGCTCCTTGTCATGTTTCAGATGTCTATGGTTTTGTTAGCGACAGTTCCACCAAAGAGTCATTTCCCCTCAAAACTCCTCTGGTGGTTTCATTTAAATAAACCAAGATTGAGGCTTAAAGAAATAAAATTTTCCAGTATTTCACACAAAAAAAAGAAAGAAGCAGAGATTAAAATGAAAGTAGACTTTGTTTGTTCTTCATCCCACGACCCCTCAGGTTTATCTTGTGACCGCTGGAGGGTGCTTGACCCATAGGTTGGGAACCACTGGACTAAACTGTTTATAAGGTAGTTAAAAGTAGCTCCATCTCAACCAACTACGACAGTAAAATGCAGTGATAACAAGCTAATAACATCATATAAGTTAAGGGGCCATAATGAGTATTTTCTACTTTTGATACTCTAAGTATATTTTGCTGATAATACTACGACAATTTTACTTAATTAGGATTTTGAATGCAGTCCTTTTACTTGTAATTAAGTATTTTTAGATTCCTGAAGTGGTACTTTTATATTGTATCTACTGAGGTTCTTTACTGTGTGCCTGTTCAAGAGCTATAAAGACTATAGATCCTGTTTGGAGATCATACAAAAGTACTATAAGCAGTTTGTAAGTCAAAATGTATTCATGAAACCACAATTTGACACCTTTGCTCGTCTTTTGCCTCTCTTCTCCTCGTGTAGAAAAACTACGATAAAGAGTTCCACCTCATGGCCACAGTGTTTGATGAGAACCTGAGCTGGTATCTGGACGACAACATTAGGACCTTCACCACGGCTCCCACCACTGTGAACAAGGAGGATGAGGGCTTTATGGAAAGCAACAAGATGCACGGTGTGTAGGAGCGCCCGCTAAAGACGGGAAGCCTTCATGCTGAGTGGTTTGAATAGTTTTATAATCACTGTATGTTTTGTGTTTTTTTTTTGTATTTCTGTGGCTCTCTCTTTCAGCCATCAATGGGTTTGTGTATAGGAACCTCCCAGGCCTGACCATGTGTAAGGGGGATAAAGTAACGTGGCACCTGTCGGGACTGGGATCAGAGACGGACATGAACAGCCTTTACTTCCAGGGAAACCGCTTCATCTACCGCCAGAACAGACGAGACACCATCACCGTCTTCCCTCATATCTCACACACTGTCACTATGGACCCAGACAGCATGGGTACGCGTCTCCATCACACACACACACATGCACACACTCACACACACGATTGGCCCGTTCCTTACCTTACACACCCTAACCCTTTCTGTAATCTTGACCATTATAACCCCAGCCCTTTGATTAGTCCGTTTAGCTTCTATTAGTACGTTTAGTCTGTCTGATGTGGATGCTGTTTATTTGTGTGTAGATAGTCGTATTGGTAGTCTTGCAAAATGTTGTGTGCTCAGCGGTGGAATACCTTTAGGCAAGGATAACTTCACTTCAGTTTCAGTTCAAGGAAAAGCGGCGAGAGAAGGCCAAATATTAAGCTTAAGCTCAAGCTATAAAATAACCTGTAGTTTTGTAATGAAATGACCATGTTTGACCAGTACATCTGCACTTCTGGTGTCTTGCAAACCCCCGGAGGGTTGGGCACTTTGTGTGCATGACAAGGAAATAAAAGAAAATCAATCAAAATCACACATCACACACACACGCACACACACACACACACACACACACACACACACACACACACACACACACACACACACAGTGAAATAACCTGATTTTAAGCGTCAAATACGTTTTGGCCAAACCTTCACAGTGGCATGTGGATCCGGATTTGAATTGCAGGTTTTGTTATTTGCAGTCAAAGTCGGTTTTATGAAGCAGAAAAATAACTGGCGGCGGGTTGGCTAGAAGAAGAAAGAAGCCAACATGCATTTGCCTGATGTCTGGAGTTAACATTATGTGCATTTGTGGGTGTCTCAGGTCAGTTCGAAGTGGTGTCGCCTACAGTGACCCATTATCGCGGTGGGATGAGAGCCAACTACATGGTACAGAAGTGCAGCCTGTTACAGCGCCAGGGTGAGATCATGCTCCATTCTAAAACCTACTATATCGCTGCCATGGAGACAGACTGGGACTACTCTCCAAACCGCACCTGGGAGGCGGAGATGTTCCGCGGTCAGGAGAGGTACAACGCCAGCCTGCACATGTACAGCATGAACACCACAGACTGAGCTGATTCACCCGTTGGACATTTAAATAAGTGTTTCTTTTTCTTTTGGTGTCCATGATAATAATGGTCATTTGCAAAATATCGGTACAAAATATTAGCAGCAAATGTTGAAACTGGCCTTCAAAAATAATTGATAACAGTGGAGCATGAACCTGTATTTACATTCATGCAGTATATTATATATCACACAACTTGTATTTTTCTTATAGAAAATCCCATGAAATTACCAAAATCCATTAACAAGTATTATATCTATATATTTTAGACCTCCTTTTTTTTTTTCTACCCAAAAACGATCAGAAACACTGTTGCACCGGGTAACATGTCCCCTGCACCAGATGTGCTCTAGTGAGATCAATCCGCTGCTACAAATAGTCCCCAACAAGTCTATTATCTACTCCTGGTTAAGTAACGTTTGCTGAAAAAACAGCTGTTGTAGAGAATGGAGCCTTTTTTTTTTCTCTCCCTCTGCAGTCCTGCTTCCGTCTTCCTGGACCAGCAGGGTGGGTTTATAGGCTCCCGTTACAAGAAGGTGGTCTACCGCCAGTTCACCAATGACAAGTTCACCAAGCAGGTGGAGAGAACAGCCGATTTGGAACACCTCGGCATTATGGGTAGGCTTTCAGGACAGCAGAAATGTACAAACTGTGATTGTAAAGCAAAAGCCACAAATGATACTATATGTGAAACATTATGGATTTGTGTTTTACCTCTTATGTTTTAACGTTTAGTTAAGCTCCAGCTTGATTGGTCTTGCAATTAGAACACGCCTTCCCTTCGTGCAGGTCCAATGATTCATGCGGATGTGGGAGACAAGGTGAAGGTGGTTTTTAAAAACATGGCCTCCAGGCCTTATTCTATCCACGCCCATGGAGTCAAGACAGAAACCCCCGACGTCCACCTCACGCAACCAGGTACAGACAGACCAGCAGAATATCAGCTGACAGGGAGGCAGACAATCAAGAAACAGTGGAAATAAATATAATGTCTTTCCCAGGTGAGTCTCACACTTACTACTGGTACGTTACAAAGAATACAGGACCAACCACAGAGCAAGAGGAGTGCTCTGTGTCTGCATACTACTCCACTGCTGATGTTACCAAGGTATGCAAATACAGATGGAACACACACACACGCACACACACACACACACACACACATTCACATGCTTGTGTTGTCTCCCTGCCTGCCAGGACCTGTACAGTGGTCTGATTGGTCCGTTGGTGATCTGTCGCCGTAGCTGGGCCAGGTGAGTGTTTCTGCATCTGTGCGTTAATACAGAACTAATCAAATGAGTTAATAGTTACTAATGATATGCAGTATACAGTGCGCTTGTGCGATCTCCTGGTCTGACAAGGGTGGGTGGGTGATGGATAATAACCCAATAAATGGTTTTATAAACTGTGTTTCTTCCAGGACTTTTGGCGCAAAGAAGGAAGTAGAAGAGTTTGCGCTGCTTTTCCTGGTTTTCGATGAGAATGAGAGCTGGTAGGTAAAGAGAGTCTCAATACTCAACAGTTTCAGAAATTGCTGAAACAATGTCAGTTAGTCCGGATCATTCAAAGAAGAACTAAAGTGAAACATGTTGACAGTGAGATGTACAACTAGAGCCAATTATAAATTCACAGGGTCCCACCTCATGCCTTCCAATCCATTTTTTAGTTCACATGTTCTCCTTATCCCTCATTTATCCAGTTTGGTTGAATAAGAGCACCATTTTTGGCCTCATGAGACACACATACTGTACGCACTGTCAGTTCTGTCAAGAGCACAATCTGCTGTACAGTAATTAATTGGAAATATTATTACTGTTTTCATCATTTCAGGTATCTGGACGAAAATATCAGGACCCACATCAGGAACCCTCGCGCAAACTTGAAGGATGATGAAACCTTTATAGAGAGCAACAAGATGCACGGTGAGATGAACGAAAACGAACTGCAGTCATTTTGACAGATGGGATGATTTTTCTTGTTGCTTCATCCAAAGAAACGTCCTAATGTTTCCTTTCCAATATATGTGGGGCTTTTTTTTTCCCGTGTATGCAGCCATCAATGGTTATATGTATGGAAATCTGAATGGTTTGAACATGGAGGTGGGTGACAAGGTGTACTGGTACCTGATGGGAATGGGCAATGATGTGGACATACACACCGCACACTGGCACGGACACAGTGTGGAGTATAAGGTACGTGAGACATGCACGACACGCCCACGCAGTCACACATTATACAAACATACCCCGGTACGCAAAAACACCAACCCTCCTCTCTCTCCAGCTGGGTGGAGGTCCTCATCGCACTGACGTGTATGAGCTGTTTCCGGCCACCTTCCAGGTAAAAGCTCCAAACTGACTTCAACTGATTTTATTTGTCTTTTGCAATAACAACATGCTGCATGCTGCATTGCATCAACGTCAATAAATTCTCACTTATGCGTGTAACTTCTAGGCATCAGTGTAACCACCGAGGGGGCAAGAAACAAGAAATAGAAACAATAAAAGTAGAAAATTAATATTAACAATAGACACAGCTAATACAGATTAACTTTTAATTAATAATTAATCACTTTTAAGAAAGAAAAGACAGCAGGCAACTGAGGGAACTGTATTGGTAAAATGATGAGATGCTACCCGTGTGACTAATACATTATATAAAGCTTTAAAAAGGTGTTCCTTTGCCAATCCTACCATCCTTAACGGCAAATGAATACAAAATATTAAAACGTTTAAATCTTTAAAATGTAAAAAACGTAAAAGAAAGTTAAAATCTAGCATAATAAGAAAATGTTGCATCAGTAAGTTACAGGAAAACTAGACTCTCTCTGTTGGCTTGACAGTGCTGTGGAACATTAATAAAAATGAAACCAGTGAATTACGTGGCGTTCATCTTCGTCATCTTCTTCCTGCTCAGACAGTAAAGATGCGCCCTCAGTATCCTGGTACCTGGCTGCTCCACTGTCACGTCACTGACCACATCAAAGCAGGCATGGAGGCGATGTACACTGTTACTGAGAAAGGTAAAGAAGCGAGCTGAGGCCGGGAGACAAATTCAGACTAAGAGAAATAGCAATGGGGGATGATGAGGATGCTGTGTAGGAAATAACATGTTTGTTTCTCTTCGACAGCAAAGAGGAGGGGACTCTTTGGCTGAACAGCCGAGAAACATGGATCCAGAAAGAAGAAAATTTTATTTCAGTACCCAATCCACTAACCTCTTTTGCAAAGTCGAGATAATTACAGCTCGGAATAAAACATCACACCCCAAGAGTCATTTTATATTAAAATGTGCAATTGTATTAGTGTCTGACTGCTTTGATATGTTCCAAATGATAGTGAAGACTGTAAGACTACTGTAAAAAAAAACAACAACCCTGAATTTAACAGTGTTACATGACGCTCATGTGTGACCTGTAGTCAGGCAGCAGGGGGCACTGTAGCCTGACAGTACATTGTCATTGCATTGCGTGCGGAGCTGCTGGACTTTCAAGAAACAAAAATCATTTGTCCCACTTGAGAACATTGTTGTTTTCAGTGATGTAACTATCAACCTAAAGAGATCTGTAGGGGAACACCGTATCCTGTCAGAAGAGCCTCCGACCGATTACAGTCAGACAGGGATGTCCCGACCAAGATGGAGAAATGTTCCCCTAGATGTTGATTAAATATGTACCTGACACACTGAAGTTTTGGCACACCTCTTTTTTTCTTTTCTTTACAAACTTCTTGATCCAATTATTGGAGGTCCCGGTTCAAAACTGTAAAGATAAGCTTAAATTATTGATATGATATGAATAAACGTTAAGTCCTAAGGCTGGATTACTGCCCTGGGGCCCCAGACTCCCAGAGCCCCTCCAAAAGCACAAGTTCACTGGCTGTCAATTGGTTTGGGCAGTTCGATTAATTGTAGTTGTTGGGAAATTTGCACGACTGAAGAGCAATATCAGCTAAAGCAGCATTTTACACCATCTTTAGGCCCTGTCTCAAGGAGTGTTCAAATCGAGTTTTAGGACTTTATGTTAGTTTAGATCGTTGTCACATTAATATCACTAAATAAAAGTTGTGTTAAATCAAATTGCCTGAAAATAATCGACACAGAAAAGGCTGGGGATAGGTAGCAAAGGTGGACTGGCTGGTTTTTGGTCTTTGTGTACGCTTTACTTGATGAGAACTTGGAGGGGAAGTTTTCCTTTGCATCATTTGTGACTGAAAAACCTTTGCGGGCTGATTAACATGTCACTGAAGGAGTCGTGTGATAGGTTCTCGATTAGGGTTACAAAGAGACGACTGGGGGATTGAACAAATGTTAGCCTGCTGACATTAATCGCGGTTGGGTTTCACAGGCATGTACAAGTGGAAGCTTCACTTTAATGGACTCAGGAATTTAGCAGCGGCAGCAGTCTGTGACCTGCAAGTCTTGATCACTACAGTCACGGATCAGCGTGTCTGCAGTGTGATGTGTCTGGCTTTCTACAAACATGCACACAATAACAGTACGCTGTCAGTGCGCTGTGTGGATGCAGGGGCTGCACGACAATGATCTGTGGTTTAGACGCAGAGCTCGCCCTGTGTGATGCAGCGTGGACGCTGAAGACTATCTCAGGCTGCCACAGAGCTGACAGTTCCTCTGTTCTTCCAGCTGGTGGCGCTGCGAACAAGGCAGTTTGGATCCAGAATCACCTCAGGTACACTTACTTGTGGGGCTTCTTCAAGGCGATGCAACTATGAAGACTTTGAGTCTGTCAGTGTCCCACAGAGGGACCTTTACGGGGGGGGGGTTAGGGGTTAGGGGTTGGTAAATCCGCAAGTACTGATGAGACACTGAATTTCTTCCGTCACTCATACCATTCGTGTGAAGGTCGACACACATCCTACAAGTCTTTCATGCTCCGTCTGCGGTTCCCGGAGTCTAGTGTCACGAGGAAAGTGCTTGACAATGCAGTTTAGTATTCTGCAAATAGTTCCATAAATCGAAGAAGCGATGAGTCACTTTAGATGTCCCCGACTCAGATAAAAGCTACATTTTGAAAATAAATATGCAGTTTGACAGGCTTGTGAGGAGCCACTTTATTCCGATTTTGCCCTTTTTCATTGTTCAAAAGGGATCTGAGATTGTGAGGATTACCTATCATCACCAAACACACGCACGCACACACACACACACACACACACACACACACATACAACCAGCACACACCCAAAACTTAGAAGTGCTCACACACTGTACTGAGTGCAGATCAGTGTCTAAGCAGCCACCTGCAGTCCTCCATTAGCTGGCAGGGAAATGGAATTTAAAAGATTCAGACCATGAAATGTGGCCAATAATGCCAGCTCTGATCGAAACCTGTGCTGAATCTCAATGATGTGCTAACAGCTCTGTCACATTCAACTAGTGAAACTTTGCCTGACACTCGCTCTCACTCTCAATTATGGTGGCTTTGCCTGAGCCTTTCTACTACGCCAACATATACTATACTACATACTCTGCTCTTACATGCTGCTGAAGCCGGCTGAGCAAGACCCAGCTGTCTGATTGATGTAGTTAATTTAGAGCTACACATCAACAAAACAAAAAGTGTGAAAGCCATGCCAGCAGCATGTGAGGCTGTGATGTGCATACAAGCCAGAAAACAAAACGTTCGCGGATGACAACATGGCAACTTTGTCTTTCTTAGACCATTATACGGGTAAAAAATGGCAAAGTTTGGCTACTCAGATAAAATGAGTTTATCATCCGGTTGCCATGTCAAGAAATCTCAGACTCAGCTCAGTCAGGCACATTTCTAGACTTGGCTCAACTTTCAATCTAAACTTTGTCAGCCTCGGTGTTGGGTATGAATTGAGAAAAAGACATGTGAGCCAATAGGTTTGAGGTAGTATTTTGCAGCGTGACTATATTCACAGTGAAAATGCATCACTACTTGCACGAAACAAGGAGAAAAAGGGACAGTCCTGCCCTACAGACAATACCAGGGTCACGTGTCAAACAGCAGCTTTAAATACCTCCTGGTCAAACCACCTACATCTTACATGGGTGTGAAAAGACAACTAATGAAATCAGTCAAGTTAGTTAAGTACATAAAATGTGTCACTTCACAATCATTTAACTGTGCAATAACTGAAGAACACCATATTCAAGCTAGAGTTGGTCTTGCCAGGGCTGACAGGAAAAAAGAAAACACAAAACCCGAAGAAAAAAAACAAGACCAAGGCTTCCGCCCTGCCTTTAATCTCACTTGGTAAAGTCCAGCTTGCCGACACCTGGCAGAGCACGGGGTGTTCATGCGCATGTGTGTTCATGGAAAGGAGCGGATCTCGAAAAAGGAACATTTAGAGAGCAGAGCAAACAAGGTATCACTGAGCCACATACTATAACGAAATCATCTCATTTGTTGTCACGTCATGAAAGGCCGATGTCAAATTACATCTCACTCCCAAGTGTGCTCGTGGGCTCAGTGCTGCTTTGAGGTGAAAAAAATATGTGAAATCAATCAGTGATATACAGTTTCTGCTTCAATCTTCACACATGACCCTCTTCAGTTTGTTGTTTCATGCATTTTAGCGTGCCCGATTCCTGCTCTTCCACTGGTTTGTAGGAAGTGCAGCCTCAGGCAGACGCTAAGTGAGACAGGCTAGCTCTCCTGGCCAATGGGAGAGCAGGATGTGGGCACTCTTGATACGCCCAAACCAACACATGCTTCCTAAGTGACTACCTTTATTTCAGGCGGAATTAGAACAAATTGCGGCCTAAACTATGAGAAACTAGTTTGTACCTTTATGGTGGATTTAAAGGTATGCAACCAGCTCTCATGAGTGCTCGTTCTTTGCACGTTGTGTTACATCTGTACTGCCGCGCGTCATCTGTGCATGCATTTTTGAGTGTGTAATTACATTTCATGGAGGCATCTCTGTGGTCTTTTATAGTGGGATGCTTTCTGACACAGACTCAGCCCAGTATCAGGCCCTGAAACAGCCCTGTCAGTGTGCTGCTGAAACAAACGCTTGTTCTGGCTCTGCCTGGACCGAGGGCCTATTAGGACTGATCGCCTGCAACATCAGCATGTTGGAAGCAGATGGCTGGTGGTGCCAGCAGTCGTATCTCTCTCCCACACCAGGCTCTCTGGGTAGATTCGACATAAGCTTAATTAATGATTTGATAACTGCAGAGGCGTTAAAAGGAGCATGGAGACAGGCGTGAATTTCAAATGTAAGAGCTAAACTGACTAGTAATGCGATGTGAAGGGATTTCTTACACATGCTTTCCTTTCTCACATGCGCTCCCTTTCTCTCTCTGTCCCTCACACTTGCTCAGATTGGCCCAGTGTGAGCTCTACAGCATGCTGTGAGTAAGATATAAGTTGCAGATATAGGAACTAAACAAAGCGTATGTGTACTGAAGGCTGTGCTCCTTAAAAGCCTGCACACTATAGGGAGCAGCCAATCGTTCTTAAGTTGTAGTCAACCATCTGTGAGATATGCAAGTCAATTTGGATGAGTAAAGGTAGGCTGATAGATCTTAGTAGTGTGGGGATTTTTAGTCCAAAACACCATGGATGTTTTGAGACTCCAAACGACCACAAACAGGCACAATCACAGCCACAAAAAGATGCAAGAACAACCGCAAAGAGACTCAAAACAACTAAGAGACGCAAAATGACCACAAAGAGACTTAAATCGACCACACAAAAAAGACAAAAACTGACCACAGACATGCAAAAAAGTATACTGCATACTGCGTGCTAGACTTTGGCCAAATCAGTATGTACTGCTGGTATAGTAGCTGGTTTTCAATACAGCCTTGGTCTCTGACCCCAAAACTGCCAACTTTTATTCTGAAGGTGCTTTGTGCTGCATCGTAGTGCTGCACTTACTGCATACGTAATATTGATGATTCACTTCCGAACAGCCTTCCTGCTACAAAACAAAAACAAAAACAAAAACCTTCATGCCATTTTGCACCACAGATGCAGAAAACGTCCCATTTCCCCCAGCCAGCCTGGAAGGGAACATGCTTGTGCACTTGTGTGGTTTCTATGGAAACAGAGCAGGTCCGATGTCAGGGGGACAGCATGTGTGATCTCTGTGGCTCTGTCGCTGAATATATCAACCCTATGAAACACACCACATTAATTCTTTGCTCTCCCAGGAGAAGAAAAACAGCAGCCACCTGTCAGCAAAACAAAAAAATCCCCTCAGGCCGTGAGTAAAACCACACACAAGCGCCAGTTTCCAATAAAATCCATCAGAATCATCCTAATCCCACAAGTATCTGTCTGGAAGCTGGAGACTTTGGCCTGAGTCTGTTCTTGCACTTCGCCTTTCCTCCACCTCTGAGCTTCTCTGCTGCGGTTTGTGTACCATCACCAGCAGCCACTAGCACCATCTTTCCCTCAATTCAACACACTCTTATATAAAGCACACTACTTGACCAAAAGTATGTGGAGACAGGGACGTAACTAAGTAATTAAGTGCTGTACTTACTTTCTTACTTCTACTCCACCACATTTCAGAGGGAAATATTGCACTTTAACTCTATTTTACTACTTATATATGACATATATAGTAACTGCTTACTTTACAGATTAGGATTTTACATAAAGAAAGTTGAGCCTTTTGTGATATTTCAGATGTCTGTAAGTTGTTATTGGATGCCCCATTCGAAACTTCTCAGATGGTTTCATTTAAATGACTGTTTGAGGCCCAAAGAGTCAAAATGATCCATTATTAAAAAAAAGAAGCAAAGATTGAATTGATTCATTGAGAGAATGAAAACAGATTTGTGGAGCAGAACTTTTTTATTTTGTCCTCTCCCGCTAATCATCTCACAGCACCCCGCATGTATTTTGTGACATATATTGGTTGGAGTGGAATTCCAACCAACCCAACCTCTGTGGACGACCCCATCAGTGCTCTTACGGATGGAGGAAAGCAAATCCCTGCAGCCTGGTTCTAACATGTTTATGGAAAGTCTTCCGTGGGGAGTCGACGCTGTCTCCCCAAAAAAATTGCTAAATGGTTGTGCCGGATAGTTTTTGGGAAGAAACGTAGCTGCTGCCAAGATTGTTCTCACGGGCAGCAGCTTTCCAGTCCTGTTACATTGTGTTCTGCACAGTTGCTGTAGGCAGGTCGTCGAGGTAGATGGTAACAGTACATAAAGGTGGGGAGGGGCATGGTGGAGCAGCGATTGTCCACCAGTCATCGAGTGAGACACTGAACCCGAAGAAAAGCCTCAAGATGAGACTATAGATACTACGAGTATGTATGCGTGTCACCTTGTTCACGTGGAGTGCTCTGATAATTGGAAGATGATTACAAATCATATGAGAGCAGGATGTTCCTTTCCTAATTTCTCTCTCCAGAAGAAATGTGAGCCATACAACGTGGCCGTTAAGCAGATTGGTGCAGACATACTCAACGCGCTGTAATTAAAAGATTTAATTTTAGATACAGACAAGCGCAGGACTTGTGGCAACAAACATTTGCACGTTACAGTGGAGAGATAGGTTTTCATTTTTTATTTTTCTATTTTTACGGTAGTTGGTGCCAGATCATTACCATGAGACTTCAACTTAAAAGTGCACAAATATTGATTAAAGTGGTCTTCCCGTTAGGATTTAATTCTTGTTATCCGGAGCTGAAGTAACACAGAACAAAAAAGGAAAGGCAAAGTGACTGTCTGGGGAAATTTGAAGTCCAGCTGGAGTTTCAAAGCTTGTTTTTTTTTTTTCTTTTCTTTTCTTCTTCTTCAGTGCCAGCTGGTCATCTTGTCTCAAATAAGACAGTTCGAATGGAGTTTAGCCAAGGACATTTACGCGCTCTGACATTTTTTTTTGTTCTCTGTAGTCGACTCTCCTGGTGACAAAAAAAAAAAAAAACCCTGAAAAAAACACCTCTTGTGTGTTGTTGTGATTGAATGACCTTGGGTTTGTTTGTTGCTGTCAAACTCTGACACAATGCGCTGGTGAATCTGGGGACTTTGATTCTTAAGACTCAAGTTTTTCAGCAACATTCAACACCAGCAGATTAAGACCCCCCCCCCCGGAGACTTGAACGTCCACTGCTGTCAAATGTCCTGTTTGTCTTTCATTTTTTTTTTCCTCTAAAAGGCTACACATGCTTTATATTGTTCAGGCAATTTGAAACACACAGGCTTCATTAGCGGCTGTCAGTTTTCACAAATTACTTGTTTAATAGGCCATTATTTTTCAGGCTCTGCTCGGCATGAGCACCAGCGTATATATCCACTCGACTCCCCATCAGTTTCAGCCAGTTTCTCAAGAAATGGTCACTCCGTTTCGGGTCACTGACAACCTTTTAGCCCACCTTAAAACTAATTATGAATTCATTGTTGAGAGCAGCTTAAAGTCACAAAGTCATGAATCATTTCTGTCCTCTGCACTAAGCCTGATCAAACTGAAAGGGAACTATTTAGTGCAGAGGATTTCCCTTCTTTCAATCCAGTGATTAACGCCCGCAGTATTAAGAAGGATGAGCTGACGAAATGACGATACAGCTGATTTAGTCAGACCGGAGGGCAGACTGTGTGGGTGGCAGAGTGGCCTGTTGGCCAGAGAGACTGTCTCATAACTGATTTCACCCATAGATTGCATGTCCATCAACATCTGCGTGTCTCTGAGCAACACGCTGACCCTCATCCACCTCATTTGAAATAGCCGAAGACATCATATCAGCCTCAACTGGACAGAAAGTTCTGCCTGTATTCGTCCATCCATGAATTTCTGCTATTTCTTCCCGTGCTAATCTTCTCCGCCACTTCCACTTGTCCCTGGATGCCGCTCTTTAAACATCGTTGGAATATTAATAAATATTATAGACATATTATTGTACAGCCCACCGCCTCCCCATCACCACCGTGATCATGTTCAGGCAGATTCAACTGAGAGTTTCCGTCCACCGCCTGTTGACTTTAGTCCACCACCAGCAGCAGCGTCTAGATCGTGGGAGGATCCTGTCTCCTATCTCGTGTCTTCTTGTGGGCCTTTTCCTAATGAGGATGTTTCATTGATGTCTTTCTCCTGACCTCAATGAATATTGTTATACACTTCAAATTAATTACTCCTTTGACATCGACATAAAAGGGTTTGAATCCTATCTACAAGGAAGAAGCAGAGACCGTCCTCCCCTGGAAAAAACGACAGCGTCAGCAGCGACATCTATTTATCTTCACATGACAAGCGTCCCCCAGTGGTAGTAGTTATGACTCCTGCCTGTCGAGGAGCAAAGGCGGCAATAATATAACTGTTTTTATAGAGCCACAAAGTCCACAGAAGGAGGACGGTCAGGACGGTTGGATGGGTCGTCACAGGAGACCACTGTTCATTTACTACAGCCTAAACGCTGATTTGTAATGGTTTTAGAAGGCACCGACGAACAACGTTGTCCCGCTAATGGGGGCGTCAGATCGGAAAATGCTTACATGTTTCGTTCTGGACTGCAAAACAGTATATTTTGTAATCTTATTCAAAGGACTTGTTACATACAGTACCAGAGATTTAGTATATTTCAGCCCGTTTACTTCAAAGCACATATAATTTACACCGCCATTAATGATTTCCCAAGGTGTGCGTTCCTTTTGTGAATGTCTTTCCTTTCCTTCCAGGCAGCCATTGTTTGGTATGGCAACCAACACGCAGAGACTTGAAATGGGCTTACATTGTGCTATCATTACATTATATTGCAGGCACACGGGCTGATTGATTTGACAAGTGCAATGGAGTACTACACAACAGTGATGAATGTGAAAAAAATACATGCAGACATGAAGTTCACTGTGATGGATTACCAATTTAAATTCTCAGCAGATAAACTTAGAAACTGTGTAGGGGTGAATCGAAGTCAATGGCTTCCTGTAACGGGGGAAATACATCAGTAGTCAGTAGTAGCGTTGAGTGATTTGTAGTCATGGGGCTAAAACGTGAAGAAACAGCGGCATGGCCCTTTAAGAACAAGTGGTTGTCTTATGTTATCTTTATCTAACTTGTCTACCCCAGAATATTTAAATCATTTTGCAGCCAAGATGGAGGTGAGACAGTACAGGGCAACACCCAGAGCGTTGCCTCCGAAAAAGGAACCAGGCGTGTTGTCATCCAACTAGATTTTAAGCGTCCAACAGAAATGTCATTCAAGTTTAAACCTTCCTAACCCAGCCTTAACCTTAACTTCAGAAGAAGGCATGCGCCACTTTACCTTATGCGGAAACTATAATTTCAGAGTTAAACCCTTTAAACTGCACTTTTACAGATGACAGTTTGTACAGTTGCTTTCCTCAAACTACCTGAAACTGCGTAACTCTCCTGGACGATTCGTGGTTCAGAGAAGCTGTTCTGACAGAGAACTTTGGAAATCACAGCCCTCTCCTATTGTCCTTGGTTCATCCCCGAAAGCTCTTTTTTCATTAACAAGCTCTCATCCTTTTTTACTAGAGTTGCCCTTGACTCAAGAAAATCTATACTGAAGGACTGTAGGGAATAATAGAGAAGGTAATTTGATCTAAAAATCTCTGTATTTGCTTATCCTCTGTTTTTTGCCTGGGAGAGCAAAAAATGTTACCAGACAAAATGACTTTTGATTTAGTTTTAATTCTTGTTTCTCTGATTTAAGCTGACTTATTGCTGAGCGGTCCCCCATTACATCTTACCAAGCTGGTCATTGGCAAAACCGAGCTCATGACAAACCAGCTCCCGATGGTTTCTTCAGTATTTTTTGAATAGTCAGTTTTATCGGTTGGCGTTGGTGTGTCAACATATGTCAGGGGTACACTGGATACCAGTGTATGTTGAACAATTCCACAGTGTAAACACACTATCATGGTATTTATACGTTCCTTAGAGAAGTTAATTGCTCAAAAAAAAAAACACATACAGACCATAGAGACAGTTTTTTTCACCTCTTGCAAAATGAAAGTACGTTACAGAACCTGAACATGTGTTTTGAGTTGACCATGGTGTTAAGATATTAAGATATTACATGTTGATTACAGCAGACAAATATTCCGGTTGAATTGGTTTTCATTTCTGCGGTTGCATACATTCCAGTGTTTGAATGATGTCCATCTCAAAGCAGCTATAATCAATATTGCTATATAAACAATGGATCGCAGGACTACTTGTATGTGAAAGGGGTTGCTTGTGGTGATGAACCCACATCTCCTGGAACAAACAGGCAAAGTTAGCGACCAGCTAAATTCATAGCGGAGAATTTGGAAGCTAAAGCCGGGTATTTTATTTTTCAGGAGTCACTGGAGTCCAAAACAAAGCCATTTGGATGTGTTAATAGGCAACTGTTCGCTGACACATTTGCCATATTAACTTTACATGGCGATAATATATCAGTGTTGTGTTTACAGCTCGTTGCTGCTGCCCCCAAGTGGCAAAAACGAACAAATAAACACACAAAGTATAGCTGATGTGATTAAATCTTGGTCTTGTGTAGTTCTAATGTCTCTGATGTCTAAGGCTGTGTATTGATCCAGCTAAATGTGGAAAAATGTCAGTGGTGCCATTGTCGATCAGCAGAGTGGCCTTTCCGGATCTTTCTCATTAACTCAGTAACACCCACCGTCTGCTGTCACTCACCGAGCAGGAATATCTGAGAAAATTGGCACCCCCCCCGCCCCGATGCAGAGAGAATAAAGATGAGGTTGATCAAACATTTAGAGACCAGACACTATGTGTTCATTGTAATGTGGAGCCGGAGTTTACTATTCACTCCGTGTTCACCTCAACCTGGCTCAATCCCCTTAAGGCGGAGAATCACTTTCTCAGTTTAAAGACATGAAAACACAGGAGAAGTGGCTTTTTTTTAAATCAGATCACGTTCTTTAATTAGAGTCACAAGGTGTACCATTTTAAGCATCAAAAGATCCCTGTCAAATTGACAGCGATATCTTGGTTTAATTACCATAAACAAATCACACCATTGTCAAGATGGTAGCCTCTGTCTCACCTCCGTGGTGATGGTGTCTTAAAAAAAAAAGTTTAACATTGGCGACACCTCCTTAAGAACTTGTTTTGTCTTTCACTCCAGAGAATGAACATGTCGAAAAGGACTGTTCTTTCTGTCTGTCTTTTTTTTTTAGTTTCGTGCCCTCAGTTTTTTGACAGAAATACAAACTATGAATTTTATTTACTAGTGCTGAGACACACTTGTATGACGATATGCACCCATCTAGTACCACAGCCACGACGCAAACATACTCCACCAACGGAGACGTTTTCACTCACGTTGCCTGATTTAGACCTCTTCTCAGGAGTGTGGCATGTATAAAGCAAAAAAGGCAAACGTTTTACATATAAATATACATAAATATACATATATATATATATATATGTATACATATATATTTAAACTTTCAAACACATTGACAACAAACCTACCTCATCCTCTTTTTTTTTTTTTACCCAATTGTATTGCACTTGTTAGGGTGGGACAACTTACTCTGTAATCTATCTTTTATTGGTCGATAGAATCAATGACATCACATAAATTCAAGCACACCTCCAGCCAGCTTGAACTTGACTAGAGGCAGATTATTTATTCTGTTAAGGAGAAAAGTTTGAAAGTTTAAAGTTTCTCCTCTCGATCCGTCTTGATTATACTCAGCTGACAGTCTGCTGAAGTAGTGGTTACATTCGGGCACTGTTTGTTTTTTACAGAACAGCAGGCCGGCGAGTGTAACGTACAGATTTTTCTGTAGCCACTCGGCAGTGACAATCTTATAGATCCTAACTTTAAACAGAAAGCAGAGTTAATGTTTTAAAACCCGGACCGGCGTTTTGTAAGCACAAACCTCAGAGTCTGCTCCTTTAATAGTGTATTCACCCTCAGGTTATTTGATTCGCGTCTACAGAGTGTATCAACAAGGGGAACAAAAGATGGGAAATGCAGTTTTTACACAAAGTTACAACTGGTTTTAAAGTATTTGGAGTGTGTTTCTAGAGTTAAATATCTTGCACAGCAACATATATAAGTTTTTGTTTATGAATCCATCGTCGTTTTCTTACATTCACTAAAGGTAATGGGGTTTCTGTCAACTTTCTCCAGTGACCTGATGTCATGTAAACACTGCAAGAAACCGAGTTCTCATAATCAACATTGGAGATTAGACAAACCCGATTCCTCCGGCTGGATTTCTCCTGACGAAGACGATTGTCCCATATATGCACTTACCTGCATGACCAGGTTTCTAATCAGCTTTTTACATGTACTCACGTGTATGACAAGATGAAACAAAAGATTGCATCTAGCGGTCCTTGTGTTTAACGTATTTTAATTCAAACTCTGACTGAAACTGACAAAGAGAGCTCTAGATGTCTAAATAAGTCTGCCAATTAATTTGGACTATTTGTAAAATTCCTCACTCCGTAAGTACAAAACTGTGCGCTCATGTTAGGCTGCGGCCTAAATCAGATCCAAAATGAGGTCAAGTCTAAATGTAAATGTGCTGTCCAATTTTTTTGTGCATACTTGGGAATAACGTTGTTTTAATTAGCTTCACTTCAATGTGCACATCTTGATCACCTGGCTTACCCACTTGTTAGCTAGCCCTATGAAGTTGGTGTTTTGCAGCAGGAAGTGAACACAATGATGTCTTTAAAAAAAAAAACGGGTAAAGCAAGTCAGGAGCCAGATCCAGGTCAACAACAACAACAACAACAACAACAAAAGCTCTGTCTAACATTGACGCTGCAGACCATTTTCTAATTCACAATGAAAATACATTGATTTACTGTTTATGCCAATTAGTAAATGTTCAAAAATGCCCCTCGGCTGTTACTTGATGAGTTGCATGTCAGCCAGCGGACTGTGCCGTGCGCAGAAACGGTGACACTTGAATCCTGCAAAACGTTGACGTACACCTGACCGGCGTGGCAGACGTTTGCCTTTTCTGACAGAAAGACAGGACTTTCACCCAGGAGACTGCTGCTTATGCCCAAAGTGAAACCAAAGGTCAACTTTGACTTATTTTAACCCAAACCATGATCTTGTCCTAAACCTAACCAAGTAGTTTTGGTGCCTGAACCTAAGCAAACCGCAACAGTTTCACAACCTTAAGCTTAGGGTTAGAAAGGCTTTCTGGCAGCAAGGCCTGAGACTTATAATATGATAATGTTTATTAATTGGTCATTTCACTGTTTTCCTGTCATTTTACAAAAGTGGCCCCTGGGCAAAGCAAGTTGAGTATCCCTGCTGTGTTGTACATCTTAAAGCTGCTGACATTGGGCAAAGGCAGCGTAATGTATGAAGGTAACCCATGGTTGAGTTGAACTAAAGGCCTGTCTGCTCCGCGCTTGCCTCCTCAGTGTAACGAGGTGGACTTGACTGCGTGTCAACACATTCAACCCGTCGGGCTATTGCCATTCCCACTGGGTTAAAAGCAGTGGGGTGTGCTGGTGAACGCCACACACACACACACACACACACACACACACACACACACACACACACACTCGTTGTCTGCTCCTTCATTATTGATGCTCTCCATATCTCTCCATCCTTCGTTGGCCTGCACAGTATATTATAAAGCTGTTTAATGAAACATAAATGGATGTGGTGGAATTACAATAACATGCCTCTCTGACTTTGCCTCTGACAGTGAATCCTGATGGTTTGAGGGCCAAGCTGCTGCAGCCGAATGGGCGGTAATAACTTATTACTAATATAACGCAATATCTGTCAGAGATCTCCAAAAGCCTCTTTAGCACCGAAGATATTAAGACGTGAATCATTTATTTTCTCCCAATAGAAAAACCTAATTGAGACTCCTTTAGGACTTCCATTATTCATGTGTCTGCGAGCTGTGGTCAGATTCCAGATAGGCTGGGAATCCAAAGATCAGCGTAATTATAGTATGACAAATGGCCAACCAATGCATCAGACAGAAGTGATTTTCTCCCAAGGTCCTGCGTATTATTTTGCTCTTTCATTCTTCAGCCTCCCCCTCCACACCAGGTACCTCGTAGATCACGCAGCTACAGTATTACTCTGTTCATTTTCAGAATAACAATGGACTCGTGGCGAGATTCCAGCTTCCAATGAGCCGACAGAGCAGAGGTAAGAATAAAGTGTGGTTATGCGGCCATGCTTTAGTGGATAGTTAGCCTACTCTTATCAGTGGGAGGCACAAAGAGCTGGAGCTCTGTGGTGAGGAGGGGAGGAGACCCTGGGGGAGCAACATGTGAGCCTTCAAATCCTGACAGTGGCAAGGACATGACAAGACATGCAGACAGTGCGATCTTCTGCAATGACTGTGCGCTAAATGAAACTTCGTCAAAGGTCATTTGTCGGTGCCTTGCCTCCAAAACTCACCCACATGACAGTTACAAAGACAACTCATTCCAGCATTCTCTGATCTTCCACCCCCAGGTGATTCAACGTAAACTACTCCATCAAGGTAAAGATTGTGGTCTTGGTCAGGGAAAGATCGACTTCAAGGTTAGAGAGTAGAATTGGCTGTTTGTAGGATGTTTGTGAGAGTGTAAGCCATAGTCTCCAACGTCACCGCCTTTGTGTGTCCATACAATCCTAGCCTCCAATGTCCATGTTGTCCAATGTTCCAGCTCCCGCGCAGCAGCTGGAGATGATCCGCTGCCATTCTAGCTGGTGTGTCAGTATCAACCACACGCCTGACCGCAGGCTAACATGGCTAACGTGTGGCTCTTTCCACAGCTCCATCATCTTTACACATTGGGTCTATTTTTTGCCGGAACAGCTTGCGTGCTTCAGTGATGCATGAAATTCACTTTTATGCTTATGTTTACTGACAATTTAATTACGCATTGAGTAGTTATTGACTGTAAATAATGAAAAAAAAACTCTTGTTTTATCTGACGTGTGTGAAAACCAGGAAAGGGAATGCTACGCTTTTCCTTCTGCTAATAGCATCAGCGACGTGTTTACAGTAATTAAAACAAGCCAGATGTGCATTTAAAAAAAAACTAAAAAAATGTTTTGCTAGTTAAACACAAAAAAAAATACAATATTGGAAATGTGGCTGCTGAAAAACAGACATGCCACTTCTAAAACACTTTCAGTGGACAGTGGGACAGTGAAGGCCGTCGTGCTGGATCGAACCGCATCCAGTGGACGCCCAAGGTAAGACTTGATTGGCAGCATAACAACATCATGCTACTTCAACCCCTGCCTCATGCGAGCAAACATCCAGCGCTGTCTGGGTTTTTTTTTTGGAGAAGACAATCACTAAACTTACTGGAGGTCATTTTAAGCCGTCTGAACAGACAAACAGGACAGTTTGTCAGTCATTTCTTCTCAGTATAGACGTATAGAATTTCCTGTGTGTTAGAACTGATTAGACACTACATCAAAACGGTAAAAAGTGACCTGTCTATGTTTGCGTTTCCCAGAGGAAATAATATTCATGTGTGCTGAGACTTCTCTTTCCTCAAACCGATGCTGCATTCATCGTAACATGTTACGTTATGCACAAAGGCACGGATAGAAGGAAAATATTGTCCACATCATCCCAAAAACTGTCCTGAGTTTCACTGTCTTTTTGATGAATGAGCCTATTTGATGGTCTGCTTGCCTATCAGTTTCTCTTTGGCTGCTGTCTAACTGTGTTTTTACATGTATGTCTGTATTTTCTTTCTTTTTTTTTTTTTTCTTGCCGTCATTCTGCCTCTCTGTCTTCGTGGATTCCTGCCTGTGTGCACTCTGTTGATCTGCCCGTGTGCACGTCCGCCCATGAGTCTGTCTTGGTTTCCCAAAGGAATGAGATCCCATGTCAGAGGAAATGGCTCTGACAGGCAGGCGGCTCGGAAATCCTCCTAACGACCCTCCCCTGCTCCTCCATACTGCTGACCTTTCACATCTACGGCATCAGCACTTATTCTGTCAGAACAGCGTTTTTTACCCTGCATCCTGTTTGGTTTTGTGTCAGGAAGGGAAAGAGACAAAGGCTACGCAGACATCGCTTCGGCCCTAAAACCGTATTGGTGGCTGCTGTTGGCTGATTAAAGAGACGCAAACCAGAGAGAGATAAGACTCAAAATCGAGGACACAGGCCAGCCCAAGGTCAACTTCATCCTGTGTCCTCGATTTTGAGTCCTCTCTGTCCCGCTAATCTGTGTCTGAGAATAGAGAGCCCTCACCGATGTCTACAAATGCTCAGCAGGATGCCATATCGCTAGCGTCACAGGTTCCTGCTGAGTGCACCCAGCGACTATTTTTCTGCATGGATTCATTTGATCGGAGTGTCTTCATTTCATTCATGTCCCTCAGCCTGAGCGCTCTAATAGGAGGTGTCACACCTGTCCTACACCTGAATGGATCAATCGCTTTGGCTCGCTGCAGATAACCTCCTCAGAACTGCTGTCACTCTGCAGTTTTTAAACCTCAAAGCTCCAGATCTCCAGTTGGACATTTTCTCAGACGACTCAGAAATGTGTCTGCTGGAAAAAATGAGACATCGAATAGATTTTTTTTTTGCGCCACAAATCTTTCACACAAGAGTACTCGAGTGGGCTGGCGTGGAAGCAGAAAAAAAAACAAAAAAACAGAAGAGAGAAAACGTCTCAGAGAGAAATCTACAGTTAGACGCCGTCTAAAAATCTTTCCACTGAAAAATGTAATAACTTCCTCCGCCCTGGACCTTCTCAACAGGAGGCAGTTAATGATGCTTCTGGGTTTAGTGACCTAATATCCATTATATCCATTACAGTCTGCCGTCTATGTTCCTTGCTGGCCACCCACCTTCTTTTTTGCTTTATGAGAGAGAGAAAATAAACTTTACAAGAACTGAAAAGCATGAAACTTTTCAACATCTCCAAGAAGAGGTCAAATGTCCGTTTAAAAAATACAGACGCAAAATACAACGCAGCACATTTCCAATCTATTTACCATGAAATTTCATTAGAAATGATATTAAATTGCAAAAATAATACAGCATATCTCAAACTGACTCTCAAAAAGTAGCTTGCGCATTCATCTCAAGCGGGTTAGGCTACTGTAACGCTCTATTTGCAGGAAAGAGTTCTTACACGTACACAGAAATTTGAACATATCACTCCGGTCCTGAAAGCACTGCATTGGCTCCCGGTGCAAGACAGAATTACCTTCAGAATCCTGCTAATAGTCTATAAAGCACTTAATGGTTTAGCTCCTCAGTACATTTCTGACTTGCTCACTGATTATAACCCAAATGAGGCCTCTTAGGTCATCATTCGGGGGTCTTTTAGCTGTACCCAGAATTAGATCCAGGTGCGGTGAGGGTGCCTTTTGTTACTGTGGTCCTGTTCTCTGGAACAAGCTGCCTGCTGACTTGAGATCCGTCACAACTGTGTCCGCATTCAAAAGCAAACTCAAAACTTTCCTATTCTCTCAGGTGTATGGTTAACTACTGTGTGTGTGTGTGTGTGTGTGTGTGTGTGTGTACTCATATGGCTTGTACAGTTGGTTACATGTGCGGTAATTGTGTTGCTGTGTGGTATTTTTAGTGTATGTTGGTGGGTGCATGATTCATTGTATTGATGTTGCCTATGTTACCTATTTTTTTTTATATATTTTGTCCAAAGCACATTGAGTTTAATTGTAATGTCACAAAACACTGACAGTGATATACAAGTTAACTTGGATGTTGTATTCACAGCTTTGTAACTTTCTGAAAGCTCGCGGTTCTTAACGTAATGTATATACATACTGATGTTTTTAAATATGTTGGGGCCTATGGGCGTTACCTTTGGAATGTTTTAAGTTCATTTTCTTGCGAGTAGCATGACAGTGAAATGCAGATAACGCAAAATCACCAATCATTTTCGAATTGTGAGCCTGCGGCCGGAGGCTGAGACCGGGGACGATCTACAACGGTATGACGCGCAGTTTGAATGACCCCGGTCCCCTTCAGTTTGTGCATGTAAAGATTTATTCTTCATTTGACAGTAAAATAACGCGAAGAAAATCCAGTGTATGCAGTTGTATGTGGCAAAATGGGCTCCTACACAAGATGATGTTGATTTTTTATTGTCAGCCTTTCTCATTGCCTTCCAACACAACCCTTAATGATCTGCCTACCTCCATGGTTAAGGTGTGATTGTGGAATTATCATGGTTGAATGAAACCAGTGCTGACGTCGGAAGAAGTTGGGATGCTTTTGCGGCACCAATAACAACATCGTGCTTCATCCGCCTCTTCTACCGGGAGACAACAGTCATTATTTACACATTTGTGTTTTTAGCACATCTGTTGTCTTCTGCTGAGGGGCGGCCTCGATCGTGCCATCATACGGCTGAGAACTGGCTACTTCCCGCCTCTGTGTCTGTCTCTCACGTTGAAAATCGGCGTGCTTTTGTGTGAGACCTTCTGGTCACGCCGTGCCATCCGAGCAAGAGAAACTTTGAAGTTGAAAATCAATTTTTGAGGGAGCAAATATTTAATCACAAGTAGAACCTCATTCTCTGAGTATGCACAGCGGCGCTCTGTGGAAGGACACGCTCTCCAACAGCATAATGTATCGTGTATCTACATTCAGTCCTTATACTGCTTCATTTCTCCATTGGTCCAGAGGGTAGTCAGCAGTGGTCTCGGAAGGATTAATTATAAACCCCACAACCAAACAATCTAATGAAAACCTGTCAGTCTGTCTGCTCGTTTTTCTGATTTGCTGCCCATCTCTGCTCCTCATTAGAAGACTCAAGATAACACAAAAGAGCCGAACCGACTGTCGTGGTAAATCCATATTTCGCAGTGAGTTCGCAGAATTATCATGCAGTATCTGTGATTCTTTAGAGTCTAATGAAATTCTGTACATCGGGAAAACACACACAGTCTGCCATCCGGCCGCCGTCCTCTGCAGCCTTGAGCGGTCTCGCAGCTACCACTTAATAACACTTTCACATTGACATTCATTGGAAACGTTTGAGGTGGCAAACTTTTGCTCGATGGTTTCGCAGCAACAAGCTTATGAATTCAACATCGGTTTTGGAGAACGACTCAAACACTGTTGTTTTGCCTGTGTGATATGCTGGAGAG
The DNA here is from genome assembly GCF_043641665.1 of Enoplosus armatus. Classification (NCBI taxonomy): domain Eukaryota; kingdom Metazoa; phylum Chordata; class Actinopteri; order Centrarchiformes; family Enoplosidae; genus Enoplosus; species Enoplosus armatus. Next base: position 23,476,002 of record NC_092186.1, on the reverse strand, counting down.
TCTTTGGTGTCCTGTTTAGAGAAGCCAGACATTAAGTCATCTACAGGAATATTGATGTCTCAAAACAGTGTCTGGTACATCTCCATTTACTCTAAACTCGGGCGCATTTGTCCAGCCAGAAACACTCCTCTCCTCTAAACTTCCTCTGCTGAAATTAAACTTCCTTTCCAGAGAGCACCCCAAGGCATCCTAATTGCTCAGGGTGTCTTCATCTCTTTGCTTTTTTTTTTTCTTTCTTTCTTTCCCTGGCTTCTGGCTGAAATATGATGAAATAGAAGGTGCACTCACAAAAAAGGGCTGGTGGTGGAAAATGCAACATGAATTATGGGGAGCAGAGGAGGTACTGAGAATGTGAGAGGCTGCAGGTTTGACGGACAGGCGAGGCTTCGCAGTGTTCTATTAGGATAGATTCTCAGGAACTTCACCACAATTTATGAATATTTTACTTTTCGTTTCCCTCTGCATGTCACGGCCCTGTTACACGAGGTTTCTGTCGTGCTCTCTCATTGTAAGCAGGTCGTGTGCATTGTGCTGGACCACTTCAAAGTCTCGTGTTGAACCAGGTTTGATCAGGTATTTGCTGGAGTTTTACTTATTTAGTACTAGCAACCGTTCCACAATAAAGAGAGTCGTTTGATTTAGTGTTAAACATATCAAAAAGTGTTTAATGAATAAGTGTCTCATGTATTGTTTTTCACCTACTTCAGCCATTTTGCTGGCTAAATATATTCATACCTCCTCTGTCATGCCCACACTGTGCAAGCACCTCATTGTGCAGGCTGTTGTTTCATCACAGGGTTCATCACACTCAAATGTTTATAGAATATTCAGCACAAAGCAGAGTTAGTGTATATATTTTGGTTTAATTGATCACAGGTTGTATCTTTAAGTAGCTGTAATATATATTTACATTTTATCAAAATTCTGATGTAATTATACTTACACATGGTAGTATTTCTATAATATTTTTGTGGCACCAAAAAGACAAAAAGTAGCTTCAACACATTTAAGGATACTGCATATTGTGACATGTATTGGTTTATTCATTCATGTGCAATTCATATGCACTGGTTAAAATGGTTGATTATGGAAACACACAGTTTACACCATTTACAGTTCACGTGCACAAGGATTCATTCGAACAAAAAAAAAAAAAGCAAATGGAAACAGCTCATTATTACCATAAGAACTGTTATAATATGTTACTAATATGTAGATATGAGGTGTCAGGTGCAGAAGTCCATTTACTTTGTTCTCTATTAAAGAGAGTAAATTTGGTTTGGTGCTGTTCAAATTTCAGCTCAACAGCACCCGTTTTTGTCATGATTTGAAGCTTCCACAACACATTTTTTATTAATTAACACAGTGTCAAGTCTTACGCACGTGAATATACATTTTTCAGCTGTTATCCCTGTGTTTGTATTTGTGGAAGAAGGCTCCTCTATTTGTAGCTGAGCTTATTGTCTCCATGTTCTTCTACCAAACCCTATTTTCATCCTCTCACACTGACACCAGTTTCCACATAAAATGGCAAAGAAAGCTCCTGTCTGAGGAGAGACACTGGCATTGTGTTCGAAAGCAACGGCTGCAGGCGCGATCCAGGAGATCTGACTGGAACTGTGAGGAAAAGCTGACAGAGAGGAACAGAAAAGCGCGAATTTCCTCTCTCCCTTGGTCCCAGCCGCTACATGCACCATAAGCACAAAGGAAACAAACAGGAGCCTACAGAAGCAGGTCAATAAGGATCAGACATTTAATTTCTGTCTCTTCCACACCAGAAGCTGTCTGAAGGATAGGAAGTAATTATTGGATGCAAGTGAAACTGCACCACCCACTGTGGACTGTTGAGTCTCCTAAAAGAGTATTATAGGTGTTTTAGTACAAATGCAAAATGATTTATAATGCTTTATATGGATGATAGTATGTTACATTGAATGTCTCTCAGTATAAACCTGCAGGATAGCAAAATGCTTGCATGTGAATGTGTGTAGCCAGTTGTTTGGAGACTATAAGGCATATTTACCCAATCACTGCATCTGGAAGGCCTAAAATATGCTTTATGTATAAGATAGAATAAAGCATACATTTGCTATTAATATTGATACACTCCTTATTAATTACTAAAATACAGAGACATTAGTGGATGTATAAGTAAATACATGGTTGTATAACGTCTGTATTGTGTTTTTATCAGGGGCTCCATTGGCCAGATGTACTGTAGTGGTAGTTATCATTGACAGATAAGGTTGGGTCACTGGACTGAAATTGGCTAACGAGGTTAGGCCAACTCCATCCCCCCACTGGACCAAAAAAAAAGGATTTTTCAACATCATCTGGAATAAGCAGGTGAATGAAGACAGATGTGTCCCTGCAGAGGAGCTTTAATGACCTGTAGTTTCTCCAGGGGGTGTCATTTATTTTCAATTAGATCTTTGGACTTCCTCTTGCACAGCAGAATAATGTGTATCAAAACTCACTCTTAACTAGTTTAAGCCCCCCCCCCCAGTCCATGATCCCTGGTTTCCCTCCCCGAGCTCTGTGTTGCTCAGGAAACCTGGTGAGCTTGACCTTTTTTTTGATGCCTGGGAAAAATGGAGCTGTCTTGGAGTATGAGCTGACCTTTTATCCTGAGATCTCCTGTTTGGATCTCATGCCGCTGAGTTCCCCCCTCGAAATATTTTGGTGACTCATTCAGCAACAATCGAGTGCTGTGCTTTCTGTTGCCGCTGAGTGGGTGTGTGTAGCGGTGAGGGGGCTCCCAGATGGACCAGGCCCTGTAATTACTCCCCAGGAGGGATCAAACCAAACTGTGTGTGTGTGTGTGTGTGTGTGTGTGTGTGTGTGTGTGTGTGTGTGTGTGTGTGAGTGCAGGTATGTGTGTGAGCTAGATTAAATGAGAGTCCGGGGAGCTGGATGTTCTTTTTCCCCCCTGAACACTATAAGGTTTTCGGACTTTCCGACACAGCCTGGATGTCCCACTGTAAAGCTGGCCATGCACAAAGATATATCGTCTGATCGTATATAAAACTCCCATGGAGCCCAGCAGGGATCAGCTGGTCATGTGCTGGTAACTTTGATCGTGGTCAGTAAACAACAAGTGCTGAAACACTGAAAGAGAAGGGAGGACAAGGAACAAGAGCAAACGGAATAACTGTGATGACTTCATGCTGAGAGATAAAGGAATAGCTGCATCTGCGATATCACAATTATACACTTTCTTGCTGAGAGTCTATGTGCTTTACGTGGATGTATTTGTATAACTTGATACCGAAATGCTAACATGGCGCTTATATATTCAAATGAAAATGACTTGCACGGCCTAAAAAGTGGTAGCTTAGCATAAATGCTGGCAGCGGTTGGAGAAAAGCTTGCCTGGCTCTGTCTAAAGTTTAAAAAAAACGTGCGTGCCAACACTTACTTAAGCTCACTAAACAGCACGTTTTATCCACTTTGTTTAATCCGCAAAACAGAAATGCAGAGACAACAGTTCTGGTGGTAGCGCTTGTTTCACGTGGGAATCGTAACTGTAACTATGTCTTGGTGAACGACAACAACAGGCAGCAGTGATGTGCCAGAGTCTTGTCATCTTTGCGAGGCAACCACTAACCTGAATGGACAGATAGACAGCTGTTTGTTAATAGATAGCTACATTAAGTGAGCTGTAACTAATCTGAGGGTACAAACTGCTAATTTGTGCACGAGTCTGTTGTTGGCATGAATTATAAAATATTTTATTCTTTATTTGGATCCTCATTAGGTTCCACAAAGTGGTCACTAGTCTTCTTGGGTTCCACACAAAAGCAATAACCACAATAAAGGTAAACAAACAACTATTTAAAATCACACAGCATCAATAAAACATCAAAAAAAAAAAGGTATAGTATAAAGATCAGAAAATAAGTGAAATTGCTCTCCATGTAAAGAGGTAGCAGAAGCTTAGATTGAAAGTAAAACATCAATAACATAATAATAATAATAAGTTATTAGAAAGAAAGTTTGTCTTTGTCTTTTTGAAAGAAAACCTTCCAGTTAGAAGAAGCTCTATATAGATAGATGACCATTGCTCAAACCAGTATATTCTACTTTTTCACGTGAGTGTGGTGCATTATTCCACATTACATTTTGCATGAATAACAGAAGCCTAGATTAAAGCTTGGCCTCCACAGTTAGCTATGATAATCTCTCTGCCATGATATCTGCCAGGCTCTGTACTGTATTGCACTTGTTTATAGAGATATAGTACAGTACAGTCACTTGTCTTGACAAGCATTTAACCCACTGAAGGGTCCTTGAGCCAAACACTGGTTTCCATCCAGTCCTGGGATGCTGACGTGTATCTGACTCTGACTTTAATGCATTATCAGCTTTAAGTACAAATAAGGGGCTTTAACAGACCGAGATATGGGCACTACTGGATATGCAGCCTAATGTTGGGAAGTACTAAAGATCAAGATTGTAATCACACATTGTAAGCGCGCGTAATCTTGCCGCTCTTCTGTGATTGAGCTTTTTTTTTGATCTCAGTTAAATGAAATAAAGGCTTAATCAACTACGAAAAGCCCAAAAGATTCAGACAAACCCACGTTGAAGGATTTGTAATATGTGAGCTCCTAATTGTTGTGTGTTCAGACGACTGTTTGTAGACTCTGCTGTTTTCATGCTTATCTGAACCTCTTAGGGAGGGCACTGACTAATCTGCTGCCCACACTGAGAGTTTATCTGTGTTTTGTTTTTTTTTGTTTTTTTTCGGGGGTCATTTCTTATCTTGTATGATGGTGCTCTGAATCACAAGGGCACACTGAGGACAAGTGGACACTACAATAAGTCATGTCCAGTTAACGCTGACATCTTGGCCACAAAGCTCTTCTGTTCGGATCATACCCAGTTGTTTTATTTATTAAGTATATCTTTGGATTTTTTTTTACCCGTCTATCAATACATTATGTTCTCAAAACAAAATGTTTATATAGAGAATATTCTGCATGTGAAAACTAACCCTATATTGTGGATGATCTTGGAAATCAGCTCTCTATCAGGTGCAGATTGGGAAAAATGCTTAAACTCCATTTGAGTATAAATTCAATTCTCCCTGAGGAGACTAAGAGATTAAATGTAGGATTGTTGTTGGTACAGAAGACTAATTTTGCTGTATGTAATTACAGGAAAAATCTATTGAGAGAAAAAATAAAATCTTTTTCAACAATAAAGATGAATCAGCAGTGATGAGACATTCACATATTTTAAGCTGAATCAGAACATCAATAAAAACACGGAGGAAGAAACATAATTCTTCAAAGTTCATAAATGCTTACCTACCAGACGTATTCCCTAAGGCTTAGTGGAAAATGAAAAGGAGGCTTTTGGATGGCATTAATATCCTCTGAAAAATCTATATTAATATATAGAAATGAATATATATGAATGCGTTCATATAGTTTCAGTGGGAGTGGGGTGTCTTTCTTTTCATGTGCTGGTAGAGTCCTATGCTCTCACTTACAACGAATGTAAAGGTCGAGAAAATGTCACGTTGTGGGCTTCCACAGGAATTCACTGGGTACAGTGAGACTCGGACTGTTTGTCAGTCAAACTAAGTGAGAGACAAAACATTGAAACATCTATGTAATATTGAAGGTCCTGCTCATTAGCTCTGCCCTCTGAGGGAATCTACCTCGTTGACACGGCGCAGTGAAGTTTCCCAGCCCAGTGTCGTCAGGAACAACGTCTATATTGGATTGTTCCGCACCTCGCGACTTATATTCAGTGCCAATGCAGGTGGGTGGGCATGTAGCACGTCTGACTTTCATGTCGGAGTCCAGAGTTTGCGTCCTTAATCAGAAATCAGAAATCAGAAATACTTTATTGATCGCCGGGGGGGAAATTGGGGAAATTGTGAACCAGGTGTTTTAGATGCATAACCCTAACCGTACCTTCACCATAATTTATTTGCCACAACCAGGACCTCTGCCTGCCGTCAACCATACCGTAGTTGTCTTGCACAGGTATCGCAGAACGTCCTTGACCGGTGCTAGAGTTTTATGAAAAACAAGTAGTTTAAACCTTAGTTAAAACATTTTTGGCTCAGTTGAGTGTGAAAGTTCATTCTTGACCTCAGAAGCAGCAGTTTGATGAAGGAAAAAAAAAAAAAAAAAAAAAAGCTCAAGGTTCTCGTGCCACCTCTGCAACTTTCAACTGCAGCTCATGGTCTTCCTCAGCAGATGGCATATGCCCAGTTGTCATGGAGTGCGTGGAGCGCAAACCTCTGGAAAAATGTGCAACGGAACTTTGAGTCACGGAAAGGATTTTTAATCAGGGTGAGGCTGAATTAGTTTGCAGTTTGGGATAGAGTTTCATTTGCTTAAATGTAAACAAAGAAACGGACTCTGCGTGAGTCCATACTTTTTACCATGACATTTATCATCGTAGAGAAGACTGTACTTCCCGTGAGGTCAGACTGCATATTCGCATTCTGAACGTGCTGACAAATCTTGAACAAGATCAGGGCGTCCTCACTGACCTGCAGCACATACAGTAAAATCCAAATAGACAATAGTATGGAAAGCACACTCTCCTTATTATAGTTCAGAGAAACACAGGAGTCTGTTTGAATAAGCTCCACCGCCCAGATGGCTGACACTAACTTCACCTGATGAAGCACAACAATAACCCTTTAAGGGAAGGCCTTCAACTTCAGCAACTGTCCATAAATCCACAGATAAACTCCACAAATGGTCCACACCGTTGCCTTGAAGCATTTATTCCAAAACATTAACCGAGAGAGCGTTCTTCATCACTGTAAATTACTTTCGTTATTGCCGCTCCTTTTCCATGGGACTCTGCTTGGAGCACTTCAAGCACAATAGTAAACAACGCTCACACCTCCCCACAATGCACCTCTCCTCTCATAAAGCGGTGCACCATAACATCCTGAAATATGTTTATGTAAACTCAAGCAGGGGAGGACATAAATTCTGGAGTCTGAAATGTATCATGGTGTGGAAAGTCAGGAGTATGCGCAGCTATGCAAAACCCCTGTGTGAAATAATAAATAGGATGGTGATAAATAGTGACCATAGTCAGCTTTATAGTCAGTCATATTGGATTGGAAAGAAACACATTTAATCCCTGCCATTAAAATGAATCTTGGATTTGAATTTGATTTATCTACTGCTTAACCATTTTATTGAAATTCAGGCGTAAATGCACAAACAGAACCATTAATGCCCGAGCAGAAATAAAAAGGTTTCTGTTGCTGCATTGCCGTATTTGTGGATCGTTGTCTTGCAGCATGAAAGCAACATGCTGGTGGTTTGTTTAACAGCATCCACACAGAGACAACTCTGTTAGGCTACATGCCAAATGGTATTTTGGAATGGGCCGGAATTACCTGGGGACCTTGTGTGATTTGAATCCCCCAGAGGGATTATCTCCGGATATAAGTGAAACGTAATGGGTCTCCATGCTGAGTAGCTATTCAGCCTCTTGAATTTCCTTGCAAAATGCTAATCCAAGCTGTCTTTAACGATTTCCATTGCAGCCTCAAGGAAGGAAACTAAACAAAAACAAATGAAAAAAAACAAGGAATTCCTAAAAAGACAAATACTCTGGGGCCAGAATATTAAGAAAATTAACCAAGCACCAACCTCTGGGTCGGAAAAGTGAAGCCAATGCGTTAAGTCGCTTAAATCGGCATTCTTTTTAATGGCCAGCAGGGGGGCGCCTCCACTGGTTGCAAAAAGTAGTCTGATTGTACAGAAATCTATGAGAAAATGACCCTACTTCTACTGCCACCTACTACTTTGATTTATTACCCCAGTAAACATTTTAGTTTATGAGTTTATGGTCTCAATCGCTAGTTTCAAGTCTCCCTCAGTACAGCACGGTGTTCATTTAGTAAATTATGGTACCATTTAGAGTAAAATAGATGATAAAGCACGGTATGCTTTAGGGCGTGGCTACCTTGTGATTGAAGTCGCTACCACGGCGACCTGCTAATTGGGATAGTGGCGTTTGGCCGGTGTGAAGACACTCTACGGAGTCGGCTGTTTGTTTTTTTCCAGTAAGTACATTTAAAAGCTAACTTTCTTAGCAGCTACTTCGCACGACATAGGCAGGGGCCAGGTGCAGTCAGGTCGCCAGCTCCACCGACTCATCCAAATATGGTCACTTCTGGCTCCAAAAAAAATATGCTAAACTCCAGGCTTCAAAACAGTAGTGCACTAACCAATGGGGGCGGCATGGTGGGCCAGTGGTTAGTAAGTGTCCTTGAGCAAGACGCTGAACCCAAAGTTGCTCCCGAAGGAGACCAGCACCTTGCGTGGCAGCTCGGTGTGTGAATGAGAACTTAACTGTAAAGCGCTTTGGGAAGTGTGAAGATTGAAAAGCGCGACGTGAGTGAGACCAATTACCATTTTTCCACTTCTTATACACATGTGAGGGGAGGAAAAACTGTTACTATTACTCAAAATTATAGTTGCATCCTGTAGCGATTTTGCAATTCATTGATCAAAATCCAATTCGAGTTTGACGAACACAAACCTTAACACCTTTCCCCCTGTTCATTACAGTAATCAGATAGTTTCGCTCAATGATAATAGCCTAATCGCATGCAGCCTAATCGTTTTTGTTTCTAATAATCAGTTTATGTACAAGCCTATATTTAATTCATGTTTCTCTTCTGTATCCCGTCTGCTGACCTAAATCCAGCGGAATATATCATCAACCTCTGTTAACATGTCTAAATGCATACGCGATGAGGAGAGAGGCGTACCTCACACAAACAGGTGTGTCTGCTTGGTAAATACAGCATGTGTGTTTTGGGGCAGAATGTGTCACATCTGCTTCTGAAAAAACGGGCGCAAAAGTCGCACTAGATCTGGCCCTGAATGTCCAGTATAGGGAAATGGATTAGTAAAATGTACCCAATCCCTGTGTCTTCTGAACCTTCGTCCTGAATGGAGCTGGAGAGACCGAGAGACCGAGAGAGAGAGTGAGAGAGAGAGAGAGCAGGTATTAGAACATTTTGCGCTCAGCATGTTTAGATAAAGCCGGCTGAATGTGAGAGGAGCTCATGAATATTGCATGGGATCCTATGACTCCATTAAGTGTGATATATGCAACTTTGAGCCAGCCAGCATGAAATGATGCAGTTTAATGCGGCTTTAAAAGAGTATTTATCATGTTAACATCAGGGAGGCCGTCTATAAGACAGGGCTGTTTAGTAGGTAGACGTCCAAGGATGGGCTTTTCACACCGAGATGAGCCAGTTGAGGGCATAACATCTCTGGCAACACAATGGGCGGTTGAGCGCTCCAGATAAGAAACGGTGGTGAGGCTTTGTGAGCTTACATTAAACATCTGCATTCAGCAGAAAGATATGAAGACAAGCGGTAACCGAGAAGAAGATCTGTATCTGTTTTTCCAGCACTTTTGAGAGAAGAAGACTCTCGCATCGCCAGGTTGCATGACCTCTACTTCTTCTCTTTCACTGAAAAATGCTAATATTTTTCATGTCAAAAGTTTAACTGCAGGACAAGTGAAGGTGTAAAATATACATTGAAAATATGCACGGCTTCAGTTATTACGAGTCATAAATGGAAAACAAACCATGGGTCTATATATAATTTACATAGTACATTTAAATGCACACCCTGAGCCATTTTGAAACGGTTGGTGTGTTTAGCTCATCCACACAGTAGCTCAGTCAGTGTTCTATCAGAGCAAAACAAAACAAAAACAACTGAACTGTACAAACTGAGTAATTAAAGTTAATTTCACGCATCTGCAGTTTGTGATCCAGCAGACACCGAGGCATTAATCATAATTAGATGAGATGCTCAGATGCCCTCCAGACCTATCAATCAGCAGGCCACCTCTGGCCCCCGACGCCGAGCTGCAGGGTGTTGTCCGCGCTGCTGAGCAGGTCAGAAGCTGTCAGTCTAATGCCGCCGGCGGGAAGAAAAAGGGCAGCAAGGACTGTCACCAACCTATTTCCACCCAGGCAACCACCTGTTCGGGAAAAAACAAAACAAAAAAACCTTCCTCTGGGAGACAGGACACGTCCGCAAAGACCAAGACCACCTGCTGTCTCAGAAGCTCCTGGCCAAGAGCTGCCACCTAACTGACACCCAGACCTCCGAGGATTCGCCCAGTGCAAGCCCACACAATCCTGCCAGTTAGCCTTATTACCAGCTTATTGTGAACAGACTCGTATTATCTTCATCAAACTGTGTACCGTTCACCTCCGGGTGAAATGGCTGCTAATGAAACAGGCCCTGGGTGTTAGCCCGGGGATGCTATTCACGGAGTAGTGATGTCGCAGTTAGACACCTTTCAGTGCCTGATAGCGTTCTTGCAGTTGATAGATTTTTGTTTATTTAGTGTAAGAATAATACACATGTAGCAATCACGTAATTATCACAGTAAGCAAAAACACATTGATTTCATGTTATCGGATTTATGCAGCCCACGGCTTAATATTTTATTATATTATTGTATATTATAATCTGACGCTTATTGTGTTACTTCCACTTGACGTCTGCATATAATGACCTCTCTGTTCGTGTTGCTGGCAGGTGACAACGACAACATGCGTATCAACAGTAACATGGTAACTATACCTTTCCCACGTCAGCCGCGCAGTAGGCAAATAAATATATACATATAACAATAAGCAAACCATCCACACTTTACCTCTGTACACCTGGAATAATCTATCGCTGAAATACAGGCTTGACTCCGTGTTCTTTCTAAAATCTCTCTTTTCTCTGAACTGCACCCTCCTCCTCCGCTCACAGCCAGCCTCTGTAATGCTCAACACCCAGTTCGAATTCATGGATTAGAAAGTAATCACATGTAAAAGCTATATTGTTTTTCATAGCTCATACACAAAACCTTCTTTTTCTGTTTCGATGATGAGAAAGATTCCTGGTTTCTACACTTGGTAGATTCTCATTTTCTCCCGTTGCAACAGAATTTCAAAGAAAGCACACAGGAATAACGTGCTGTGCTGCACGCCAGGAATACTGTTTTGATCTTGCTTCACCTGTGGACTTAAGCACGCTTGACAATAAAAGAGCTGAGTTATATCTCAACAGGGAGTGCTGCTGGTGGATTCGATGGTAGATACCTGCTGAGGCCCATCCCAGTGTTTTATTCCGTGCCCCAGATTGAGTTTCTTGCCTGCCGTTAAAGCAGCCATTGAGGAGGACGTCTCCACCGTGTGCCGTGCGTCTCATGCCCTGAAGCTGCAGTGCTAGGTTTAGTTTCCACTCTCAGTTCGTCTCTGTCTCCCCTTGCTGCCATGCGTCAATCTCACAACAGTCACTCTTGCGCTGTATGTCGCACTGCAGACATGATCTGGACCAAAGATCCCTGTAAAACTTTGACGAAATGGATCTTTAAAATCTCAACATGCAGGAACAGTTTCGTCCAAAGTGTAATATACAAAGTGTCTGTCATATAGTAATATTTACCAATACACTGTAATATGGACATGTTGGGATTGTTTTTTTTTTTTTAATAATACGCTTTATTCTTTGTAAATCTGAGAGCTGAGGTTTTATTGCAGACGGTGCAGACTGAGAGGAAGCTAAAGAAACAGGCTGCTGATTTGGTTCGGCAACCGCTCGGAAGGTTTTCTATTTCTTGTGAAATACGGTCTGTTGCTCTGTCTTTGTGCACGGTGCAGGACAACATGCGCTCCGCTGGCTGAGTTTCACACTCCAATGAACGCCAAGCTGACAAGTTTCCTGAGGATGTGTTTGTTGACTTGTTGTTGTTAGACCATCTCTTACACCTCTAACTGTGTAAGTTCGAATTATGTTGCCGCGGCAAATGGCGTTTTTTTATTCAAAAATCAATGTTTTTAGAAATTCACTGTTGCATACCATCTGTGCAGCAAATTGACTCCGTTTTTGGATAGAAGAATAATCCTCAGTAACTAATAGAACCATCAGCACCGAGCCTATCAGAGCCTTTGCAGGTTACTGTGCCACAGACAGAATCCGAACAATGTGGGAGAAAAAAGTGTGGATGAAATTGACGGAGCTATTGAGGATGTTGTGAATCAACTGAAAGAGCAAATACCAGAGAATGTGGTGAAGGTGCATCTTCAAAAATAATGGGGTTTTTTTCAGATCTTGCCATATGTTTTGGAAAAAGAAAAATAGTTTCTAATGGCTTTCTGTTGTTTGGGATAAATGGGTTTTGAAATTTTGAGCTCAAACATTGCAGCCGCAAAAGTTTTTTGAGAGTGCGAACTGTGAACATTTTTCCTTGGGTTTAATTCTCCTTTCAGATTGGGTCTTCAATGAGCTGATGCACATCAGCTTTTCCTTGGATCTGTTTTGGATCAGGTCCGTCATTTTTGATCCTTGATGGAGGTTGAATAAAAGAAGCTGAGGGGTTTGACGGCCACGCAGTCCGGAGCGCACGGGACAATTAAATGATAAATAATTAAATGAAGCTCCACATGTTGTACGCACATGTCACTTTGACCAGCATGATAAATGCAGGGCTAGATGATCATAAACACCACATGTGCAGCTTCTGTGTTGCCTGACGAGGATGCTGGAGATGGTTAGAGCGAAATAACCGCCCCGTTCCAAATTGGCGACTCAGTCTGAATATCACAAGCAAAGGAAGGAGGTCCACAACGGTTCATCAGGCCTCCATTGAAACTGTGCTTGGCTTGAAATTGTAATGTTTTTGTTGTTTCACCTACAGCCGAAAAAAAAAAGAGAGAACCAAATCATACACGAACAGAGGAGCCAGTCGTCTCTCTTCTCCAGACAGACATTAATACACTCTCTGGAGGAAATCATCCTGGACTCTTCAGCAGGGAAGACAGATGTATGAAGGCAAGGAGATGAGCAGGGTGCAGGTACCTATGGATTACAGGAAAACTGTCTCAGCCCAGTCATTATTCTTGTAGGCAGGTAGAGAAGCCATATCAACACCAGTGACAGGACTGTATATCTTTTGAGAATGCGTGCGTATGTGTATGTATAACTCTTTGTGTGTGCTTTTTTTTTTTTCTTTTTTTACCTGCCTGCTTTTGTGTTAGTATGTTTGCTATCAATCATCCCAGTTTGCCACCTCTCCAGGTATTTCATTTATACATGTGGCTCAGTGTTTTGACAGCACAATCTGTAATAAATCTGTTCCGACTGGCCTTTGTATTTTCATCTGTCCCTTTGAGTAATTCACAGAATGCGGCCATATTCTCCTGTTTGTTGACGAGCGACTCAGAGGCCCGCTGTGTCGTGTGCTGTGCTCCATAGAATTCCAATGTAACACTTCCTTCTGCTAATGCAGAAAACAAGCACCAGGAACATGTCTGCTGTCTCACAAGGCACAGACACCGGCTTCAGATAATGTTTACCAGAATCGAAAAAGGTAAGTTTTGCAGATATTTTCTCCACTTCTAAGTTGAAAGTGCAATCCACTCTCCGCTGTAGTTCTTGCCACCACTAACTCTACTGTTGGCCAGGGGAGGACGCAGACAATCATGTGTGACCTCCATGACACGTGGCAGCGCCAGCTGCTTCTGTTCACCTGCAACTGATGAGCTTCACCGGTGAGGCGTAACACATGGGAAAGATGTTATACTGTAACCCTTGATCCAGCCTCAACCGTGCAGGTACTTCAGCCAACCAGTAGAAGTCAGTGACAGGGACTAGAAACCTCACCGGGTTTCTCGCCCTCTCACATAATTGCCAAATTAATTCAAAATGCGCACACCGAGCAGGTACCACTATTAGAATTGGTGTCTGTGGTGAGGGATGGAAACTTCCCCCCGTGTTCCAACTTTGCACCATCAAATGCAAATTAAAAAAAAAAATGCATTGGGCTCAGTGTGCATGGTTTCTGTTTATAACCATTTTCGTACTGTACTGATTTCATTTTAAATTGCCTGTTAAAAATACAGATTTGATGTGCATTCTTAAAGACTCTTAATGAGGCCAAAGCAGAAATGATCATGAAACCTGTTAGGGTTAAGCATAACATGTAATGTGCGTTCATGACAATATCTCACAGCTAACATATGAGTAGAAAGCACAGACACAGCTGCCCTGCAGGCCCTAGGTGGAGTTGGCAAGTGCTACTTGAGGAGCAGGTGCCACCTGTTCCCAGCTAGTGAACAGTGCAAACTATTTTGTTCTACTATACAAAAGAATTATCTATGTCGGAATTATGATAGGATTGGCTAGGTTAGTGTTATAGTAGGTGCCAAAAGTGAAGACTTCAGCAGGAGCTTGTAGATGAATCTGTCGGCATGGCAGGCTAAAATCTCCTGCAGCCTTACAAGCATAAAGCGGAGCTCAGAAAAAAGGAAAAGAAATGCTGCTGGTAGAGATGAACCTACTAAGAATAATCACCTGGAGCCTGGTTCAAATGATAAAGCCTCTAATGGTGGTAAAATGTACTGAGTTCACACAATGAATTACTGGTTTCTCCGCGTTAACTGGGTTATTCTGAAAATCTTTGCCCTAAAAAGTAAAAAAACAGGGTGTCCCGTGAGTAAACAAAGGCAACCTGGGGCAGCTCCACTCAGCTTTCCGGAAGACTTCACCCCCTTTTCTTCACCCCCAAACTTGCGTGACTTTCAAGGAAACTCGTCTGAAATGTTGTTAAATAAAACAAAGGCTCATCTGTGCTGTCTTTTTTATGAGAAATGACTTGGAAACGAACGTGGTTGAAAAATATTTGCAAGAGTACGGAGAATCAAACAAAAGAAGTCGCCGTTACACCTCGGGTGCCCCCTGACAGGCCTGACAGCTCATTTCAAGTCCTGTTCCGCAGCACACAAACCCACAACATAGCCTGAATCCAGCATTGGCTCTCTGTCCCAGCGCAAACTCTCGCATTGAGCTCTCACACCCTTGCACACCACTAACCACTCCTCAGCCTGAGGCTTCTGATCAGTCTTTTTTTTACTCAAGAAAAACCTCTGCACTCTCACAGGTCTGTCCCCAAGTCCCAATTTCATCTTGAGCCCCAGTCCTCACCTCTGGCCCTACACTCCAGCCACTCAAACCTGTTTTTATTTTCCTCTCTCTGTTGCCACAAAACAATCTTTTCCATTGACCCACGTCATCACGGGTCACGAGAAAAGATGGCACAAGAAGTGCTTTTTATTTGTCCCTGAACTGTGGAACCTGAAGTGTTTTTTTTTTTTTTTTGTTCTTTATGGTTTTACAAAAGCTGTATTATCCCCCATTTTAGTTTGTCTGTAACCAAATTACCTTTTTTTTTTCTTTTACGACCTGGCAAAGGGAATCGGCTGGTGAGCTGGTTATATACACTGAATGACTGATGAGATGATAAGACGCAGGTATGTCAGCAAGTGATGATTTGGTAACGAGAACAGAGTCGCAGAGTAAACCTGATGGCTCCATCTCTGGTGAATGGCATTGCAGGAATAAAATAGCGTCATCCCCTTCCAAGATACAGAGGGTTATCATGTGGAGTCCTCCGATTGACAAAAGACGATCAGTGTTAGCCGTTAAATCGACCTGGTCAGTTTTGATGGCGGCCAGGTTTTGACGCCTGCGTAGTGTCCCTGCGTTTCGCATGGGTGTCTCCAAAACTTGTAATTTCAGTCTCCAGCCATTCCACATTTACTTTGGCAGAAGCAACGTCAGACTGTGTGATACTCGCCGTGGCAGCGGTGGAATTTACGTCAAGGCGAAAAGCCACTGAGTGACGATTGTAGTCGAAAGCGCACATTTGACTGTGATGTAAGAAAAGGTGAAACGCAGCACTTCCTCAGGTGACCTGGCTAACGTCAAGGATGCAGGATTCTGCATTTCTATCTATATTCTATCTTCCATCCCTGCTGAATGCTTGACCACTGCAGTAAGGGGTCCACTGGTACGTTGTGTGTGTGTGTGTGTGTGTGTGTGTGTGTGTGTGTGTGTGGGGGGGGGGGGGGGCATGTAGCATCCTGGCATGTAGCATTTTTTGTAGTGAAAAAGACGCAAGTGTCTTATTTGTATCATTTACACTGTTATTTATTAAAAAAAAGAAAAGCAGAGACAAATACGTCTAAGATGTGCACAATAATAGCTTCATTGTTTCAACAATTTTGCACTTCTGAGTTATTGATTTCCTTTCTTTTGTGTTTTTTATTTTGTGCCTGTGATTCTGATGAATTCTCATGATGCGGAATCACATGAGGGGTTTCCTGAACAGGTACAGCGTTCCACTGATAAAGCTCTCATCCTGCGTATCTTCCCTGTCCGTCACACTCGTATCTTTCATGTATCTGTCAGACTTCTTGATCCCCGTGCAGGTCCACAGTCCTCCCTCCTCCAGGAGCTGCAGCTCTCTCTCCACAGCGACAGTTGAGTCTTTGGAATCAGTTCTGTGTTGAGTCTTTGTCAGGCAAATCAGGCCACCTGGAGGAAAAGATACGAAAATCCATCGGGATGTTTGTTTAAGTGGACTGGTCTGTGTGAGATCATGATGATATCAGGTTTCTTAATACAAATCCCAGGGATCCATTTGAAAACAACACATGAACACGCAAATTGCATTAGAAGTATAGTAACATAAAGCCTGATGGGAGCTGTAGTTGGTTACCTGGTTTAGTGACGTGGCACAACTCCCTCAAAACGCCGAATGGTACAAGATGAGGTTGCAGCGCACCGATCATCGCCACCACATCAAACATACCTGAACCCGGAGAGGATGAGGAGGGAGGGAAGAATAATAAAGAGATAAGCGAAGGGGAAAGACAAAAGCAAATGTATGTCATCATAAATGCATCACGACTTTCTGCGTACTGGTGCTCCACTGCATGCAGCTGGTGCCCTTTTTTTTTTTTGGCCTCTGCTCCTCAGACAGATTCCGCCACTGAGCTGGTGAGTTTCCAGGCAAAGCCATGATCAGAGTTGGACAAAATCTTTCAAACTGCTAATTCACATTTTTAGATGAATGGCTATCAATCACTATAGCTGATATGACGTATATATGATGTATATATATACACACACACACACTGTACTGTACCAGCTTGTGCAGGCAGTGGTTCAGTTCCCAGTATTGCCAGTTTGAGGTCCTCATAGAGACCAGTCATAGCGGCCTCCTCCAGCATTCTTTTACTGCAGTCGATTCCCACAAAGTGTCTGAAGCCAAGTTCACTCATCTACGCACAGCAGAGGAACACACAAACAAGCCTGATATTCACACTGACATTGTCCTCTTCTACTTGGTGATCAGCCGTTACTAAAGCTCTTAAGGTTGTAACCCTTCAGTCCTGGTTGATTTGGTGGCAGCCATGGTTACTATGGTAATCGCAAGTGCGATTTAATAATACAGTAAACGCTACTTGAGCAGCTACTTTGTCAGAAATACAGTAGAGTAGCAACTGAAGTACCTGTTTACAAGCAACCAACCTGTTTTAATAAAGAAATCAGTCAAAAATAATGAATCACCATCTGATTCCACACAACAACAGTTCAACAGTAAAGTTGGTTATCTTGCTGAGGAGCTGGAGGTTCTGCAGCTTGTCGCCTGCAGCTTTTCATCTAAAATGACCGATATCTTGTTTTGTAGATGAATGTTTGATAACCAATAGCATTCAGCGCTAACCCTGGTGACAAATGCGTTGCATTTCCTGACGCTCCTTCAGAATAAAAGCCACAATGTGTTTCATCAGTTGAATTGAAACAGTAGTAACTTAGCATTGCATGCTGCATCCAGTGAGTCCCTTGATGTGGATCCAGAGTGGGAAGACAAACCCTACTCTATAGAGGGGGGAAGGTTATTATATTGATTACTGGACAAGACCCTTCACACTGGTGTATAACCTGACACTGGATTTTCACTGTGACATTACAGCCACTTGGTGTTGATGATTATCAGCAGTGGACTTTTAGGGACGCAGCCTCACCACTTTAGCAAACTGCCCAGGCCCACAGGCAACGTCCAGAACACGGGCATCCTCTCGACTCCCACTGAAGTTGGAAGAAATGAAATCTGCTACCAGATTTGGCCCTTGGTAGTCCATGACGTGGAGATCCTGTTGAAGACATGATGTCCACAGTCAAATATCCAAACCCCCATCATGTGCCTTAGTCAGCGGTAATGTGAAATATGTGTTTCATTACATTTTCTCATAGGTAAGGCTGTAAAAAAAAAAAAAAAAAGAACTAGAGAGAGAACAAGTGTGTTTTTGTGTGTTTGCACACATCTGTGAAAGAGGGATAGGATGAGGAGGGGAGAGAGATGAGATCCACTGTGTGTGGGAAAGAGCGACAGGTGATATGTGTGCTATCGCCAGTGGGAAGATCGAGTAATATTTGTAATTCAAAATCCGTGTGACAGTTTGTTGGCAAAGTGGGTATGGTATAAGCATGCATAAGCATGCATTATACTCGACTCAACTAGTCAAAAAAGTATGAAACCTTACTGACCTTTTCATAGCTTGCTGCCCATTTATCAAAGAAGGTCATCATATCCTGCGGCTCACACTCTCTGCGAGACTTCAGGACCATCCTCACATCTTCAACGGTTCTGCTCGAGTCCGACATGTCGAGACAGTCCAACTTCAAACCTGGCAAAGTGAAGACACGTCGTGTGCCCTGGGTGCTTCTATCGTTTTTCCAACCTACTTTAGATGAAAAAACGGCTGTGTTCCCACGGAAACCTACAGTAGCTTGGAAAATGGCATATGGGGCACTGAATTTGATGAATTTACTGTTAATCAGACAACAAATGAGACAAGAGTTAGGTTGGAAAAAAAGGAGTGGAGTCTTGAAGCTGGTGGTCCGAGTAGCCGACTCTGCCCGGACTGGGAGCTCTGAGCATGGGGGAGAGTTAGTGTTTACACTACTAGCACAGGAGCTTTGGACCGCTGGGAGGAGGTTTTCAGGCCCGGGGCATGGGGGGAAGCCCAGCGGGGAATGCTGATGGGCAGGACTGAATATGGTCCCTTATCTCTGTGGAAACTGATTCAGGTACAGCTGCACTGGGTGTGAGCATGCGAGAATCTCGCAAAGTGAGTTTCACTGATCCACAACTTGTGCAACAGGCTTCACTTAAAACCCAACTTTATTCTTCCTTAAAGGTTCTCCTGAGACCCAGAGGAAAAAAGGTTTTGCTTTTTTGCTTTTTTTATGATAATTTAAGTATTGTGGTTTAAAGAAACATGTTGCAACAATTTTTTTTTCAAAAATATTGTTTATTGATTTTTTATTGACTGTCCCTTGTAGTGGACATCGGGACTTGCTTCATACAGAATGTAATGATGTAATTTTATGATAATGAATTCATTTTTGAGTGGATTTCTTTTAAAAATTATTTTCATGTCGTGAACATTAAAGTAAATGAAATTCTGACATTCAAACTCTTCAATCTACCAAACAGGGTTAGTTAAACATGATGCCAAATCAACAGTCATCAACAGTGTGAACTAAAACTGCTCTCATTTCCCTTTCTACACACTGTAATAGCAATAAACTTCAAAACCCTAGCTTACACATTGCTCCTGATCCATAACACACGATGTGTATCATCACTTTTCCCTGGCTTGGGCTCAGGCTCCTCAACAGCTGCAGTATCCTCCTCTGAGCTTTCATCTTCCTCCTCTCTCTGGCCCTCCTTTACCTCATCTTTAGGCAGCTCTAAATCAGAATCTCCTTCCACAATTCTTAACAAAATCCTCTCTACCTCACTTTGCCCTCTGCTCCCTGATGTATTACAAATGGAGGTTAGTAAGTCCTGATGTCCACTACAAAGGACATTGAATAAAAGTTGTGTTATGAAAGGGTTAAAATTACTGTGACTTTTTAAAAATCTTACTAAATGGAAGCCAAGGCTTTTATTTGAAAGAAACAACTTGATTTTTAGCAACAGAAACATGATATCTGGAAAAAAATGATGATTTACCTCTCTTGTTGGCATAAAATGTGGAAGTTGAAATTCCTGCCATTTTGAAAAGACAGTGCATGTGCTGTGTTGGCCCCACCCCCACAACTGGGCCATCAAATGAGAACCCATAGTGTCCTCTTAAAAGGGACAGTATGATTCAGATAGATTCTATAAATTATGCTTGACTTAGAGGTCTCAGAGTCATGTCCCCTACAGAGGACAAAAATGAATTGCCGGGTCTGGAGTTGGCATTGTAGCATGTTCTTCTGGTGAAAAACAAACAATTGTCTTATTTGTATCATTTTCAACGATATTTATTTCATAGAGGACAAAATACTCTGAATACATCAAACTTGCATGATAAAGATGTGCACAATGACAGCTTCATTGTTTCAATCTTTTTTCTTTTCTTTTTTTTACCACTTCTGAGTTATTGATTTCTATGGGATTTAAAACAAATCTGATGAATTCTCATGATGCGGAATCACATGAGGGGTTTCCTGAACAGGTACAGCGTTCCACTGATAAAGCTCTCATCCTGCGTATCTTCCCTGTCTGTCACACTCGTATCTTTCATGTATCTGTCAGACTTCTTGATCCCCGTGCAGGTCCACAGTCCTTCCTCCTCCAGGAGCTGCAGCTCTCTCTCCACAGCGACAGTTGAGTCTTTAGAATCAGTTCTGTGTTGAGTCTTCGTCAGGCAAATCAGGCCACCTGGAGGAAAAGATACGAAAATCCATCGGGATGTTTGTTTAAGTGGACTTTGCAACACCTGTGTGAATTGATGTGGTGATCATATCAAGTTTCCTTAATACCAATCCCAGGGATCGACATTTGAAAATAACTTGAAAAACATGCACACACAAAATGTCTTTTAAAATGCCCACTGCATCAAAAACTGTGCGTGCAAAAGTACAGTAACACAAAGCCTGATGGGAGCTGTAGTTGGTTACCTGGTTTAGTGACGTGGCACAACTCCCTCAAAACACTGAATGGTACAAGATGAGGTTGCAGCGCACCGATCATCGCCACCACATCAAACATACCTGAACCAGGAGAGGATGAGGAGGGAGGGAAGAGCGATACAGAGATAAGAGAAGGGGGCAGACAATGCAATAGTGTCTATTGACAGTGCAATAGATATATAGTCATACACTTCAGTGCAACACATACATACATATACATTGTTATTGTATATATATATATATTTTTTACCTCATTGTTCACTTAAATACTGTAAATGTGTATATTTTTTATTTTCTATTTCTTATTTTTCTATTTGTACATACTTTTAGTTCTAAATTATGCTACTTTACTCTTGAATGGGAGCACTGGTACTGTACAATTTCCCCCCGGGGATCAATAAAGTATTTCTGATTCTGATTCTGATTCTGAATGGGAATGACAACAGCAAATTTATGTTGGAAGAAAATTGGAGTATTGTTTCCATAAAAATGTAAACGTAATATACCACTAGGCTATTGTTCACAGTTTAAGGTGAATGGCTATGAGGATCAGTTTCTAAAGCATATGACTATATATCTACTGAATATATACAGTGTACATATATATGTATGCATGTACTGTACCAGCTTGTGCAGGCAGCGGTTCACTTCCCAGGTTGGCCAGTCTGAGGTCTTCATAGAGACCAGTCTTCACGGCTTCCTCCAGCATTCCTTTACTGCAGTCGATTCCCACAAAGTGTCTGAAGCCGAGGTCACTCATCTACGCACGGAAGGGGAACGGGAACAAGTCTGATATTGACACTGACGTTGTCCTCTTTTTAAAACCAACCACTCATTTCTGCAGTTTTCTGCTGGAAACTGGCTGCTACTTGGTAATCGACGAGCAGCGGCAGTGGTAAATAATCGGTTTGCATTAGCAGTGAGTTAATGCAGCTCTGAAACTGTGCAAGGAGAGCAGAACAGTAAACGTATGAGGTTGATGAAACTGCACTGGATTACGTGCTGTATCGTGTTCGGTGAATTCCTTAATATGAATTGGGAGTGGCAGACTCCATACTACAAAAAAACAAAATAGAAGATCGGGTTACTGCTGGGACGATGAGGGAACAGGTAAATGGGGAAGTCTGGGGGAAAAAGTCTGAGGGCATCTGGTGGATGGATGGAAAGTGGCTAATAGGACTGTGACTGTGGAGAGGAGGGACAAAGAGACAGACTGGCAATTATATTGCAAAGCATTTTATAAAAGGCGCTTTGTAACTGTGCTAATAATTGCTTTGTGGAAGGGAAGATTATTATATTAATTACTGAACCCTTCACACTGGTGTATAACCTGACACTGGATTTTCACTGTGACATTATAGCCACTTGGTGTTGATGATTATCAGCAGTGGACTTTTAGGGACGCAGCCTCACCACTTTAGCAAACCGCCCAGGCCCACAGGCAACGTCCAGAACACGGGCTTCCTCTCGACTCCCACTGAAGTTGGAAGAAATGAAATCTGCCACCAGATTTGGCCCTTGGTAGTCCAAGATGTCGAGATCCTGTTGAAGACATGATGTTCACCGTCAAATATCCAAACCCCCATCATGTGCCTTAGTCAGCGGTAATGTGAAACATGTTACGTTACATTTTCTCATAGGTAAGGCTGTAAAAAAGAAAAGAAAAAAGAAAAGAACTAGAGAGAGAACAAGTTTGTTTTTGTGTGTTTGTGTGATTACTAATATTTGTAATTTAAAATCCGTGTGACAGTTTGTTGGCAAAGTGGGAATGGTATAAGAGTTGTTCAACTAGACAAGGCAGGCAACATGAAGTGCAAAAGGTCAGCATATGGTGCCAAGAAAAAATACATCAATCAGTGCAAAAGACAAGACAAAGCAGTGTCAAGTCTTGACGAAAGACGTTAACAAGGATTTTAATTTTTGGATAACATCTGTCGAGACTTAACCGACCTTTTCATAGTTTGCTCCCCATTTATCATAGAACGTCATTATATCCTGCGGCTCACACTCTCTGCGAGACTTCAGGACCATCCTCACATCTTCAACGGTTCTGCTCGAGTCCGACATGTCGAGACAGTCCAACTTCAAACCGAGGTGACCGAAGACTTGAAAGGTGGCTGTAAAAAAGGTTCCATTGGACATTTTGATACCTCTTCTGCCCTAAATAAAAAATTACAAAATGTTTGGATAACTCTTGTCTAATGTATGTCAAATAACAAGAGGCTTATTTCATATCCCTCGTAATATGTATTGTAACATATTACAATTGCAACTACTCACCTGTGACTGGAAACAGATGTCACCCGTCAAACCAATAAATGAAGAAGTATGCGCAGCTGACCTGCTGCTGTTGCTGCATCAGCTCAGCTCTACTCATACTGTGGACTTGCTGAACTGGCTCATAATTATACATCATACTACTCTGTAAGAAATTAAATGTTCGATTTACTTGATCTAGTTATGTCAACAGATCCCACAAAACCCTGTTGACTAAATGACATGGAGAGATGACCAGCCAGCAGAAAAAAAAGAAAAAAAGAGTCCCCCGTCACTGCCGAGTGTGGATGAACGTCACCAAAGTCGAGAAAGACATCAAACTATAATAGGTCAGGGTCCAACAAAGTCCCCCATGTTTCTCAGCAATTTATGACATCATGATCGCCTTATCTGAGACAGTGACCATCTCATAAGGCGAAAATATTATGTTCTATGATCCTGGCATTCGACAACAGGAAATCGAGGAGGGAGAGCTGGGGACAGAAAATACTATTTTAGCCAATGGCAGTGGGTGAGAAACCATTACACAACACTGTACACCATGAAATATGAAGCAACATGCAGATGTATAAATTAAAAGGCAGAACAGTGGCACAGTATTGAACATCTCATCATACCAACTGCACAGACACTCGTGCTCAAAAGATCTCTGAGGCTCAGATCGCAAAGCACATTAGTTCGGAAACACCGGATTCGCGTTTCTGAAGCGAATCGGGGATAACGCCACAGCATCTGCTAAATTCCTGGATATTGACGCAATCACATATGTGCTTAGAGAGAGAATCAAATCAACGCTTTGCAGCCTCCCAAGTATGTCCGTGCCAGAGGAGAAAATGGAAAACTGTGCCATGAGGGTGAAATTAAAACTATCCTGAGCAACCTCTACTCATGTAAGAAGTGCTGTTAGCTTCACGTATCAAGGAGGAATTTTACCGGTCAGGGATTCCGTAGGGAAATAAGGCCTGTCAAGGCTGATATTAAATCCACATTTGAGGCTGACCACTTTGTTGGTTAAACATTTGGGATTTCAGTTAAACAGCAAGGCGGACCCTGGAGGAGACTCAGGAGAGTGCAAGTGATGGCTCTGTGTAAAGGCAGCGTGACAGAGGTTCTGCTCACATATTAAACTCAAACACAGAGGCTCCAAGTAGAGGCAGCGGAAGACGGATGCTTTTGCTGTCCATTCCTCATGCAAGAAGGTTCTTGTAGCCTTGTCCTTTCTTAAACTGTTCGTACTTATGATTGCGAGTCATTTTCCCCCAGTCGGATATAGGAAGTAAGAGCCCGAAAAGAACCGGTTCATACAAACATGCCAGAGGGCAAAAGTGTTGGCACTCGTTTGTACACACGAAAAGGGACAGAAATCGTTGTGTAACCCTGCCAACTTTCTCTCTTTCAACACACATCTGATCCTGCCGGATTCGGAAAGCAACAAACGATCGTTCACAGCCGGAGAGGTGTGGGGAGAGGGGGTTTACGGAACAGTTTGACCATCCGACAAACACTTCATGTGAAGAAATGCAGAAATAAAGAGTGAATAGTTGGACATGGTAAAAAAAAAACACGTCTGGCTAAAGCAAAGCAGTCCGTGACATCAACAGTGATGTTCTCTTAAAAATCACACACATGAAACTTGTGGTTATACTTGTGGCTCTTGCATGAGGCCAATTGTGTCACTATGATGAATCCCACCTCTCACCCTCAGACCTCTTTAATTCCCCTCTGCCCTCTTCTGTTCTCCTTTCTACCACCCACTCCTCCTTGACACAAAGCTGAAATGTGAAGAATGTGTGCACATGTTCAGTGTTGCATAGAATCTAACACCATTCATATTTCATACTGTAATGGGTTTTCAATACCCTCCACAAATCCACATTTTAAAAAATAGGCCGTTCGCTGTTCACACATCCCTCCCACTCCTTCCCACCAACCCACTCAGAATAAGGAAAACTATGTAATTACAACACAATTCAATCATACTCTGTCCTAATTATGTAAAATGATCATGTTCCATTGCATTTCCGGTTACACATTCATACATTCGTTGTGCAATCGACCAAATAAGAGATTCTTTATGTGAATTGCACATTATGGTCGTTGAATAAATGATTTGCGGCGCTGTCAAGCGATCAAACGCGAAAAGCTTTCAGCATTCACCTCACCGTGCCACCCCTGAAGGAAATATCACAAAGCACCAATCCACTGGTTCTCAGCTGAAGAGCTAAAGTGCACCATAGTGCTCATTTGTATGTAGCTATTTAAAAGGACAAAACGAGGATGCTACTGTGAGCTATGCTAGCCGCAATGTCAATGAGAATGTGCAACAAATTAGTTTACATTAAAGTCGAGCTGAAATTTGAATTGTCCTCACTTTTATTCAGTTTTAGATTTGCAGATATTGCGCACAATGTTTTGCAAAAAGAGGATAAAATCAGCAATGCTAGGAGACGTGGCGTCAACTTCTGAGGTGCGCGACTGACTGTGAGACAATTTGGGCGTATTGGCCACACTCGGTATCGCAACTTCCAGCAGCATCGCGCGATGCACTTTGGCCCAAAAAATCATAGTGTAATTAAACAATAGAGGACCTAAAGAGTCGTTCGCTGGTGACGTAACGGTTGGTTACGTAAAAGAACCATCATCTCTACATGACGGTATGTCTGTAGGATGTGAGGCGATCACACAGACACTGGACCAATCAAATTACAGTGCCGATATTGTCAGTTGGAACCAAACCTTCATGCCACCTTAAAGAGCACTAATGCTAACACTGCAGAAAAGTACAGTACAGTAGTCAAAACATACACAAAGCATAAATATACAGATTTCGTTCTTAATTTCGTTCTCTAGCGATTGGAGTGCTGCGATTAATGGTCCCCAGGAGTCTCCAGGGATTTATTGTCATCGTGATTTCTCTGACATCGCTGCTCTTTCGCAGCCTTTCATGATTTGACTCCAGACTCAGCGGGGTGGAGGAGGGGGGGGGGATTAGAATCCCAAAGCGGAGGAAATATAATGAAGTTTAAATGAAGAGTGCTCTGTGGCGGAACGCCACCTATGACCCTTCCCTCCCTCGTGGGTTACAAGAGAAAAGTCACTCGAGATGAGAGGGCCAGTGAGCAGCAGACAAGGTGAAAGAAAGACACTTCCCCCTTGTTCCTTTCCCTCAGGCTCCCTTGAGGGCCTCCTTGATGTCATTCCCTCTTTTTCAAGTGGCTGCAATGTTAAAGAGGAGGGCGCATCGGCTGAAATGGCCGGCATGGCATTGATACAGATATTTGTGGCACGCGTGACACAAGGTACCAATACTGTTGACAAAGACCTCAGCGAGAGCTCATCTAGAAGTGAGGTTGTAGAGTGGAGCAGCTTGTGGTCTTTACTGCACAAACAGCAGCTTTCAGAGACATTACAGACAGACACACGCACACTGTAATTCATAGTGATAATCAATAAAACGTGATTAGCTTTAGGCTCTTGTTCTTAGGTTCTTAGGTTCCTCTACACCAGAAGAATCCAACCAGTTTGCTAAACTAAGTGACCTCTTACCAGCCGTCATCTCCTCATTTCTGTTTAATACGCTGTTCAGTACCTCCCTGTGAGGCGAATAGATAAAGCTGCACAATGAGTCACAAGTTATTTGGTTGGAAACAAATATATGAGTTAATAACCAATTTTGCGGCAGTGCATGGATTTATCTCCCCTCAATTAGCTGGCTCAGACTTTGATAGCTGCAGTGTGAGCATGCTGAATGGGTTGGTATCTTTTGCTTATTATAATGGGCTGCCATAAAACTTCCATATATTGTGTATGCTCTGTCCCATACTGTATGTGCAAAATGCTTCAGGTGGCACTAATGAAATGGCTCGTATAAAAGTGCACAGGTTTTGTTCAGCAGATGGCACACAAGCATTTTATTTCTGAGGAAGAATTTAAATGTTAATTCCTCCATTTTGTTGTGTTCTGTGACCCTGCTACTCTTCTCCCCCTCTCGATAAAATGATGGGTGTCACTTAAATTCATTAAGATTAAATTCATTTAAAAATGTATATTGATCTCTCATCTACACACAGCATGGTGTACACTGTAGCAGGCAAGGCCTTAATGCCATCTGTGCATTCTATTGCAATGTAATGTGATGGACGTGCACTTGCCATGTGTAGTTGTTACTTCTCTGACACTGAGGTGCACATTTCTTTGGTGGTTTAGGCTGTGTCTCATGTCTCGCCTTTACGATAAAGCCGGAGAGAAGCAGCAATGAAAATTACCGGCGCAAAACTCTTTTTGTATAACTTTGTGTAACTTCCCCATTTAAGAGCCCACGTTGCATTAGGCTTCCGGATATGAATCTAATTTGTTGGTTGAAATACCCAAGGTGGCATTGTCAGTGTTGCATATTGCAGGGACACTTTCCCACACGAGCTAATATTTGCATTTCATTTGGTGACATTATCAAAATAAATGGTTTAAAAGGTTTAATTCCTATTCTGTCGGGCTTTTCCTGAGGTATCCTCTCGTTTAATAAAAAGCTTAACGAACATGTTCTGCTTCCCCAATAAGGACATATGTGGTTTGTCATTTTTCAGAGACTTATTTGAAAAATAGGCTTGAAGAGTAATTCAATTAATTCATTTGACATTGTGCGCAGTAGGAAGCTGAAGAATTAAGTGTGGCAATTAGACCCCATCGTGAGGTCATTATTTTAAGGGGATAATGTTGCCATGAGCTGTACAGGAATATCCCCCCCGACGGAGTCTATACACTGATGGTGCTGATGGAGGGGTGAAGAGCAATGGTGAAGATCTGGATGGATGAGATGTGGAGCAGGACTTGTAGAGAGGACCCCTGGGTGCTGGATGTGATGAGAACTGAAGGTGAATGGGGTGGAGGGGGTCGCATCGATCTGACAGCGGCAGAGAGAGGGACTGTATGACGGCATCGAGGTGAGGTCGTGGCACAATCTGATTGGTTTGACTGAAAGAGTGAACACCCTCGGTCAGCTGACTGAGTTGGAAGCAAGAAAAGGGAGAGAGAGAGAGAGAGAGAGAGAGACAAAGTGTATAAATGAGTAGCATGAAGATAGTCTTCCTGATTGAGCTTTCCCAAAGCTTCACATCGTTTCATTTGTTGTTTGATAATGTAGGTTATGTTAAAGCCCTTTGAGGCTGTACCTGTGACTAAGGACTAAGCAAATAATTGAGTTTGTTTGAGGTCTTTTTTTGTGTTAAGTGACCAAACAATCCAAAATTTAATATCTACGGAATTAAGTTCTGTTCGGTTCTACGTCACAGCAGTCTCTGTCAAGACGTTTAGCCAGAACATGCTAAAAATACGACTCTAGATACAACTTCTAGCTCGCTGCACTTCAAAATGTATATTTTGACAGCAGTCAAACTGCTACGTCTGATCGCTCGAGAGTCAGATAATTCAGGCAACCGATCAAGCAGAAATTTGACCCGATTCTAAAAATGAAATTTGTGCGGTAAATCTGCTAGTTACCATCGTAAAACTGCAAACATGTAGTGCAAGAACGTAGTGCTTGGCAGGCGTAGCAACAAGAACTAAGGGGAGCGACGTTTAGCGACGGCCAATTGGCTATTTAATGTGGTATCAAAGACGTGGAACTACTACAGAACATGAAATGTGTGTCCACTTCCATTCCAGCGGTTAATACGGGCCATTCAAGATAGACGTACAAAACTCATGGCCACAGAACATTCTAGAAACTCCAAAACCCAGTTCATTTGTTCCCATCAAGCTGTCCACAGAGCTGGCAAAGCCCTGAGGAGCGCTGAACTGTGCCAACTCAGGTTAAAACCCTGGTGACTGCAGCTGCACACAACAAATCTAAACTGCAGCAAGGCCACGATGTTGGAGGCGGAGGTAACAAGCTCCTTTATGTTGTATGTGCATTCAACTGAACCGCAGCTGAACAAGAGGCCCAAAGCAAAAACAACTTTCCTCACAAGTTCAAGGTGGATGCCAAGAGGTCTCCCATGGCATTCCGAACATTCTTTTCAGGAAAAATTAGGCTTGAAGGCTGATTATTTGGCCGTGGGTGAAGCGCAGCACAAGCACGAATCAATGGAAAGAAGCGCAAGGCAGAATCATTCGTGGATGAATGTCATCAATGCTCTAAGCCCTCAGTAAGCACAACAATGAAATGTGAATGAAAAGGGATTTTTAAAAATTCTCTTATCAGTAGGTTACCCCTGTTAAAACACTAGTTTTAATTATTTTCAAAAGTTATTTATTAGGATTTTGATTGCTAAAACAGTGACAAACCTGAAGTGGATATGTTGCCTCTCGCACATATATCACCCTGCCCTTTTTTAACATTAGGAATAAATGTGATTTAGCCTTGTGTTTACTGGTTGACGAGCGTTTAGGTCGCAGTATAACACTCTGAGAAACACTGAGGCCATATTTTCACCCCGCTCCACTCAAGTGTCAGAGAAAAGGAGTCTAAAAATGGGGGCCTTTCTTGATTTGCTGAAATGTGTCACTGTCTCAGAGAGTTCAAAGCCTCGGAAACTATTAATCCATCACAGGCTTGGCTCCCTGGCCCCTCTGCTCTGACCTTGGGCCATAAACAGCATTACTGATGTATTACAGGAGCAGAGACTGAATAATTACACAGAGGAGTTGAGGGAATTTGACTCAACAGCACGACAGGCTGGATGTTGCCAGAGCGGATGGGTATAAATACCGCGTGTCATTCGAATCGAGAAACGCCTACGTATGGGATTCTGCGTGGGGTGAAATCACAGAGTGGGCGGTGATTATGATGAGTCCGGACCAAAAACTGAACTAGATGGTTTAGGATCCATAGGCGGCATGGTGGTGCAAGTGTCGCACAGGAGGTAGAGCTGGTTAGAGTGGGTTGGGGGTTCGATCCCCGGCTCCCCCCACCATGTCGAAGTGTCCCTGAGCAGTCTTTGTTGAAAGACTGATCATATAATAGTGTTGGTTACCTTGAGCACATTATAATCGCGACAAACCAGCAAACATTGAGACCTGTGTAATCCTTTTTTATGAAAATTTGAATTAGTTTCACTTTCTCTGTAAAAAATAAAAAAATAAAATAATGTAATTGAGTTCTTCATAAGTATGGACATTTATTATAATAACATCCCAACAGCAAAAGGCTCTTCTTTTAACAATCAGAAACACTTTATTGATCCCCGGGGGGAAATTGCACCAGTGTTCACCCAAGTCACAGTGATAAGGGGCTGCGTAAAGGGCTTGTCCGGGATTTGAACCCGGGACCTCTCACACCCAAAGCGAGAATCATACCCCTAGACCAACAAGCCCCTAGATAAAGTCAAAATGTCGTAATAACATGAAAAATATCCTTTTATAATGTAAATAAGTTGTAAAGATTTCACTGCTGTAAAGCAGATCAAGTTTAAATTCAATGATTTGAATTCATCAGAGTTTTTGGTTAAATAACCACACAGGCCAAATAAGTAAGAGTGAAAACGCACACCACGGGCATCCTTGGTCTTGAACTTGTATTTTAAAAAAACAAACATAAAATGCCATTTTACAATATTAAATAAAAAGGCAAGTTTCAAAGCAAATGCGAGACATCGTGCGCGTTGTTGTCTGTGGTTACTGGATAAAATCAGATTCTGCTCAAATGCGGGGACTCAGCCAGACATGTTGTCGCGGATGTACTTGAATCGTTCCTAACCATTTTCATTGGCAGCACAACAGCTGTATGTGTGTGCTGGTGAACGGGGGAAACATTCAACTGCAGCATCTCTGCATACATATTGATGTGACCTTCGTCTTCCCTGCGTACAGAGGGACGGGGCAGGAGCAGCATCTATTGTAGCAGCAGTTCAATCTGCCTGATGGTGAAATTAAACCGCATTCTTCTGCCCCACCTGGGCCAGCCTGCTTCTACAGCTGTGCCGCCGTGTCTGAACAAATGAACCGAACAAACTCAACCCACGACTTATATATTTATTTGTGGTTATCTGTGCCTTCTTCTCTGACATCTGCTCGAGTGACGCCACAGCTTTAGAAAGATCAGAGGAGACAAGGAACAAACAAACACCGAAAGTTCACGGTAGTAATCAAATGTGTATTCTGGATCTCAGAGTTCTTCTAAGCAAAGCAGACCTGATATCAGTTATTGTAAAAAAATTTCATGGTGATAGCAAAAATATTAGTCCTTCCTCGAATATGGGTGATGTAATATGTTTTTGGCACCTCCTGGGATAATGCCCTGCTTTCAGACCTGTCATAACCGATGTTGAAAAATGTTAATTTGTGTGAAATTCTGCTGGGAGAATCTAACACTGACATTCAAAAAGTTCATCACCCCATACCCATTTTTCCACCTCTATTGGCGCCCAATTTTAGCCAAATCTGACTTCAAAGTGCTTCTCCCGACATATAATTACATGGGTTGAAGTCTGGCTGACTGGAGGTCCCAGTGATTTTACCTGGCAGTGATCAGACTCCCGAGACTGTCCAAGACACGTCTGCTCGGCTTTACAGGGCTGCATGCCGAGCTCTCATGAGGTTGTTCTCAGTGAAGAAGCTCTTAAAACCCCACTGTACACTACCAGCTCAGCAGACACACTCAGTTAGAGACTAGCAGGGTGAACATGCATTTTATTTATCCGCTAGATCTCTCTCACCAACAGAGCTAAAAGAGATAGTGTTGCTCTGTAACTGCTGGATGTATAGAAATGCAACTGTTTGCTAACAAGTTCGACCATACCAGTTTAAGAGGTGACTTGTTTCCACTGCGCCCCCCCAAAGTGGCCCAAGAAATCAGTTATTGCAGGTTTAAGATAGAATTCACCATCCAGCCTCAAATTTCTGGTTCCACTTTTTAAGACTTTGGACCACAACAACTTTCTAGAAACCCTCCAACCTTCCGTTTTGCAATGCATCGATTGTTCACATTAAACTGTCCTCAGAGCTATGGAAGCCTTGAGGAGCACTGAACTGTGCCAGCTCAAGGCTAAAGCCCTCGGGACTGGAGCTGAAAACAAGAAATCTCACCACAGCAAGGCCACGAGCTGCAGAGGGAGCTGGTGGAGGCAGAGGTAAGGCATGTCCTCCGGTGCCGAACTTAATTCTCAGGTATGTTTGTGTGATTTACATTCGGTTTTCAAGCTGCGGGATACACATAACAGGACAGATGTTCAATGTCATTATAGTTGTAGTAAACCACCCACACAGTTCCTTTAGTTAAAGCAATTTCAGCAGACAAGCTACCTGTCATGTACCTCAGTTCAAATGACAGAGTAGAAGTTGCTAATGGGGTGATAATGGAAAACTGAATGGGCGGAGGAGAAACAGTGCCAACCTACAGAGAGAGAGAGCGAATGATTAAAGAGGTCCTCTTTGACCAAGATATGACTTACCATCAGCATGGCAGCAACAAACAGTCTGTGCCAGGATGCAAGTTTACCTGGTTGGTATTTAAGCCTTAAATGACAGACACTTTAACTCCAACAGTACTGCATGACAACAGTATCTCTCGCGTATGCTCGAACAGCCTTACACAGATGCATACACAGAGGCTTTCACATGTTTGTCAGCTTGTATGCGCGACGTAATGACAAAATTTACATCACACAGACTCTCTAGGTCATGGAGATGCAGAAAGCATGGCTGTAAATGTTACAACTTTTATTTTTCCTCCCCTCAATATATGACGTATTGGATGTATAACTTGTAACTAACTACA
This sequence comes from Enoplosus armatus, assembly GCF_043641665.1. Lineage (NCBI taxonomy): Eukaryota > Metazoa > Chordata > Actinopteri > Centrarchiformes > Enoplosidae > Enoplosus > Enoplosus armatus. Next base: position 23,443,173 of record NC_092186.1, on the reverse strand, counting down.
AAAAAGAACTACAGTTTAAGTCAGGGACATCTGTGTTAAATGCAAATTAAACACTCATTACTGTGATAGATCTGTGCAGTTAACTATTGAAATGAAGTCTCAAAAGAAGCAAAAGCCCCGAGCCTTGTTTGGCTCTTCTTTTTACAACCCTTCCTTTCATAAAACTTCAGATTCCTGTATTTCAAATGCGATTCTAATTCTGTTTACCAAGAATACTCACCAAGGGCACAAGAAACATGTGTTTTTGTTTCTTTTAGAGAGCGCCATCATTCAGCTGTGTCTATGTAAACACGAGGTGGAGATGCAAATTATTACAGTATTCTCATAAAAAGATTAAGCTGAAACTGGAGTTACTTATGGTTGTGTTTTATGCATTGTTGTCCTTGTTTTACAGTATTTCGTGTTGCTCTGCTATGTGTGCAGTATTGTTCTAATGTATTTTGCGTGTCTTTTGTAGCTGTTATTACACCTGCTGATCAAAATTAGTCAAGATGGCTAAACTGGCACATTTACAGAAATGTCAATTAATGTGCACCGTCACTGTCACTTTAAACTGTATAAATAAATACAATAATTGGTCGCACATATTGTTGCACATGGACAGTGGGATATCAGTATTCAGCGTATTGTTTTCTGTAAGAACATCGGCCAGTTTGCATGAAACGTAAAAAGAAATGATTCACACTATCACCCCTGTTTGCCGTCACGACTTCCAGTCTCCTCCTGCTGACAAAGGGTTTGCAGATGGTTACAAGGTTGTTGTTCACTCTCTCCCAACCGAACCTGTCCTTGCTTGCTAAGGTTTTTGTGATGAACGGCTGTGAGACACGATGTTGACATCCTTCGGAAACAGTTTTGAAACAGCTGCTGAGGTTAGCCGTTATGACCGCCTGCTCAAAAACCACCAAGCGGCTTACACACACGTGCTGCGCTTACTGCGACACGTAACAGTTTCCATCGTCTGTCAAGACACATGGAGGCTGAAGAGGTGAGACTGAGGTCCTGCTGACATCCTGAGAGATGAGCTGAAGCGGTGAGCGGTCTGAGGGACGAACTCAGACTGTTTGCATGCAGAATATCAATAAAACATGAGGCGTTTAGAGACTTTGTGTCCGTCAGTTTGTTTTTATTTATGGAGCCGTTTCTGCATAATGCTGCTGAAGATGTAATCAGCGGAGCAGCAAAGCCCAGTGATCTATGTCGGTGCTCTGATGTGATCGCTCAAGGGGGGGAACGCTGGCCGGGCGGGGACGAGACGTGGCAACGTTCCTAATTAGTAGTGGCAACCACTGCTTCTAACCTCAGCCCTGTGAGCCTTCGTCCTCACACCTGTGGCGATAAGAAACAAAGGCGATGTTGAAAAGTGAAATGAATTTATTGTTATCATTATTATTATTAGTTGACGCCCCCACGTGGCTTGGTGGTGATAATTGATACGCATCAGGAGCAGTGGTGAAAGAAGTATTCAGATCCTTTACCACGCTGTGAAACTACTACGCTACAAGGAAAAGTGCTGAAAATTCAAAACCTTACTTAAGTAAAAGTATGTATGTATGTAAAGTATTATCAGCACTTAAAGCATCAACATTAAAAGTACTCTAAAAAGTCAACTTTTCATGAGCTCAAAAAAACCCCCCAAACAAACATGTTTTCAGCTTTGTGACAAGGGTCAAGTCACGCCCAGAGGGGGTTTGAAATAGCTTATGTAGCTTGAGAAGAAGAGTTTTCTCATATAACCCATAAAGGAACACTTAATCCTTCAGTTTATCGGACAAATTTAAAGGGGGAAAAAAAATGTAGATACATGGTTTTCACTGGACAGGAAGGGCATGACTAATAGGAATCTGAAAGGTAACTAAAGCTGTCAGACAAATGTGGAGGAGTCAAAAGTACAATATTTGCTTGTGTGATGTGGTGAGAGCAGTAGTAGTATAAGGTTAGTATAAAGTTGCATAAAATGGAAATACTCCAGGAAAGTACAAGCGCCTCAGATATACTTACTTAATAAAGTGAATAAATAAAAGCAAACGAATCAGGAGGAAAGTTAAACCGTCTTGAGGGAGGAGGCTGCGGAAAAGATGAAAAGGTAAAAACAACGTTTCAAGCCTGTTTTGTTGGACCCGCCTGCTCAGCCGCGTCTTTAAAACATGACACAATGTTTGGCCACCATCGGAGCCACATCGCTATGCCAGATCCGTTTCCCAGAATGATTATGATGAATACAAGCTGACAACAGAGGTCTGCCATGTCGTTTGTAATCAGGTGGGTGGCGGCGCTGCTTCCTGCCCGTAGCGCCACGCTGCAGCCTCATCGGATCACTAATCAGGGAGAAGGCCGCTGGTAATTATCCATCCCACCTCCAGACTGCAGCAGGAAACAGCAGCAGGGAGTCACGGCACTCGCCACCCGCCTCTTCTCTTACCGCTGATTGCTGCTGTGTCATCGGCGCGGAGAGGCATTACTCATCTCTCTTTATTCAGGTGAGAGCCCATTTCTTCATAGCACTTGACACCAACCTTGAGTGAGCAGGGAGTTAAATGCAATTACCATTCCTGTGAGCGGTGGAATGCTCTTGCGTTACATTTGAGACAAGCAGAAATCTTGATGGTATTTAGGTAATTTTGAATCGTGCGAGCATGCAGTGACACTGATGCAAAATGATTATTCAAGAAATGACAGCAGATTTGAAGGAAGCTTCGTGACGAGCGCGTGGAGCGAAATGCTGCGCTCAGTGAAGCCGAACCCTCAGGAATGTCCTGCGAGAGTGATCAAATGGAAAAAAACTTGAAAACATTAAAACTGACTGCATCGGAGGAACGGGAAGCCAGCGATGACATGCTTCGAATACACAGAGGTCCACTTTTCAAACTTCAAAGAACTAATCCAAAAGCCTCGCTCCGTGTCAAGTAGACGGGGTTTAATTTGTAGATGGCTTATCAGATGAACAGTCCCAGAGAGTCTAACGGCAGCAGGCTCAGATTCCCTCCGTTATTAACATTCAACCCACTTTATTTCAGCGCCACTCAAGTAGCTTCGTCATTCTAGAGAACGATGAGAAAGAGCAATACTTTGCTAAAAACGAGAATGTCATGTTTGTTATCAAGTTTTCCTTTTTCAACGGTGCACAACAATTAGAAAAAGTAAATGGGAACCGAAGTGAATTTATCTACACGTCTGTTAAAGTAGTGCCAGGCTGCAAGAATTCTCCTCTGGATTTTATGCCTTTTTCTGTTCTCTGCCCAGGGAGCTGCTGATGGGTCTTGACTGACTCCCACTGGGTAAATAAAATACCTGGAGATCATCGGATCACTAGGCCTGGCGTCGCCAGACCAATACGCAAATGCAAATTAGCCCGGACCTTCTCCGTTCAATTTCGATTTCCTAAGGGCTTTATCAACGGGCGTAGATCAAAATGCCTCTGGACGCAATTGGATTAGACCTACAACCAACCAGAGCGTCGGAACGTGCAACATAGCGCTGCGCGTCAGAAATATGTAAACAGACCACAGCGTGCAGAGATGAGCTGGGATGGCGTAGAGGAAATGCCTCAACGGCGCGCCTCCTGTCAGCCATCGTGTAGTGTGATTGGCCCGACCCGGCCCAGGTTGGCTGGAAATCATGTCTGAAAGGGAGGGGGGGGGCAGGCGCATCTGCCAGAGCAAATAAAACACGAGCTCGCAGATTCGTTTGGTTCGCAGGCGATCAGATCACAGCATTCTGCATCATCTGATGAGGTCCCGAGGGACAGCGGCTCCTGTGCATACTAACCACAGAGCGAGAGAATGGACTAACAGACGGGAGGTGGCGGGCGGGCGGGCGGGGTGGGGGGGAGGGCTGAGCTCCTTTTCAACGGGTTGCTTGCCCTTCTGAGACTTCACAGTGTCTCCATCACACAAAGGTACGTGTGCTATCACGCTACAAAACATTAGGCTACGGAGGAAATTCTTAAACATGGGCTACCTTCTAGGCCCCCAACGTGCCAACCCTAACCCCACGATGTGGTCTTTCCTCGGCCCTGCTGTGTTTATGGGGCCAGGTCTATTTTGTGCCAGTTGTGAAGTGTGAACTCGTCCCTCAACTTGTGTCTCAGTAATGACAACAACTACAGCAGCATCTGTGAACATGCTGATCTCAAATGAGCTGCAAACAAAGAAAAAAAAAAATGCACAACGTGATGCAGCTGCTGGCGGAAGAGCCCGAGCCTTAGTGTTGCAGTTTGACGTGATGATATTGATAGTGTGTTTTGTTTCTCTGGCCACCGTGAAAAAGCAGGCGTGACTCAACAGTCTTGCAGCCTGAATACTGGACTCGGTACCACCACCCGACCCGACATCCTCCCGTGACAAACCTGTCTCCTAGAAATTACGTTTCTGCACAACTAATTTGCAACAGACGTTTTGAAGGAAAAGCTAATGCCGGATTATGTTTTCGATTAACGTTAACGAGGAAATGTTGTTAATTAACGTATCGGGCAAAAAAAATGTCGATACTTTTTGTTTGTTGGCAATGTTTTTAATTTGTTTTCTGTCCAAATACCCAATCTTGAAACGCAATATCCGCTCTTAGTGACAACATTATTAAGATTTTTAATGGTTTATGTTTAGGCAGTGGCAGCACTTGTTTAAGGTTAGGAGAAAATCATGGTCTGGTTTAATAATGAAAAATTTAAAAACCACACACACACATGCCAAAATGCACTTTGCACGCCCACCATCCAACCCAACAACTGCAGTGTGGGACACAGACGTAATGCGTTGCATCAGTGGTTAATAATCAGTCAGGTTGACCCCCTCATGTTAGCCTTGACCCTCCCATATATCTTACTGCACAGTTTACCAAACTAATAAAAGTATACATAGAGTGCAACTCTGGTGCAACAGGTTAATTTCATCACCTCCGTCACACATTGTAAGACCAAGAATTGTAGGCAACTTCTATAATTCTGACGTGCATCTATCAAAATCATTCATCTCCTCCTGCAGTCACATGCTGTTTACACCATGATGGGACTGTGTAGAGTGAAGGGTGAACGTCGGAGAATCCAGAAACACACAACATGTCCACTTCATTTAGTGTGACGATAGCCTGAGTTCAAATGACCCACTGAATAGGATTTTAAGTACCTGTGGGACATATGGAGAATATTATATCACAAGAGTCAATGAATTCTTTCCTAATTTCAGCTACAATGCTCTACCAGACCTGTGCTCCCCATGGTTCCATTACACGGTAATTAGATGTCATGTCACTCTGTTCAGCATCTGCACTTTCAGTCTGTCTTCTTCAAAGGGGGAGGCTCTATAAAAAAAATAAGAAAGAAAATATGCTTTATTAAAGTCTCCGCAGGCATCTTTGCTTTATTAAAATCCAAAAGATGCAACATCGCTCTTGGGACGCTGCAGGTTTGCCCTTTTTTTGCTCAAATTCAGTTCTGGTGTTGAGTCTGGAGTTGTGAACTGAACGGTTATATGTAGATTCATAGAGTGATAAAGCAAAATTTCTGGAAATTCAATTGCAAAGCCATACCATATATTTAGATAAAAACAGGACCGGATTGTTCGGCTGACTGATCGGCTAATCCAATGCAATAAAAACCTGAAAAATCATGTTACTTCACCTTGACACACACAAAAAAAAGGCCCTGTAAATCCACTTTTGCTTGTCTTGGCACGCTGATTTGCAGCATTGTCTGCAAACGCGTAACACAAGCAGAGATATGGGAGGGAGCACTGCCACGGAAAGGAATCCCATAGCACAATGCCTGGTGGCTGACAAATCTGTGTTGTTGCACTGCCTACGTCGTCACATTGCCCCATCCTAATATCTAGATGCAAAGCTATGCAGTGAGCTAAACACACTTCCAATAAAAGCAGAAGTAGCGTTGGGAAAATGGTGTTGGATACTGCAAAACAAATTCAACGATAGTGATTGCAAATCAGTTCGCGTCCCCTTAAGCAATTGCAGCAATAACACTTTAGTTTATGACCCGAAAAACTGCAAAACCAACGACATTCCCACCGGCCTCGACCGCTCTTCGTGTTTTGGCCTCATTGGCACACGTTCGCATGCCGACAGGTTAAACCAAGATGGCGAACATGGTAAGCATTATACCTGCTGAACCCCAGCATGTTAGAATTGTCATTGTGAGCATGTTCGCATGCTGACATTAGCATTTAACCTAAGCGCCGTCTCACAGGGCTGCTGACACGGCAGTAGACCTTTAGTCTTGTTACAGAGTGGGTTGTGGGAGTTTGTATTATCCCCTTGCTGGACCTGAGTTACTCCTTCTGCCGGGCAGTTTTTCCACGGGCTGTGAACGATTCACATTGATTGGGGCACATTCATTTTAAGTTTTCAGACAAGGTTTTTGCCCTGTTCATTGTAAGTGAGTTTACTACACGTCTAGTACTTCTAGTGCCAAACTTTTATTGGTGATTTAATTCTTTATTTCTCATTATTTGCCTAGGCTTGGATAAGATACATATTTATTTCTGTGGAGGGGAACGCCTAGTAAAATAAAGGTGTTACTACTTGAAACAATCTGCTTGATGTTTTACAGCGTCACTAACTACAACACTAAATCCGCATTCATTTCCAGTGTCAGGGGTGTTTCTGAATTGGCATTTAACCTCCAATTTCGTAGTCATAAAAAATTACTTTGACATTTCCATCTCATGGATGTTTCAGTTTTAGTCGCTTAGTCAACCGTCTTTATCTCCCCTCTGCAGACAGAAGCATATTAATACCCATCAGTAACGTCATGTAGTGCATAGAAAACCCTCCCCTGAAAAGTTTAGGAGTAACAGCAATCTGTGATGTAAATTTATGCTAATTTAATTTGCTCCGGAGAGGGAGAGTGTTGCTGTGTTTCAGCTTCATTTAACAGGGAAACAAAAGACCGCAGCTGCCTCAAAACAGTTTTTCCACCGCATTTTCTGCTACAGTAATGATCCTTTTTTTCTTCACAACAAGATTTGAATTTGCACGCAAATCCATGAAAGTTTACTTTAAGGCCATCAGCGCCGATTATGGGTAAACACAACACAAAGGCAGGTTAAACTTAACACTAACTTATTTTCAGTAGTTGTATATATTGTTAACATTCTGATTGGGAACTGTTGGGTCTCTGTAATAATGTTATAATAATGTTATAATATTATGCTCTATATGTGAAGTGTCATGAGATGACAATATAGGTACACAAAGATGAATTTGAATGGTAATGACATTCCGCATTAATATCAAGGGCAGTCCCATCAGTCATAATGGTTTCACCAGCAGAGTAATGCAGATAAAAAGCTGCACATCACTTCAAGTTCAAGTTCAAGTTCAAGTATCTTTATTATCCCTGTGGGGTAATTTGTTGTGCAGCCAGCAGTAACCCCGTAACCATGAGACAAACAATAAACAATGCATACAATATAAAAATCACACTGAGTTATTTAAAAGGCCAGTGGCAGTCTGTTGGTCCCGCATCTTGGCAAATTTAATCTGCGACCAGGCGGAAGCAACTTGACCTCCTTGGACAGGGGGGTGGGGTTTAGGATCAGCCAGGATCGACTGGGCCTTCTTCAAAGTCCCGACCTTGTACGGATGAAAATCTGATCAACGACTGAGAAGAAAGATAAACACCCAGAGAGATAGAGAGGGAGGAGTTCAGTAGCTGTTTGGCCAGTTAAAAGGGGGGTTTGCACGTCTCATATCATCTCGTTTCCGGGGGGGGGGATTTATTACCACAGCAGACTTCTCAGTCAGATGTTTGAACCATCCGAGCTGCTTCCAACAACTGGACCCACAGTGACAGCAAGTAGCTATTACAGGTCCCGCGTTATAATAATAATACATGTACATCTATGTTCAGTATTTCCACTGGACAAACGTCAGACACATACACAACTGTTGAAGTGAATGTGTGTCTTGTACTCTCTTTTGTGAGGACAAAAATTAAGTTTAAGATCTTGAGAGTGAGTGGATTTGGGGGGGAAATAGGCCCATCCTCACATTTTCAAGAGCTGTTAAGACTAAGATTTAAGGTTAATTAGGTTTAGTGTTTAGTTAGAATAATCCTCCTCCAAAAAAAAAAACATTCTTATAAAAAATCTATTATAAAAGATAGGCCTTGGGGAATAAAAGTGTGATCCTAGCCCATTGTACTCCAGGCTCATGTTGCTTGTGAGCTGCTGGTAGTCGTGATCCGTGGTCCCTCCAGAGCTCCACCTGGGATGGTGGCCCTTTTCCAGGACATGCCTCTGGACATGGTCAAGCTTAAAAGAAATTAAAGGGCTTGTTATGTCGGAAGAGTGGGGATTTGCAAATTCTACGTGAACCTCAGGGTCCCTAAACGGTGGTATGCGTGCTCGATTAGAGTCCACTACTATTGGTTTATTAGCCTGTAACTCCCACATTTAAACCTTCCTTGAACTGTGGGCTCCACAACACATACTGAGAGGTGTTGGTGGAGGACTCAGACTGGGAAACATCAGCAGAGTGTTGGCCCTCAGGAGAATTACCAATCATCATTTTATGTCCAACCGGCTATGTGTTGTGGTGTTGTTTTGACCTGAATAGGAGGTTTTGCGAGAAGCCTGAGCTGCCTGCGCCTGATTACCCACGGTTGAATTCTCTGGAGAGGAAAGGACGGAAATTGAATTACTGCAAGGTAACGCCACATTGCTGTATTGAGCTGCCTGCTATTTTCGGTGTGGGGTGGACTGAAGTGTCCCCATTAGCGTGTTTGAGTCCTCCGCCTGTGAGTTACGCAGGGAGGATGGCAAGGACTGGACCGGAACACTCAAGATAGTTTGCTCATGATCTCCTGTAGGGGGGAAGGATTCACCTCAACAGGGACCTGTTTTCGGTTCCCTTAGGTGATGAGGTTGAATCAGAGGTTGAGTGAGAGGAGGTGCTCCAGTCTTTGTGTTTCGTGGGGGTTCAATAGTAGGATGGCTCTTTGGGGTGGCGGCACCACAAGTAGTCCTTAAAGTAGGCATAAGCATTTTGGCTTTATTTTAATGGTTAATACTGCATGTAATACTGCATATACACTGCAAAAAGAAAATACCCTCCGTATATTATTGGGTCTTAAAAGGTTGTTTTTCTTGAAGAAACAAGTGTAAACTTTGCCAGTGGGATGATATTATTTCAACCAATTTTTGTACCAATCAGCTTTTTCAAATATTCTGCATTATTTTGTTGCATTTCAAGATGCAGACACTCTAGAAATGTTCACGTAAAATCAAACACACCTCAGTATTTGGAAAGAGCAGCTTTATTATTATGGAGCAGGAGTTGGCCAAACCATTGCAACGGAGAAAATGCTAGATTGTCTTTCAACAAAATCACTGAAATTACGATCATTCACAAATACAGTATTGTTACGTTGCGTAACTCAGCCAGCCAGAAACGGAACATGACCCCTTAAACGTTCAGGACGTCAAAAGGCCAGTTTACATATACAACTGTTCCTACGTCTTCGTCCCGGCTGTTGACGAGGGTTTCGAGGGATGACGACGACATGCACACTGGTACGGGGATTCTGTGAGTGAGATGTGACACGGAGTGTAAACACCTTGATCTGTTTGTGGTTTGTTTGACGTAGCCTCAATCCTGTCAATAGGACACGGAGAGTCGCATACTAGTCACATCATCGCAGGATAGTTTGTAAATGTAAACACCGTACTCTTTTGGACATTTTCCCAAAATGCTCTGTTTTTCTTAATTTAATTTAGCCAAAGTTGGGGTGTCTTAAATCATACTCGTGAATAAGTTGTCTTACATGTGACGCATACTCCCTACTGCTGTTTAAACAAGAAGGTGACTGTTGTGCGCCGTCTCTGTGCCAGGCACGTGGCATTAACAGACATTTACTGGTAAACAGATTAGAGGGTGGATTTAAACACTGGAACTCCAATTCAGTGAAGCAGGTTTTTATAAATTTCCCACTGAACTTAAAGTGTGGCGAGTAATGATTTTAAAATTAAGTTGGGGGCATTCATTTTTTATTCATTACTTTTTTCATTTCCACCTCCTGCTGCCACCTCCAGCTTTTTCTGTGCAGCTTAAGCCAGCAGGAAGAGGCAGAGTTAGGTGACCTTTCAACCACCTGGGTGGTATTTTTTTCTAAAGAATGTGGTCACGCTGTCCGGTTCCTCTCACAATGTGTTTTGAATGCATTTACATGTCTTTTTCTTTCGGATAGGATATCCAGATACAGAACTCTGTTTAGTCTTAGCACTTCAAGGAGACGTAATGTCTTGGGGCTGCAGAACGGGCACATAATAGAACAGTACTTTTTGATTGCCCTCTCTATGAAAGTGGTCATCTACATGGACACCTTCAGTAATCAGTCAGTGCTCTGGTGATTTTGCTCTACATTTCCCGTCAATCAGTCAGTCCCCCAGGGATTTCTTAGCCCCGCTCTGCGGTGCTCCTTTCATTGTTCATGCACGGCGGCAATCATGGCTCCCATTAACTACCCAGGAAATATGAAATGCATCGCTTTATTTGCATCACAGGAATTTCCAAAGAAAGAGCTACCAGACAGCAGGTGATTAGAGGAGGAAATGTAAATGCTTTTGTGAACCCTATGTCATTATAGTGTGGGATTATGGTGCTAAAGAGTATCGGAAGACTCATTTGTTTATATGAGAATGTTGCACATTATTCATTTAAGCATAAACCAGCATCTTTGAGACTTGGACAGTTGTGTGAGAGAAATAACCTCTTTTTCTCCTGCTTTAAAATCCCACCCACAATCCAAAGTATTGCAGTGACGGTGAAGTATAAATATACCAATATTGATATTTGGATGGCTGGTTGTCATTGCATCATTTATGTCTCAGAGTCAGCTTCTCAGTTCTATTTCCCCTTCCGATTATCTAATAGCCTACCTGTCAGGCAAACACAGACTAGTGCTACAGCAGAAACACATTAAATGTCTGCAGCGCGAAATAAGTGACAGTCAGTCTGTGTTTTATAGCCTGTGCTGCTCAAAGCTTCACCGCTGACAGAGTTTTTGGTGTCGGCTGCTCACTGCAGGTGATACAGGCAGGTAGTGAAAGTAAAAGAAAAATCTCAGCCTCATTGTAAAGCATTTATTTATTTTTTCTCATGATATAAAGGAAAAGCACAGCGAGTAACATTAAAGCTTTCTGACTAACTCAAACACAAAGTGGGGAAGTTACGTTTTTTCCTAAATTTTGTGTTTTTATATATACAGCAGGTGTTGAAAGGTATAACAGTTGATTCTGTGCTTTGGCTGAACTCTTATGTGTAGATGTGAAACACACACGTCAACCCGCCAGTCAGTTGAATCCGTCCTCCTCCCATGTTTTGACACATACTGTATGGCTCTGACATCTCAAATTTCACAGAAGGTTCATCGTCCTCGTAGAAAAAGTGCTTTTAATAAATGAACACAAAGTCCAAAAGTCTACTTTAACTGGAACAAAGTTGTGTTTTGATCGTTACGTCTATTCTGCATGTTTCCTTTTAATAAATTATTTCAAACGTTTCAATATGGCAGAGAAATATTGTTATAAGCACACAAATATTTAAATATTTACATTCTCAAAGTGACAGCAGAAAGCAAAGAAAGAAAGAAATTGTTCAGTTTTTGACTTCACATCTCGTTGATCCACTGGTACCAGGGGCTCTGTGTGCCTGGTAAAGCACTGAGCTCTTGGTAAATCATCCGGCTCCGTCCTGTCAGGTCAGTGGGAGGTCAGGGCTCCTGCTAAATGAAATACTCCTTTTGGTGTTCGCTGGGAGCGCTCTGAGAGTCCGCCTGGCTGCTGAAGGGGAACTCGTGACCATCCTCGGGCTGCGCTGCCTTGACTTCCTGGTTTCGATACGTCTCTGTCCTGCTGCAGACGAATCTGGCCATTATCGCCAGTGCAGACACAGTGACGAAGATCACAACAGCGATCACCCCTAAAAACACAGAATTACATAAAAACACGGATGTGCATGAGCGTAAGTGACCGCGTTATTGTCGGCTTTCTGCAGTAACCTGATTTCTGCACGGAATAGTTCATTTTGGAAAATCCAAAGATTGATACCACTCTCACGTCCGTGCGTTAAAGGTACGCTGTAGAGTTTTTGACCACTAGTAGCGCCATGGAGCAGTTTTTCAACAAGTGTGTCCCTGTTTTGTTTGTCTAAGGCGCTCGCTTGATTGTGATATGATACACAGTCCTGTCAGTGGTTTCAGACTATTCTCATCTCTACTGATCTACAGTTGGCAGTAAGGCGCCAAGAAACACAGCAATGCACCAGTACAGGCAAGAAAGAAGAAGACTAACTAAATACAGATGTAAACAATGCAGGATTTCTGCCACTTTAGCCAGTGTTTTATGAGGAAGGACATGCATTCAACATGTTGGTAAGACTGCTCAAGGACACACACAATGTGTTTTTGGTGAGAAACAATCAATTCAATTCAATTTGTGTTTGAAATTATCACAAAGTTTGAGGATTCAGAAACATTTCAAAACACATAAGTTATGGCATGTAAAGTGAAGAAGAAATATTATGATTCTGCACTATTTTTTTAGGCCAGCAATCAAATTAAAGCATATTTGTGGCATTGACCAACTTAACTCCTTCCTACATAAGGTCAGATTTCAGGTCAGGTCGAAGCATGCGTTCAGATGACACTCAGCTGGACTTGATCCACTCAGCTTGCAGCCAGTGTTCACCTGTATCTGTATCACATGCCAACATCTATGCTCAAACGACTGATAGCACAATATAAAGCAACTAGCAGGTAACTTAAATCATTGTTTGTTGAAACTTTGAACAGTTTAGCAGATTAGACCCTGTGTGATTTAGTTTTCTATAATTGTCTGTTGTGGGTTAATTAATGCGTCCGGGAACCCTGAACAGCACTGATATCTGAATGTGTGCAGTATTGTTTTGGGACAGGGTTGGTTTTGTCGCCCTTCATCCTCCCGGCATTTCATCAAAATCTAAAATAGCACTCTTAAAAATGGTCTAAAGATACAGCAGTTGCTGTGAAGCTGAGGGTGTAACTTCTGAGTATTATATATCTAATCTGTAACATTTTTCCAAAGTTTCGTTTTAGGCATTAACAAACTTTATCTAACTAAAGCTCCTGGTTTTATTTGCAAAGCAAACTGAATGGGAGACAAAACACTGCTTGACTGAGTTCAACGCTGCATTAAAGTGGGTAAAAATAGAAACGCAATTCGAAAATCCTTTTTGTCAGCGACATTTTCGTGCGTATGTGTGAATTCAGACCCAAAATCTCATCATTAAGCAGGCAGCCCATTACTTCTCCTCACCACCTCCTCAGTCTTCGAGATCAAAACGTTTCATTCCTCATTCCACAAAAACTTTACCTTTCACGTCTGACACATCTCTTGCTTACTCTTGTTTTCAATGTCAGACTGTTTTTTTTTTTTTGTGATCATCTTCCCAAATATAAAGCTTTGAGTCTGTCTGATTGTTCTCATTCCTGCAGAGATGGATTGCATTACCTCCGATTAGAGCTGAGTCACTCCTGATGGCGTTGACTAGAGGTTGACCTGGATCCACTGAACCAGGCTGGTCTGTAGAGAGAAAGACAAACGATAAGAAATAGAAAAGGAGTCCAGAAATGAAAGGCAAAACGGTCAGCGGGAACACAAAGCAAGACATGGAGAAGAAAGAATGTACTGCGAAAAATGTGGAGGTGGAGAAGAAAAAAGAAGAAACAGGAAATAGAATAAAACAGAAGAAAGATGAGGTAAAGGGGTGTATAGGGACAGATGAGGAGACGGTGTGAGAACCATCAGTCATTGCAGAACGTGCTCCTTGAAAGCCTCAGCTCAGCCTCAAAGGACTTCACTACAGTTGTCTGACTAATCTCATCTGTTGTAGTGCCATCACTCGGGCTGCTTACCGAGGAGGGTGGTTAATGAGCCAATAAAAAAGTCTAATGAACAGCCCTCAGAAAAATATTAAAGGCATACTAGACAGATTCCCACATTGGGAGAGGGCGGGGTGGTTACCCAATGATATATAGTACAGTATAATATGGGATATAAGGGCTGAGTATGCTCCTCGTACCTGATAAGGAGTGTGTGGTTTCTGCTGCGTAGGGGTTGGCTGGAGAGGAGGAACCACAGCTCGACTGGGCCAGTGGGCCGGTGACAATAACGGGGCTGTCGGGGTGCAGCAGAGCAGCTTTCAGTGGACTGATGGAGTTAAAGCGAACACCCGACAGACAGCCGGTGAACCCAAGAGAGGCCAGCCCGGCCAGCTCTGCATCCAACTCCTCCGACTCTGAGCACAGAGAGAAAGGTCACAGAGACTTAAAATACAGCAGTGAGAAACATCACGTTTATCTTGATGAGGGCCACAGTTGCGATGATAAGTGACTATCTGTCTGCTGTATTAATCATTTCAATATCCGTTTTGACGCTACAAAAGAGGACGGAGTCGCCAAATGCAACACTGATGGTAAACCGGCGATGTTTTGAAACAATTATTTCTGCAATATTCATGGCCGCTAACTGCAGTATGGTTAAGGCAATGGAAGGTCAGGCTACTGAAACACTCAAGCTGAAAGAAAGATCGTGGTTATAGCTAAACAAATAAAAAATAAACTGTTCCGTCTGAGATGTCCAGTATCAAAGTCAAACACGTCATGTTCTGTACCCTTGCTGTCATGCTCCTACGACGGAGTATTAATAAATAATATATAATTAATAATAAAAATATGAGACTTTGAAAAACAAAAGTCATGACTTGTTTGGAGTCATATGCTTATAGTATTTCCTGACAGCCTACAGTTATTTTGACTTGTGAATACACTGTGACGTCTCCTCTCATGCCTGGCCTCAATACTCTGTACGCTACAGTACATAAAGGTTGCACTATTTCCTGCATCTGCACTTAATACTGGCACTGGACATAAATCACGTCCTGCAGAATCTACCAGTATTAACACTATTGCTGGCTGATCCACCACCTTGCTTTTTACTCCTTCGGCCGCTGTGAGGCTTTGAGTTCTTTGTGGGGGTTCAGACCAAATACAGCACCGGGTTGAAACAATGCAAGGGAGTGTGCTGGTGGGGGACATGTACAAGCCACACCAGTGGGGACTGAAATGTTAACTGCATTGTACAATATGAAAGAGCAGCTACTCTTCTATTTTTAGTCTTACCAGTAATGGTGGTGCTAGAGGGGAGGCAGTCGGGTCATTAAAATCAAAAGGATTTATTCCCTTTGGAGCGCGGCTACGCTGAGCAAATTTCACGGCAATCTGCCTTTTACATTACTCTACTCCTTGTGTACAAGTACAGGTTTTAGTCTGAGAGTGTTGTGAGAGGAAAAGGTCTATGGGGTCACCCAAACTTTGGGATTCATCCTCCTGAGACCATGAGTGTCCACAGCAAAGTTCATCAAGGCTTGGCCGTTAGCTTTCAAATACCTTCACGGACCGAGGTGGGGGGGGGGGGGGGGGGTTAGGGTTAGGGTTAGGGTTACACTGCGCTTCCCACATTTGTGCCACCTGCCTTGAATCAGTAGGTTATACGCTTTTAAATAAATCTAATCGAAATCTTAATGTACTCGCAACATCCCTATTTGTGCCAGCAGGTGCTCAATAAAATCTTCAGCAGCTATAAATGTCAGTGTGAACTACAATTATTCCTGCAGTGCAATTTGATCACACAGCACACAGTTATTACCAGAGAGAAGCAACTTTTCACCACATAAATGGGACACTGCGTAGTGGCCTGGCTGGAGAGGGCTGCTTATCAGCTGTGTATTTGATCAGGCTTTGATTAAATGATTTAATTTGAATGGAATGTGATCTTCTGAGCAGCTGGGAATAATATGACTTTGAATTACATATCTCAAGGCAAGTTTATATTACATTGCATTGCATTAGTGAATCACATTTGGTCTCTATTGTTTAAGAAGACACACGTTGTCTCGATCTCGAACAGTTTTTTTTCGAATGAACCAAAGCAGCAGGAGTTTGTCTCTGAGGTATTTTGAGTAAAGGCAGGTTTGCTTCACCCAGCGTGCACGTGTGCACACGTTATACGAGCTATATTATGTTGTCTCTGTGATAAAGGAATATCCAAGAATATAACAAAACAAAGGCCAAATACCCTGGAACTAAACAGCTAAAATGAAGATGATGAGATCCTACAATGTGGAGTTCATCTTTAAATGAAGATGAATCAAAAATACAGTATGCAAGAAAGAAGAAAACAATACAGGATGATGAGGTAAAATATGTAATATTGTCAGTAGTATTAGTGCGGAATAGAGTCGGTGCCTTCACCAGCAGTCAAACCCCACGCTGACAGCACTGGCCCTTGCATCCATAACTGCAGATTACTGTCCACCTGCTGCCCTTTACCTCCACCCCTTCTCTGTGTCACTATCTCACCCACCCTCTCTCTCCATCACCTCTCTCTGTGGGCCTCTCAGTCTCTCCATTCTTTCCCGGTCCATTAGTTAGGCTGATGGATGACAGCGCTGGCAGGGAGCGACAGTATATCAACTATCTTGCTGCCTCTCTGATACTGATATGACTGCCTGAGTCCTCTGGCTCAGCAGAGGGACGGCTGGGTCACCTGCTAACGTGGCCTGGGTCAGCGACGAAAAACCCCCCAAAACAAAACTGCAAGGAGCTGAACGTGAAAAACAGCACCACCATCGATTTGTACATGTTTCTTACATGGGCGCCACGTACTACTGGTTTCACAAATCCCCAGTTCTTATGAATTTTGAGTAGTTCCTAACCGGGAACTCCCCCCTGATGTCTCAGACGGTGCTATCCAAAAATAAAAACATGATATGTAACAGAGGGAAACACAAAGGCATCAAAACTCTGGTACCAAGTCTGTCCCCTTTAAGAGAAGCCTGGGGAGGACAGATCAGTCCTGTAGAGGACGGCAGGAGTGACGTGAAGGTAAAATGTTCTGTCAGGCAGCGAGAGGTTGAACTGTGCTGTCTGACTTCCTGGTTTAGTCTGACCCCACCCACAGCAGCTCAGACTTATTGGTTGTTATGCCGAATCGCAGGGTGCTGACTCCAATCTTCTAAATAATTTGTTCTTTTCAATCTCCCCTCATTACCATACAAAGTGAAGGACCTTTTCCAAAGTTATTACCATTACAGCTGTCTGAAGCCCCCGCTCAGCGAGACAGGCATGAAGACTGTATTACCCGCCGCCTCGATAACACAGAGAAAAGTTCACAGACGTATACTGTATTTTCTGAACTTCTGCATTAGCGGAAAAACAACGCAAATACTGTACTTACCCATATGGCTCTAAAATGCATCTAATGCCACATAACAACCACTGAAGTGGGTGGCTCCAGCCTTTCTCAGGTTGTTCTTATTTTGCATCTCCACAGTAAAGTGCTCTCTTTGTGACTTGATGTCAACTTGTTTTTTTTTTTTGTTTTGTTTAGTTTTTTTTAAAGAGCCACAGCTGTTGCTCAGGCTGCAACTTTCCCTCTGGGTCCGCCCAACGTGATGAATAGAAAACAGCGGAAAGCTCCAGAAGCGGCGTTTTTGTCGCATGAGGCCAAACATCTCAGTGCTGTTATTCAAATGAGTCTGTCTGAGTGCTGGAGAGAGCCTCGCTTACCCTGCACTCTGCCCAGAGTGAGCAATTTGATGCTGTTGAATTCCACATCAGATGTCAAGTTGAAGTCCTCTCTGGCATTCTGGTCAATCTGGAAGATAATGCATGTCACGTCTGTAAAGGGGAAAGCTTCGCAGGTAGAGAGCTCTGTGAAAGAAACTTCGACAAAAGGCTGCAGAGAAGCAAGCAATTAAACGTGAAGGTTTTTATTCTGCTAGGTTTACAACAAGCTTTCACCTGGTTGGCACCCCTGAGGGAATTGATGGTTTCATTTTAATTATTTTTCTATCAAAACCTAATACTTTAGAGGTTGAAGGTTATTGCTGTTTGATGCTCACTGTCTAATTGAAACAGCGGGCTGCTGTTTCTGTATTTTGAGGGTCACACGCTGCGGCCAGTGTTTTTTTTTTTTTTGTTTTTTTAACAGAGCACAGCAGGATGTTTTTGACAGCAAACATCTGGATTTATAGCCGATACCGATTAATCAAAATGCCTGGATTAGTCCCGACCTTGTTCCTGTGGATCGGCTCAGCACGTCCTTACTTTCATTTTTATTTCAGAGTGACAGAGAGAGAGAGAGAGACGATTGTATTTTGTTGTAGGCCACTCGAGTTTAGGACGCACCTGTGCACTTCTGTTATGAGTACAATCCCAGCTTGGATCATGTTATGATAAGACCGCAGGGAGCACAAGTAAGCCGGGTATTCATATCCCCGTATGCATGATTCGTTTGCAATGGAAGAATTAACCCACGGGGTCACAAAATAAGAAGCAGCGCGCAGTTTCAATTAATAATGTGACAACGAGCGTCAGCCCCAATAGCGTCTGCCTGCAGACTCCTCTCATTATCACGTGTTCAGTGCGGCGTGAGCAGTGGCTTTATTTAACAACGTAATGCACGATGTGGATTGTCGGTGTGACAGACGTTTTAAAGGTAGAAGGAGCATCTGAAAAAGACGCAAAAGATGCCTTCCTACTACTTTGGCTCACCGTGGCTGTGTGTAAACACGCCGAATGAATGTGTTGTGCATGTACCTGAACAGTGGCGGCGTCTGCCAGTCTCCTGATGGTCACTGTGTGCAGACGCCCGTCAGCCAAGTCCGTGACCCTGCTCCCCAGCACCTCCACATCTCTGCTGGTGTGCAGCTTGTACCTCAATTCCAGCTCATCTTTGCAAACACGACAACGACAACAACACGATATTACTCTTCAATGCAAACGCATATAAAACAGTATATACTCAAACTCAAATGTTCTATTACTTCTATTACATATGAATGTAACCTTCAATCATACTTAGTAAGGAAGAGTAGAGTAGAGCTTCATTGTGGCAATTTGACTTTGACAGAGGCCACTGAATAATGAACATTACTCATGAGATATAAAACAGATCCAATACAAGCTGTTGCTAGAATCTGGAGTAAACTGTATTTGCATCAGCTTGTGATATTTCTTTTTTATGTACATAAAGTAATGTTACTGTTGACCACCAACAATAAAAAGGAAAGCCGATGCCATGAAAGATACAAATGCAAAATAATCTGATCGAATACTTAACAATGTTGCTGGCTGGTACAAAGACGGCTAAAGTTAAAGACCCAAAACAAAGTATAACTACTCTTTGATAATTAATTAAGCACTTTTTACTCCAAAATGTCTTGGTTCTTAGCAGACATGTGTTCATGGCTCCTTCAAAGAACAAACATGCATCTGATGTTCCCGCATACCAGCTGCCGTATAAGGAAGCTACAAACCATTTAATACAGCGAGGATTAACACTCTTTATCTCTATGAATAACGCTCCATGATATAAAATTAATTTCCCAATTTTTTTTACAGTGTTACAGTTAATAAATTCCTCACTGCGGAGATAATTTGGATGAGATGGCTTCAGACTTTACAGATGAGCGGCAATGATATGAAATAATCTCTTTTTAATAATCCAAATGCATAACACTTAATGCCTTTTACCATCTTTTTTTTTATTTTTATTTTTTTTTATACAATTATGATTCACTGTGTTACTTTTTTTTCCACAGACTAATAGGGAGCAATTCCTCTATCACAAGAGCACATCTTGATAATAAAAAACAATCTTGCAGAGGGCAAAGGTCGTTTCAGGCTCAAGCCTTTTTGGAGCAACCAAAAGAAACCCCCTCTCTGGGATTCAATGAGGTACTTTAGCAAGAGTGCAGATGCCTGATGACAACTTGATCAACTAGTCAAAACCTGCCATGCCTCTGCTTTCTCGCAAGTCATTGGAAAAGCTGGGATTTACTTCCACGAACAGCAGGATTAGTAAAATGTTATTCATAGAAAGTATATAAAAAAGTACATTTCACCAAATGAGTTGATAGACACCTCCAAATATTTTCATGAAAGGTGTTAGTTTGCTATTTTTCTCTGTCATGAGGACGGATTATGTTCAAAATGACAAAAGAAATCTCCAACACCTGAACTCTACTTCTCTCTACTTAAAAATAACACGTAATTCAGCCATATTTACAAGTTTCAGACACTTGGATGATGGCGAATCCTGTTATGATAAGCAGGAGTGCTGGAATTGCTCGCTGCCAACTGGAGCTACGTAAATACCTACAGTGAAGCAAGCAATGAAAATTTGAAAACAATAAATAATCACAAGGAAGACCCCCCCACTGAAAACAGAATTATCATTAAATAGTAATGGCACCAAATGTTTTCTTTGAACCTGACACTGTGCATAACAATTAGCAATTAGCCTTGCTGCATGGAGAAGAGGATGGCAGAGTGAATCCAGAGGGAGAAAGAAACAGAGTGGGAGAGAGAGAGAGAGGACAGGAGAGGACAGGAGGAGAGGAGAAGACAGGACGGGACAACAAACAAAATGCAGGAAGGATAAGATAAGAAAAGGGGCTGCAGAATTAAATTTGGCCAATCTGGTCAAACGAAAAGGAGAGACAAAAATCAAATTCCAGTGTCCTCACCGTGTTTGTTGATGAGCAGGGCCAGGTATTCCCTGTAGAAAGAGCTGACGTAGAGCAGCAGAGCGGGACTCTGGCTCGTCCTGAAGCTCAGGGAGATGTTTTCTCCTCTCAGCGTCATGTCAGAGTAGATGGAGGAAGGCAAGGCACTGCTGTTCCTGCTCACTTCATACGGCTCCTTGAGGATGTAGGCGACGGATGTGGTCGACTTAAAGCTGGCTGAAACCTCTGAACATTAGAAAGTTGCAGTATTGGGTCAGTGGTGGGACTGACGGGTGAACCTCCTACGTATGGCTTTCACTCTGACTTGTTCTCTGCTGCCCGTGTCCCTCTCTATTGCATCTGGACTAAGAAACTTGTCTGTCACTGACTGATGGTAAAGGTCAATATGGGGGCGGGGGGGGCAAAACAGCTACAGATTGTAGCCAAGATACTTTTAGATCTCTTCTGTTTTTGGCTTAAACTGGTAAAGTAACTGTCTTAGAATTAAAGTTGATTTAAACTAAGAACATCGATACCCCTCTCATGTCAGTATTAGCTGGCAGCTGGTTAGCTTAGCTTAGCATTAAGACTGGCATTAGGCGGAAACAGCAAGCCTGGCTCCGTCCAAAGGTAGCAAAATCCGCCTACCAGCATCAAAGTGTTATGTGTGCAGGACTATTTATTTGGCAGGGAACAGAAATTTCTGGTTCAGGTTGCCTGGCAATGTCACGATGACAAAAAAACTCCAGTTTCTGTGACCAGCCAAGAAATAGTTCCATACATACCCACCTGGAAAACCACAAATTGTCTTTTGTTTTTTTACGGATTAAAGAAAACATGTTTTGAACAGAGCCAGGCTAGCCATTTCCCCATTTCCAACCTTTATGCTAAGCTAAGCTAGCCGATAGCTGGCTGCAGAAAAGACAAGCGTATTTCCCAAAATAACATATTACTACAGCATTGACGTAGTTTGACATTATGTAGACTTTTAACTCTGTCCAACGAGCCCTTGATGCATCACATGGCGGACACAATTGCATGGCTATAAGAGTCCTTTAAGTCCCCGACACTTGACCTTCAAGACAGAATGGACTCATTATGACTCACTCGAAACGAGCGTCGAGAGAACAAGCTGTGCAGACTGTGAGCGAGACAGACAGACAGACAGAAAAGGATCCTCTTCAGAAAGCTCTCTGATCGTTGCTCTCTCCTCCTCATTAAAGCACCAGGACATAATAAGGACATAACTGTGTTTTGTAAACCTCTCAGACGGATTACAAATGAATCAAAATGTGCTGCATTTCAAGTCCTCATGTTGTTGTCGTTTTTATTCTAGTTGTTTGGCTGAGACCTTAAAATAATGTACATAGAAAATAATGGATATTTGAAATTTGGGTTGGTAGCAATTGACTGCTCGCTAAGCCCCTACCCCAAAGAGCAATTACCCAATCACAGCTTAGCTTTCATATCTTGTGGTCTATAAAAATGGCCTCATTCAGGACTAGCATAGCCACAATGTGTAGTATTTCCTCACTGCGTGTCCTGGATGCCAATATATCAGGGCGCGGGCTAAAGTTAGCGACTCTTTCCTCCTCTGTTAGATTTGGGAAAGTAAACACTCCAGCAGCCCCAGCCAAACTCGCTAGCATCTTTTCTAACTAACTGCTTCCACTCTGCAGTGCAAGAACAATGCGGTGTCTTTATTTACATATCATCTACATGGATCATCAACTGGTTAGGACCTTTTTTGCTTGGGACATGAAGCTTTTTAGCCGCAATGAAATTAAATTGTCAAGGCAATTGTAGGGACCCGAAAATGAAATGAGCCAATTTGAAATTGGAGGAGAGACTTATTTATTTTTAAGATTTTATCAGACCATGTTACTGAGGTTTTTCTGTCAAATATAACTGGATCTGTCGGGAAGGTGTTGGATCTTCAAATGTCTATTTGTCTGGCTATGATAGAAGTTACTAGCAACTTGAAAAGTCGTCATGAATTAGAAAACTGTAGCAAGAGGACCCTTTATTGACATTAAAATGTAACTGAATGCCACTTTAAGGCACAGAACATCAATGGTGTCTTTGGATCTGTGTATTTACTGGCAGTGTCCCCAGTGTGCATGTGAACCTGTGTACCTTTATGACAGAAGGGTCCAGTGTACGCTGACTGGCCACAGTCGCAGGTGAAACCATTGGCTCTCTCCACACAGTGGCCCTGGTTCTGGCAGAGCGAGCCATAGCTGCTGCAGTGGCCCGGGCACCCAGGTCGGACCCCTGGGGTGATCTTGGCCCTCTCCTCCAGGTCCAGAGTGACGCCGTTCAGCTGCAGAGAGCGGATGCAGCCCAGAAAGCCCTTCTGTCTGGACGCAGTGCCTCCTGCCAACAAAAAACAAATGCTGCACGCGTGATGCACTAGTACGAGCTCTCTCTCTGTCAAATGAGTTGTCCTGGGTTTGAATTACACCAAGTGGTCCAATCAGAGCGTAAAACCTGTTCATGAGCCTCCCCCGTTGTGTGCCTCCATTTTATAATTAAGCCAACACAAATTGACGGTTACAATGAAATGATATCCACCTAGTCTTTTAGATGTTACATTCAAAGTAAAAAGTTCTTTACAAGGCTTTTGTCACGAGGCTGACTCAATAACAATTTGAAAAGTTTCAGCCTAGTTGTAATAAGCTCGGACGTAATTGGCCGTTGAACCCCCAAATCTGGCCTCTCACTCTGTCTCTGCATGACTGTAAATCAATAATTTCCTTGTCTTCTCTGCAGTAAATTATGATTGACAGCCGCATGTTGCCTCTGCACGCACAGCAAGGCCATGTCTGCTCTGCAGGGCGCTGAGACACTGACACTGCCTATGTCACCGTGCTGGCTGTTGATTGGATAACTGCGTGGCTGATGAGCCATCTGGTGTCTGCTAGTCCTCCTTTCCTCTAACAGGCGAGAGGAAGTCTCTCTTCCTCCTTTCACCTGACAATTATCTTTCTAATATACTGCAGCAACCTCACACTGTTCAGAGTTTAGACTCGGCAAAATTACATTTCTCCCGGAGTTCCAAGCTGGCGACGTCTCATTTTATATCCACGCATGACAGTTGTTATTGTACTCGCAGACCGGAATTGGCATGGTGTTACTCTCGCAGTTTGACTCTGGAAGGGCTTCAAATGTTCAGCCAGAGCAGCTTTTTGTAAAACTAAATCACAAACCTCTGCGAGGCTGCAGTCTCCCTCTGCAGCAAAGAGTTATAAAACACAGACAACACATTACGGCAGAGTGGGATATTCAATTAAGCATTCTCTCAACGACTCAATAAGGAACAGTTTGACTACACTAAATGCACAGCAAACTCCTATTAAATGACGATGTAACCAGCAAAGGGTAGAATGTGGACTAGAAAATACTGGTTGTGATTTCAAATCCTTGGTGCACTTTAGAGGGAGAGAAACAGGAACTGCCAGAGAAAGAAGTCCTGTGGAAGTCAAGAGGAAAACGCTGTATATGACAGCGAGAATGTCAGCCACCTCATGGTGTCTGGTACTGCATAAAAAGCCAGACCAAGGTCTATAGCGTTTCATTTATATACTGTCAGGAATGGAAAGAGGACCCTTTCTTTCGTTCCATTCTCACGGTTTATCGTGACTTTTCCATGTGACTTTTCATGAGATGTAGCTATACTTGAGGTATAAAAGTAAAATGACTGATTTTCAAAAATACAAATACAAAGAATTTAAGCAGGAGGACAAAAACAAACACAGCTGTTCACATCAGCCAACGAAGAGGCAATACAACTTATTAATATGAGCATTATTTTAATTACCACTACGAGGATGCGTGTTGCAGTGTGTATACAAAATGAATTCCTTCCTATGGCAACAAATTAAGTTGAACCAGAATAACTCTGTGTTGCGTATCACGGCTTATTAATTCAAACTATGGAATATCCCGTTTTATGAAGTCACACAAGGCAATTGTATATATTACAAATGGGACAGGTGGTTTTCATAGCAATATAGATGCCTTTGGCAGTACTGTGAATTATGACTTCACAGAAAAGAGGCAGCGGACATTATGGACTAACTATAACAACTTCTGGAGCACATGGTCCTTCACTTCAACCAGAACAAGAGACTAGAGACACCCAAAATGCACATTGCCCCGCTGTAAATCAAGTCTTTGTCAAACACAAACAGCCTCTCCCACAGCGGCCTATTTCATAATCCCGTCACATTTCCAGTCAAACATATGACTCCCTCTGCACCGCCGGTAAACACCAACCAGGACAGCTCTGCCCACATAAGGAGTGCGACTCATGGATTATTATCTCAACACAGCCGGC
The DNA here is from genome assembly GCF_043641665.1 of Enoplosus armatus. Lineage (NCBI taxonomy): Eukaryota > Metazoa > Chordata > Actinopteri > Centrarchiformes > Enoplosidae > Enoplosus > Enoplosus armatus. The sequence continues at coordinate 23,418,275 of NC_092186.1, read as the reverse complement.
CGATCAACTCTCTGCATCCCGTCATTATTTGTCGGCTGACTTTTCTCCTCAAAACGCGCGTTTACAAATGAACAAATGCGCGTAATATTTGCAGAGAGATAAAGCCTCATAATACAAGGTGGATTTTCATCCCCTCAAACGCAGTTCGACAGATCAGCGCGAGAGGTTAAGCAGAATTATGAAAGTCTGTGGAAGAGATGAAGTGAAGACAAGGGAGTTTAAAGTGATGAAGTTGAGAGGAACAGAGCTCAGTGGGATTGTTGAAAAGTTTATAAAGCCTCAGTTCCTTTAAAATGACCAAAAATCGATCCTTTTGGTATCAAGTAATCAGCTTGTATTAATGGTGACTACAACTTCGAAATGCTTATATTTAGTTCTTAAACGGGGAAAAATGTTGCTGCTCCCAGCTCTTCAGTCATGTTTATCTTGACTTTAAAGGACATGGCTGGTGGTATTTTTCTTATTGTCAAAAAGTCCCAACAGAGACCAACAATGAATCTGTTCTGCTAACAAGTAGCCAAAGCCTGATATAGCTTATTCCCTTGGGCCACAGAGCTCCGAACACGTCAACAAGCGGTACCGATGCACTGGATGACATGTTCCTTTACTATCATGGACACTGTAGTTTATTTTGAGTCAATCCCACATACACACCATCCTGTAAATACTCACTAAAGCACCAAATGTGTATTGGTGGTAAATAGTCCCCAACAAATGCATTATTTCCTCCTGTTTGAGTACCGTTTAATAAAAAAAAATACAGTGCCCAGCAGTTTTAGGAAATTACAAAACTACATACTCCTACAGCCCCCAACTGCTTGCCAGAATTAGAGCCAAGCATTGTCTGGTTAAAGGTGCAAAACATGTATGGCTTTAATCTGCCTGAGCATCAACAGGTCAATATGGCTCCGTCTAGATGTAGGTGCAGCTTTCCAGGGCTACACACCAAAGATTGATTTCTAAACGCAGCCAATATCAGCAGGACTTGTTGACACTACTCGCCTCAGGCCAGTTGGATTATAAAGGACTCTGAGGATGAGGTTTACTGGTATTAGAAACATGCCTGGTTTCCTGAACTCCAGCAGCCATGCCCATGTAGGACTTCCGTGGTGCATGGCGGAACTTTCACGAACTGAATGGCAAAGTGGGGTTTCATTTGTCTGAATGGCTGCCCACTTCAGGACGAGTTGCTGAGACAAAAAGACTGCAATCTCCTGGTTCCTTGCACTCGTAAAATCTGTTTTTCTCAGTAGGTCTTTGTGTGTGTGTGTGTGTGTGTGTGTGTGTGTGTGTGTGTGTGTGGACATGTTTGCATGCTTGTCTGTAAGTGCTGCTAGAGTCACAGTCTGAGATAAGAAAGATGTGACAGCAATTATCACCAGCACCCAGTTGCTAATGAGTTCAATGTTCACACACTATAACTCTCTCTACTACATGCCTAATCTTAATCCTTTCTACAACCTTAAACTAACTCTGACTCCTTTTAACCTAAAATCCCAAATCCTAACACTACCAAGCCTTTCAAGTTCTCTCACTTTGAATTTTCCTCATCTGTCGAACGTTTTGAAGGCATTTGGGAGCTCGCGCACACACATTCGCACTCTTGCTTCTCACCGATGAATAACTGGCTGTTGAGCTGTAGATGAATGTGTCCATCAGCAGGAGCCTCCTGCGTGGCGGCGGGGAACTCGTCGACGCGCAGTGACGCCTCCTTCACGTTCCGCTCGGCTCGCACGCTGTGCCACCGGTTGTCGCTCAGCGGGACGCTCGTCTCCACTCGCACCTCCAGCGGCCCGTTTCCCACGTCGAAAGAGAAGACGACCTCCGAGGAGGCTGGAGAGGAGGGACAGAACAGTTAGCTCGGATAAGGTAAGAGGGAGAAAAGACATTGGAAAAAGAGGCCTGTGTAAGAAGCATTTGGATGGCCGGGTGACTGTCACAGCAGCAGAGTGGGTTTGACTTGTTCCCGCTGAATTCTGCCTGATTAACAAACCCTCCCCTGACACTACAGATACAGATAATTGTGTCCTCTGACAAGTGAGACATTGCAAATCCCTTGCGTCACTTCCAAAGGCGCCACAGCTCCATCTTTGCACGGAGAGGAACACACTTTAAACGATCCATCGTCCGTCCATTGCACTGTGTGTAATGATGTCGACGCTCTTGAAGCTGCAGTATGTTAAAGTTTTATTTACTTTAAAGTGTATTCATGAAATGAATTTGCTGGCTAAAGATACTGAATGAGGAACGGTCCACGGCAGAAGTATGAAGACCCTGTCCTGTCAATTGTTCTCAGACAGTCACCTATGTGGGTGGAGTAGAAGGAGTGCGAGGCGTTACATTCTTTCTATCTCTATTTGATGTCCTTGCAAACTTAACAAAAGGACATTTTTTCTTTTATAGAAATCTCATTTTGTTTTCCAACCATATTATAGTTGTTGTAAAAATGCAACCGACTTAGATAAAAAACGTTTTCCTCACTTTGGCGCCACACGTCAGCGCATCTTTCAGTGAACCCATTAGTCACTTGTGTTCCTTCATCATCATATGTTGGCAGAAGTGTGAAGTGACTTCCTCCCACCCGTCTGTCTGCTGGCGGGATGGACAGACAGCTGGACACAGATCTGAGATGATTTAGAGAGCAGCCCAAGGCAGGAAAGAAAGGCTGGAGCTACATGCTCACATCTGTTAGTCTCTGTCTCTCTCTGTGTGTGTAATCTGGCTATAATTTGCTTAATTGTCTAATTTGGATGGTTAAATGGGAAAATTATAGCATTTACTGGCCAACTGGATTGCCATGAAATCCTGTGCCGACATTTTGCAGTGTGTCCCCCTCAGGATGAATTGTACTTTGATAACTTCGGTCATCCCCTCACTCCTCGTCAAGCGCCGCCGTCGGGTCAAAATTGATGGTGAACATGGTAAACATTACACCTGCTAAACATCAGCACGTTAGCGTTGCCATTGTGAGGATGTTAGCACGCTGACGCTAGTATTTAGCACAGTGCAGCCTCACAGCACGGCCTCAGGGAGGCAGCAACTCTTACCTGTAATCAAACCTTTGCTTTCGTAAACCTGCAGCAATAGTAAACTTGGTACTTTTTCCACCTTGTTGACACGTCACACAGAAAGACATTCAACTTTTTTAGCAGCAAGCAATTGAAAGACATGAGACATATGTACCGTATGCCATCGGATGGACACATATCCAATGCAATGCCCTTTCTTGTTGAAATATGTGTTGTAAGTATGTGCCATCCAAGTGGGACTGAACCTCCAAACCTCATCTAGGTTAGCATGCTGTAGTCATTAATCTTCACAGCATTTACACAGCTCTATTAGGTTAAAAACTTAACCTATAATAAAGAGAGGTGAGCTGAAGGCCACATGGAGTCCTCTCATCCATCATCACACTGCCAGCGTGCCCACGCTCCGCATCCAGGGGTGAAGTTAGCAGAGCGGTGACATCTGTGCATGAACACAACATCATCCCTCATGGATGGCGCTTGACAGTGGAGGGAAAGCTGTACCGCTGTGGGATTGTGGAGCCATTTGATAGAAAAACCCAGAGGCATAACTTAATTTAGAAACTGCACCCTGGCCCAGCTCCAGTCATGTTAACAGCAGTAATAATGATACACAGTCATCTCAACACCAGCTGTCATAATAACAGCAGTAATAGTGCCGCGGCGAGATAAGAAACGCGCTCCGGTGTAACAATGGTTTCCCCAAGGAGGACGGGCACCATTTGTCCTATGTGTGTGTGTGTGTGTGTGTGTGTGTGTGTGTGTTTGTGTGTGAGATAGCGAGAAAGCAAGATGTTGAAGAGAAATTATGGTTTAGTTCCCACAGATCACCTGTCCAACAATATGGTCAGTGCTGTAACATTTGTTGCTTGGACTTCCTGCAACAGACAATCAAACTAACAAAAAGCATCACTTGATGTGCAGCCGAAGTTAAAGCGCTGTCCAAGTCCTCCAAATGAAACAACACAATGCATTATTTTTGACGTCTGTGCTATAAAGAAGAACATATATAAGCACTGTCTGGTCTGATGTCCCTATCGGCAGGATATCAGTTAATAGTCCCTTCCAAAACTGGTGCAAATCAAAAATACGACACATTTTTGATTGGGCATGGCTATGGTTAGGTCTAGGGAAAGATCATGGTACTTTGTTTACTTTGTTATGTTGTCCCACCCCTCGTCTATATTATTTCCTCCCCCTAAGATCCTCTCCAGACACCTATTTAGTTTGTGTCTAGTTGATTTACCAAGACAAAACTCTCCTCCTCCTCCCTCGTTGAAAAATCCGGAATCTATGAATATGCAAATTCTCTCAATTCAAAAGTTTCACGTCTGGACACAAGTTGTCTCCTGCTTCACTGAAAGTCCATTTTCAGTGTCTGTGCTCTGGAAGTTTCAAGTTTGCATGATTTGCATATTGGACCACGGTTGGCTTCCACACTAGTTGCGATGTCACAAAATAAAAATGTATTTTTGAGTAAAGGGGGACTTTGAGATATGCTATTTTTGGTTGATGCTGTGGGAGGACATACATACCACGACCAGCTATTTAGAACAAAACCAGAAAACATTTCTCTGATAATAAGGCAGAACGTTGATGAGCTTTCACTTACAGCTGAGTTCGATCCGGATGAAGTCCTTAATGCCTAGATTTTCCAGGAAGACCCCAGAGGAGGACGTTGTTTTAAACAGGAAGGAGATGTCTGCATTCAACTCTCCGTGGAAGGTGGGAAAGTGAAGGTAAGATGTCTCCTTGTCAAAAAACGCAGCGTTCCAGAAGTTCTCTGAGAGACAACAACAACAACAAACTTTTTAAATGCTTCATATCCTTCCTTTTTTTTTTTTTTTCTTCTAATATAAACGGATGCAAAAGTGGATATATCACTCTGGAACAAGGCTTATTAAATAAAATCTCATTATGATGGCTGTATAATGAAAATCGCAAAGTAAACAAATGAACCAACTGTTCCGCTAATTAGCCAAAAACAAAGGCATAACTCATTTATGTTGATTTATCTCTCATGGCGTTTCTTTCTTTCTTTATTTACTTGCTGATTAAACTGACGCTGAAATTAGAAGCAATTAAAACTAGGTGAAATACATCACTTAGATTGCTTTATTATATATCTTTTCATTAGCAGTTGTTATTAAAGAGCATAAAGGGAGTCATATATTCAGCTATTGGTCTGCTAATTAGCTAGAGTAATTAGCCGCAACCTACATTTCCATTAACAAATTAATTGGCAGGGAGAGGATTGGATACAGGGATTCCTATAGTTCAGTTCACTAAACACTGTTTAAAAAAAAACACCCGCAACATGTGTAATATCAAAATATCCAACCGCAACAGTGACATCAGCAAGAAATAACCAGCAACTGAAACGGACTTACTGTCTCCATGACAACGGAGGGGTCCCACCCTGTAGGCAGCCTCTGACCCCGGCCGCTGGAGGTCACCCAGCACCAGAGACCTGACCGGGAGGGTCTCCTTATGGGTGAGCAGGCCTGAGTCATCAGCCCTGCAGGAGAAGCAGGATGGAAGAAGAGGACAAGGGAGGAGGAGGAGGAGGAAGAAAGGGAGAGGAACAAAAAGAAACGGGGACGGAGAAGGAGGTGAGACGGAGAGGAGGAGAACGGGAGGACAAGAAGGAGGTCGAGAAGAAGAGAGAAAGAAGAGGAAGAAGGAGGAGGAGGCGCAGGAGGAAGACAAGAGGAAGAGGAGGGAAATAAATGGGAAAAGAAGGAGGAGAAGGATGAAGAAAAGAGGAAGCACATGGAGGAGAAAAGGGGGTGGAGAGGGAGAAAGACAACAGGGTGACAAGGAGGTGAAGGTGAAGAAGAGGAGGAAGGATGAGAGGAAGAGGAAGGAGAAAGAAAAGAACAAAGGGGGGAAGATGATAAGGAGGAGAAGGACGAAGAAGATAAAGGAAGAAGTAGAAAAAAAAAGAAAAGGAAAGGGGAAACAAAGGAAAAAAGGGAACGAGAAAATGAAGGTAAAGGAGGTTGATTGTGAAGGAAGAAGGAGAAAAGGGCGCGGGAAAGAAGATGAAGAGGAAGAGGAGGAGGGGGAGAAGTGAGATATCGACATTGGAAAGTTGAATGATCAGGCATCCAGCAGCAGTGCAAAACATGTGCCCACCTGAACTGTGTTAGAAAAGGCGGGACGTCCTGTATTTCGATTGCTACCTAAATGAAGACAAGCATTTCAGCTGATACAACAAGTCTCAGCCGCTTTCCGATTGGACGCCGGCCGAGCACATTCACCGTGCACTCTCTCAGCTCTGTGGCGTTTCAAATTCCCACAGTCAGCTTTGTTGCTGTGAAATGTCGTCAAAATACAAATCTAGGGCTGTAGGCGCACACAACGCCGGTGAATCTGATGAGATATTGACGGCGGGAGAAAGCCTATAAAAATAGAGCAGTGGTGGCACAGATTTAGGCAGGGAGATAATAGAAAGAAGGACCTTTGGCTATGCAGACAGTAGCGGGATTGGCTACAAAATGGGAAAATGGGTCTAATGGGTGCAGAATTGGTCACAGGATTGGGGAAGGTGACCTATATACAGAATCGCTTCCAGCTCGGATAAAAGGTTTTAAATACAGGATTGGATAGAACACGGGGAGTGATGTTTAAATATCTTGGGATTTGTCCCGGGTGTCTCATTGCTCTTTTTTTGTCCAGTATGGCAGCATGTGATGGAAAACACTGAGTCGTATTAACGAATTAGAGCAGTAAGGCAGATTTCATTGAATCATTTCACCGAAGAGCCTGAGGAGAAACAGGTGCCTTTTCAAAATACAGCTTACGCACTCTGCAGTGGTTTATATCTGTCCTCAAAATATTTGCTTTCAAAGCTGTTTTTAATCATTTACTAATGGCGCAAATGCAGTTTCACCAGTTTGATTTCAAATAGAACAGGACTGCAGCCGTGCTAGTGGCTATGTGGAGCTGTACTCGGTTAAATGGTTAGGTCAGCATGCTGCAATGCTAACAAAGATGATGCTAACATGCTGATGTTAAGCAGGTATAACGTTTACCATTGTGCACCATTTTAATTTAGCATATTTAGCATGCTAACATATGCTAAGTAGCACAAAACACAAGTACAGCAGAGGTTGATGGGACTTGTCATTAGTTTTGCAAGTATTTGGTCATAGTTTGGTCTTAATAAAAGTGTTGGACACATAAACGATTTGACCTGCTGATGGCGCTAGTTGAAAAGTCTGAGAATCATTAAAGTGATTAAAATGCATCCTCCGGGCACCATGTTATATCTGTACCAAACTTCACAGAAATCCATCGGATAGTTATTCCAGTCTAGACCAAAGACCAGCCGACCAACCAAGACTGGCATCTCTAGAGTCGGGCCGCTAGGCTAAAAGGGTATTCTATCTACAATTTCTTCTATAAGACGCCACCATGAATCACTGGTCAACGTACTGAAGAGCAGGTAACCAGAGAAACAACACTTAACACACCGGTTAACTAACCTAACCGTGGGCTTAACTGAACCAACCATGAACACCATTCAAAATGGTCATGCATTATTACTCACTTAATATTGACAATCAAATGGTGGGATTCTAAAGACGCCTACACTGATAAAGACATACAGTGACTGAACAGTGTTTCTGGTGATACTGGACTCATTAATATTTCTGGAGAACTTCCGCACTCTTTCTTCAAAAGTCATTATGTAATGGACTTGGACTCAAGGACACAGGAGCATAATGAAGTGCAGTACCATTGTTCGTAGTCAGCATCACAATTGCAGTAGTGATTTGAATCCAGACAGTTGTCCTGCAGGCCGCAGGCACACTGCCGGCTGCCGGGCAGAGCCCCGCCCCAGTGCGTCTGGACCTGACCTGGACCTGGACCTCCCACCCACCAGCTGAACGGAGCGCCCTCTGAAACACACACACACACACACAAATACACACCAAATCCTCTTTTTGCTTCAGGGAACAGTTATACTGCAAGACAGAGATGAAATTCCACATGCATAAACAAACAGGTAAGACAACGAGTAACTGACAGCTGAATGGAAACAGAATTGCCACTCTCATCTCAATGTTTTCATCGCAGCACGTTTTGTAGACGCGTCTGTTTAAGTCAGTCCTATCCTCACTTGTACATCAAATGGGACAGAGGAAGACCTTCCTGTCTTTTTGCTTCCCCTCTTCTATTTGTCTTCTTCCATGTGGCTGTCGAACAGCAGCCATCTCTTTAGGACTTCAACACAAACCACCTCTCCTCTGTCGCTGCTCCTCATCAAACTCTTACAGCCTTGCTGCTCAGCCTTGACCGTGTATCACCGCTGTTCAGAATCGGAATCAGAAATACTTTATTGATCCCAGATAAGCAGGCTTTGTAGTGTGCACAGTGCCGGTTCACAGGTGAAGGCAAGATGGGCTACTTTCTTCAGTTCAACTTGAACCCAAGTATTCTATTTTTTCCTCTTTATGTGAGTGAAGGAGAGAAGATGTTTAAAGCATCCATTTTATAGTAGAAATGCAGCTATGTATGTGCCTACTTTGAACCTGTGCATTGTATTATTATCATTATTATTCTTGTGTCTTTACGTCATTTTTAAAGAAAGAGAAACACAAAGAGCCTAGAAACAACAGCAGCTGAAATCAAGTTGTGGTGCAGATGAACTTTTACCTGCTGCAGTGGAGTGGAGGGGGGAAAACGCACAACAAGTAATGTAATTGATGTTTCAATTAGTTACTAAATCGACTAAATCAGCCTCTCACACCACTCCTCTCTTGTTCCAGATATAGATCACTCAAATGCAGAAAAGCTTGCCTTGCACAGAACTTTGTGTCTTCACCGCACCACTGTCCTCCATCTCGAACACACTGAAGAGTGCTCAGCATCTCACCGAGATGAACAAATATCCCATCTCAGTAACTACAAACATCAGCGAGTTCAGGTCTTACCCGGCGTGTTGAGGAGGCGGGACCTCCTGCAGTGGTAGGACAGCTCCTGCTCACAGTGCTCCGATTGGCTGATGATGGCTGCTAACTGCTCCTCTTCGGAGGCGTAGGCGAAGTGGGTGAAATGTTGGTTTCTCTCAGGGGGCGAATGCGCGGTGGTCAGTTCCGTGTTATTGTGCTGGATCACCATCCACGCCCTGTCCTCTGGTGGAGAGACAAAAAGAGAGAGAGGGAAATAATCATTCAGACTAAAAAAATCAAATTGTATGAAATAAAAAAAAACAATAAAAAAACACATTGGATGCTGCGTGTGTGTGTTTGTGTGTGTTTTACCTGTCATGTTACAGTAGATGAGCTGGGGTTTGATTGGCCCACTGCCGTCCACGTCTATGTAATACTGTCCCGATGTGTTGCCTTGGTGTTTGTACGCCTCACATGACTGTTTGTATGTCGCTGTGACAGAAAATGCAATACAAGGATATCAACCAATACACTGTCGAATGTAAGTGGGTAGCACTGGCATATGGAAAGGAAGACAGGTTAATAATAAACTGTTTTTCTCTATTACCAAAACATTACATTAGCATGATCTCGTAGCAACAGTTGAATATCAAGTACAAGTTCTGAGTTTGAAATTAAGAGCCAAGGATTTGTGAGGAAACCTCGCCCTTATTAATTAAAAGCAACATTTGGGACTGCTACACTTCTGCCTACATTGCTGGCTCCGTTTCAGTCGGAGACACTTACGTTAACGAAATGCATAATATTTTGCAAATGGTTGTACAGGTAGGTTTGAGGGAAAAGGCTCTGCTCTTTGAGGGAGAGTCCGAGCAGCAATAAGGAGCGTGCTTGGACAGGGCCACGCCTTTTCTTGTTTTAACTTTAAATTGTTCGCTTTTATTGTTACTGTTTTTGTGTGGACCCCAGGAAGACCAGCGACCACATTGTGGAAGCTAAAGGGGCATCCAAATAACCCTATTTGCACTGTATTCTAAATAAATGTAGATTTAAAAAGAAGCAGTGAACGCCAATGAAATGAACAATTACAAAAAAGGCATCAATCAATTATTATTGTATCATTATGTAACAATAAAACTGCCAACTATGGCACTAAAATAGACGAAAATGAATTATATAAAGCCCTCTGGTTACATAATGTTTACTCTGTAGAACACACACACACACACACACACTATAGTATAGTGCAGGATATTAAGTCACAGGAGTCAATGTATGAACAGTGGAGGAAGGTTTCCCACATAATATTTCTTAGAGTTTTTCTTTTTCTCATGTCAGTCACAGACGTCTCCCAAGACGGTGCCTTGATGCAACTGGAGAAAGGTATTGACCCAAATCTAACAATCAACCTCAGTCCTGATCCAGCCCGGAGCTGATCACACCACCACAGCGTATTAAAAAGAAAGATTCAATCAATGCTTGCCAGCGTAATCAAAGCCAGAATCTCTTTAATTTCTCATTCGCCTCACCTAAAATACTGTAGGCAGCCTCTAAGATGAAATCCATTTATGTAGAAAGAACAGTCTGCCTTAGGTCTCGCTCTCCTTTTCTGGCGTGCTTTCTGCCTCTCCATCTCCTCCTGTATGTATATACCTCCCTCTTGCTCCTATCCTCTCTCTCTTTTTATCTTTCTCTCTGTATGACTTCCTCCAGTCCTTCTTCCTTTTTTTTTTTTTTGGTGTCATCTTGCCACCTCTCTTACCTTCTTCTCTCCTTTACATTTCTGTAGTTGTCTTTTCTGACAACACAGGGGAGGGAGTTGAATGAATTCGCGGGGTCTGTTCGGAGTCTAACAAGAAGTCTTTCATTCCAGTTCAAATGTGCTGGCCTATATAGCAATATTTAGAGCTGATTACTGAAACAACAAAAAGAAAGCGTTCCATACATTAGAGTTTGGTTGCTTTCAAGACTAAATAGAACAAGCTGTGAGGGAATAGTTTCAGCCCACACTCTCGGAAACGCTCAGTGAGGAACCTCAGGGTTCTTTTCCCCTAAATTAAAGAACCTTTTGCAACAGAAAGGTTCAGTATTAGATTTTCACAGAAATCAGAATCTTTTGTGCTTAAGCAGTTCTTTGAGTCTCCGGCTACTTAAGAGGAAACCCATGCTTTTTTTTTTATTTTTATGATTGCCTCTTCTACTGAAGAGAGACCTCACACCTCCAAAAACCATAATACAAAGCGAGTAGAAAGAAGTTCACCCCCTCTTGCTCCGACGTTGCGGTTGATGAGTGCTGTTTGAAGTGCGAAGTGGGTGAAAATTGCGGCTTTCATCTACAGCAGGATGCCATGCCTTTGTTCCTTCTTCAGCTTTCAGTTTGATAAAGTGACACTTTATTTCTGCATTATGTATCAATCAACCAGGCTATATTTGTTAAGAAGCAGCAGATCAAATTTGGTGCAAACTTAATGTTTCCACAAGTCTGCACAGGCCTACAGGTAATGTATAATTTTGAGAAACTTTTTTTTTACTAAAATCATGTTTAACTTAATTTGCACTTGAAGTACCCCATGCAGTTGTGGAGGAAAATGTGTAACTCAGGCATTCAGAGGTGCTTTAATAATTGTTTTGTGCATTTTATACAACTGCAGCAGTTCATTTTCACCTTTCCATTCATCTTCAAATCAGACTGTTGTTCTGCAAAACAAATAGTTTTACTTTTCTTTTGAGAAACATGAGGGATTGCTTCCATTGTTTATGCTCCCAGATATCAGAAATCGCTTTGTCCTTGTTACATTTGCTTTGCTTGAAAGAAGAGATATTATTCAAAGGTTCTTCGCCTGTGACAACGTGATGCAGGTTGAGTGACGGGTGTCTGATTTGAGCACGAATCTCTGCCTCGTCATGTCCAATGGGACTTGAGTGAAAGGCAGCCTGTCACGTCACTTTACAGCCTGTGCTAGAGTTGGACACACCCACCCACACACACACACGCACACACACACACGCACACACACACACACACACACACATTTAAAATGAACAAATGAATCGAGAGGACCAGAGATAGTGGGCCATCTGCAGGTGTCAGAAAGCCAAAATTAAGACTTTAAGACTTTAAAGTTAAATGGAAGTCTAATTCACTCAGCATAATAAAGTACCACCAATCTGTTTAGTCTATTCCCGACTGAACGCGGCTAATTAAAGTTCTGAAACAATGGAGCCGGGAGGAAAAAAAAACACAAAAGGAAATTAAGTGTTAGGGGACATGGGGTTTCATTGTTATTATAAGCTTGATGCAATGAGAACATGTGTGGAATATTCTATTAATCCTATTCTCTATTAATCGAAAGCTCCATTGTGCAGCATTTGATATTCAGCTGAACCTCAAATGTGGCTCATAAAAAACTTAAAAGTCTATTATTTACAAGTGATCGCCTGAAGCCTTCTCATCAGCGCCAAAGCAAAAGTTGTTTTGTTTTTTTTCTTCACTTCAAAACAGCAAAATGGAGTGAAATATGTCCTCATCTGTATTGTGTTATAATAAAAACATGCCGACAGATCATAAAAAGGACAATATTTCACAACTACGAGCTTCTTAACAGAGTCAAGTTAGATTAGTCCAGCATAACCATAAGTCTGTCCTGTGACAGATACAAGTTATGAACACACATTCTCCATCATTTTACAACTATGTGCTGGGTTAAAGTTCTAGTTCTTCAGATGTTTTAATGTTGTATTTTTGTACCACTTTTTCCTTTTCACATAGATAATTACATGAAGTTCAAAGTAAAGGAGAGCGTGGTGGATTTAAAGCCACTGCGCGTAGAATTTGAACGTCCAGACTTTTGTCCCGTTCCTCATCTATGAACTTCTAGCATGAACTGCAGCATGACCCAAATGTTAAGCTACACCTAGGAAGCATAAAAGAAATACATTTCATAATGGTAAGTGCGATGCAAATGCTGAAATGCATAATCAGATAATAAAACAGACTTGCTTGCCTCACTTCGTAACCACTTTAAAAGCTGCACCAATGAATATTTTTTATATTAACAATGAAATATCTTTGAGTTTGTGAAAAGGCGTTGCTCATAGTGATGGACCCATAGAGAAATATCACTCGACTCTGCAGTTCCTCTTTGCTCAACTGTGCGTTTTAGCATCTTTCAGCTCATTGTTTTGGTTTTAATGCCCACACCTTTAACTGTGTTGGTTCACTCTCACTGTACAGAAAATATACAGCTTGTTGTGCTGCCCGCAAGTGGCCAAAAGAAATCAATTAATGCGGCTTTAAGTAAATCATCTAATGTAAATCATCTGCCTACAACGTATATGCACATAAGACCTGTACTTGTAGCATAACGATGACAGAAAATAAGGCCATAAAGAAGTACTGCCCACATTTCAACACTTTAACTCCTTTTTTCTTTCCTTCTATTATTTGTTTAGGCTTCAAGCATTTTAAAGACCTGCAGATGCCCTGCTGCTGGATGCTTACAGCTGTGGCAGGTGGCTCCTCTGTAGCCGCTGTTGGAGCAGTTACAGTGGAAGGTGGTCCATGACTGAGTACATCTACCTCCGTGTTCACAGTGACTGGGGGAGCACCTGAGAGACAGACAGAGACACAGACACAGACTGTCAAAAGTTATGTAAAAAGTTTCAAGGATCTGGATGTGAAAAAGGAACATCAGGCCTTCAGCACACCTGACTGTTCTGGTGAGCAGGTGTGTAGGAGGGACCTGAATAAAAAAGTTTAAATCTTTTAGAAGGAAATTTCACGTGTCTTTATTTTTTCACGTCAAGTGGAGCACAGGTGCATGTTCTGGGAAGTCGCTGATTTGAAGGATGCCTTTGTTAGTATTGTTAACTCACACTGCATCAGCCAGAGACAAAACTTTTGAACTCCCACACAGCCCGTCTCTCAGCGAACAAAGTCACATTTTATAATTTATTACACACCTTTTTTCAAGATATGGAGCCGCATTTCTTTCCTTAATCTCCCATCTGCTGAGTTGCTCCCAAAACGCACACAGGACACATTTTTATAAACAGCTTCTGATAAAAATTTCTTTTCCCTTTAACGCGACAAAATGTATGAGATCCTGTTTTTAATTAAATCAACTTTTTTTTTCTCCTTTTGCTAGGCAACTTTGCTGCCAATTGCTCACTTGTCCTATACTACTGAATGCTGCTTTTTTTTTTGTCTGTGGCTATCACTGATCATGCCTTTGAATGGTGGGTAAACCCCTTAACTCAAAATCCCCAAACAACATGCAGCTACAACAGCAAAGCTATCCATCCAGGGAGTGCAGCGGATGATGTCCATAGTGTTGCCCACGGGATGAGAATGTATTTGTGCTGGTTGGTGGTGCTATTAGAGGTGAGGGGAGGTCATTTGCTGCTGGGAGCCGATAACATTAGGAAGTCAGCTGCAAAACAGTTCAATTTATTGTACATTTAGCTGGGACCAAGTGCAATTAAATCAACTGTAGCTGAGTACTAATGAGCTAATTTGTATTTGCAGTGGTGTGGGGGAAAACGTCCAACACACAAGAGCACTGCATTAACAGTGATTCTAACATCCAATGAGGAGAATCTATACAATTGCACATTAATGTACAATTCCAGCAGAGTTTGACTGTGAAATACAAACAATAATACTATAGGCCATTCAAATGCAGTTAATTATATACCAGGGGGAAACACTGGTCCAGAGAGCATAGGCTACACTCTAATAAGAAATCTGTCCATCTAATTTCCATACATCATAACGGTGTTTCTCAGAAACAGCTTGGGTTTATTTCCTGTAATGTTCTTTATTAGCAAACACATTTCGAAGGTTTATGTGTAATGAAACTGAATTATGTATTTGTTGCCTCTCCGGTGTGAAAACTAGTTCAACAACAACCTTCTCTCCCCCAAAAAAACAATTTTATCGATGCTGTAAACACACAATCACACACATACATGTTTGAGCATTTGCGAGTACCCTTACTGACCTAACGCATTCCATTGTCTTAAGCCTAACATTTGCCATCATAACTACACTGCTATCCCCAAACATTACCCTCACCTTTACCAAAATGCCCTCACCCTCAAGGTCTAAAGCTCCCAATGGTCTTCACGAAGACAAGAAGTACAAGGACGCATGTGCAAAAGGAGGACAGACAGGAGGTACACTCAGAGGATTTAGGGATTAAGATGCATGGATGGTGCAGGATGGAAGGAGAGAGAGGCAGAGAAGGTGGGAAGAGGGCCGGGGGTGACGGAGGGAAGGACGGATGAAGAGAGCAGCAGCGAGATGGAGGCAGTGACGAGATATCAACTGTATTTGGACAGTGAACCTGAGGAAATGGTACTGCCCAGCACATCCCCCCCCCCCCCGTTTCCAGTGTTTGTGCTAAGCTGAGCTAACCGGCTGCTGGCTGTAGTTTCATATTCATTGTACAGACATGAGAGCAAATAGGAATATTTCCAAAAAACGTCAAGTTGTTCATCTTTTCCCATGTTGGCACCCTCCTCACCTGTACAATCCTACTGACCTATCCTCAACGTTCACTTTCATTCGAAGATGACTAGTAATCAGCATTTTGATTAAACTATTAAACCCAATTTCCTTCGTAAAGTAACTGGAGGCCACAATTTAACATCAAGCTACATCTTCTCCCATGCAGGCTCCCGAATGAATGCCCAGAGAAAAAGACTTTATCTTCATTGTAAGAGCAGACAAGAAGAGCAGGCAGACAAATGTCTGTGCATGGACCCATTTTGCTGGATTTTTCAACATCCACTTTATCCCTACTCCCACTGCACTCTGCAAAAGTTGGGAAAATTAAACTTTTCTTGGCAAGAACCATCTGCAGCCACAGTAGGCAACTCTTTCCAGCAGCGTTGGTGGAGTTTTCTGTCATTGTCTCGACATCCAGTTTGCTGTCGGCGGCATATTATGCAGCTTCAAACAGGAGCACAGAGAGAGAAAATTACAGAAAGACTCGGAAACACAAGCCTGGGTCAAACAGTGAACTGCACTGTAACTAGATCTACCATAAATCTTTTCACTGTTAAAAGTTTCCAGTTTTGCAAACACTTTGTCCTCTATAAATCTACGGAGGGAGTGCAGGAGTACAGAGTACAGCTGTGGACTCGGGCCACATGACTTGGACTCAGACCCAAGTCACAAATTTGATGACTTGATGACTCCTGACTTCACTTGGACTGGAGCCTTTTGACATACAACATACTTGATACCCTCTCGCACTCTCCAGCTGGTGGTGGGAGACTGAAAGAAACATTCGGAGTCATCGAAACTCAGCTCAGTGCTGCACACGAGCACAACATCAAACGAAGTGTTTGATGCTGAATTGGGGCAACAGAGAGGCGTCCCTGCTGCTGGAACGCGACACCGAGGCATGTGAAAAAGGCTGGGCACAAGGATGTCGTTCACAGCACGGGAGTGGAGAGTTTTGAAGGAGTTGGATCTTGTTGGGGGGGGGGGGTGTCACAGTCAGTTATGTTGTTCCATCTGTCCTGTCCCTGCCCTATTTCACCACCTTGAGAAGCTGAAGCCTCAAGTCCGTTTCCTGAGCGGCCTGGTCAGAAGTCGCCAGACATCCCTGAACAAAAGATTTCTTGGTATTTTCATCCATGTGAAAATGGCCAGGACACAAGATGGAATCACTGCCCCCCTTTTTTCAGATCCAGTCTATCTCAAAGCAGCTGCCTTGGATCCAGACTCCCTTCTGCTGTGGGCGGAGCGCCACGTGAGGTCAATCGTGAGGTCAAGGCGGTCCGAGGTGGCACAACAGGTGAAAAGTAAATATTATTGAGATCAATGTAACTTTTTTTCAATTTGATCCAACTGACTGCAACAATAATACCATTTCAGCTTAACCCACATCTCCAACACTAATAGTAATAAGGCCTCTTCTGTGTCTACTACTAATTTTTTTTTTTTTTTACATGTTTTGCCGGAACTGATCCTGCAAGATGCTGCAGAGAGTGAGCCTCTTGTTGATGAGGAAGAGCAAGAGGACCTTGGGCAAGGGGAAGGGCTGTTTGCCGCATACCATGAGAGGCAGAAGAAGGATGTTGGGACCGCTCCAGCACAACAGCTAAGTCACTACCTCGACATATCCGAAGGACAGGACGCCTTCTTGTTCTGGCAGATGAAAATGAAGGCTCTTCCTTCATTGTTCCGAGTGGCCATCGGGGTCTAGGCAGCGCCTGCCTCCTGTTTTCAGCCATGGTGGCATCATACTGCGGCCATATCGTGCAAAAATGACTGACAGGCCTTTGGCCAATTTGGTCTTTTGCAAATGCATCATAGGGCCCTGAGATAACAGGAAAGGCACAACCCTGTGGGTGAGTGAAACTGTTTATGCATTTGTTATGTTTGTGCAACTGTTATGTTTCTCCCTCCCACACTACTTATTCCTCCATAAAGTAGGTGAGTAACTATATTCTATAACTTATCCATTCTTTACATGCATCTTTTTTATTTCATCTAGACATAAACATACAGTATGACTTTAAAGGAGGAATAGTCTCACAGAAAATGTCTCATTGTTCTAATATGAGATGAGTTAAACAAGACAGGACAGAAACATACAATATTAATTCCGTTGTGGTACTGGTTAATAGTGCTACGTGCTATGCTATTTTAAAAAGCATTCATCTTTTGTGTGAATTTAATATATTATTACTCTGTTATTAAAATGGCATTTAATTTGGTGAGGAGTGCATTATGGTCTGTTTAGGACTCGAAACTCAAAGTTCAGGTCTTAGGATTTGACTCGGGACTTGAGTGCAAAGCAAAACAATGACTTGATCCCACCTCTGGCTTCTAGCTTGACTAACAATTTGCAATGCAACACGACGGCACACTGCACCACCGCTCCGACCACACGACTCCTGGATTAACTGAGCGAAGAGACTTTGTGGCTTATCTAAAACTTTCCAGTGCGGCGTGACAGTGTCCTATAAAGTAGCCTGGATCACAGGGCTTGCGTCCAATCTCCCTGGTTTCCATTACTGCCTCTGGCTAAGCACCACCCCCGATCTGCACACTATTACTGGACAGGTAGACTGGGATGTCCCACAAAGACTTCAAATAACTGCAGTTTGCTGAACAGCGTGAGAGGGAGAGAGAGAGAGAGAGAGAGAGAGAGAGAGAGAGGGAGAGAGAGAGAGGAAAGGTGTGTAATTTTATCCTTTCAGTCTGCTCTGCGCCTGGTCCTGGATAAGCTGCCACGCCGCACCCACACACACACAGAGAGAGAGAGAGTTTGGGAATGAGACAGAATGAGAGTGTGAAGGGTAAGATGTGTGTGTATGTGCGAGTCTCAGACGTAAAGTCACTGGCGGGCAAGCAGAGAGACGCACAGACAGTCAGACACAACAATAACAGCGGACCTCTTGGTGACCTGTGTTTCTTTTTATTTGTGGATGTGTGTGTGTTTTGACAAGGTGTATTATTAAGTTGTCAGGAACATGACAGAAGCAAAGAGGTCAGAATTACTGCCTTCTGACAGCTTAATCTATCTCGCTTCAGAGCATACACTCGCACACACACACACACACACTCATACAGTGAGGAGAGAGGTCAGCGTTTGGTGGTGGTGGTGGTGGTGGTGGTGGGGGGAGGGGGCAGTAAATTGAGAGACTTTACAGCCGTGGAGAGCAAGTGTGTCCTAAAGGTGTTAGTACGCTAACCCCCTGTACGCCATTATCCCCATTTGTATGATTCATTGTGTCGCAGCCGTCGCTCCACGATGGCAGACCTTTCGCTCTCTGCCTTCGAGCTTGGCCATTCGGAGCACTTATTAACAACCACGAAAGACGTGGTCGAAAAAAAGAAACGGCTTTGCTTCATGCATACTCCCGGCCTGGCATCGTCACGGTGACAACGAGACTCTGGGAAGCCACTGCGCCTGGCCAAGAAATAGTCTGGCGCACAATAGACATAATAAACAAAGAAGATATAACGTGTTAGTAAGACAGCTTTAGAGGTGCCGGTGGGTGGATTTTGTTACCTTTGGAGAGAGCCCAGCTAGCTGTTTCCAGCTGTTTCCAGTCCTTATGCTTAGCTAGTCTATTCCTGTTTCCATCTTCATATTTAATGGGAGTGGTATAAATCTTTTCATTTAACTCTCGGCAAGAAAGCAAATTTCCCAAAAGTGTTTTTTTAAAGGTATTCCTGAATTTATATATATATATATATATGTACACACTCCAAGAACATTGGTACTGAATTTATATTGGCACATATCAATAGCAGAACCTGACCCCAACTGCCAATCCCTAATTGTATAGCTGTGCCCTGTTGTGGTTCTTAAAGTCTATTCTCTCCATGACCATTAAGGAAGAACTTCCTTCCCATTTTTGGCTTTGATAAATCACCTTAAGACTTAAGGGATGGATTAAGTGAATGAGGAGATTAAATACATTTGCCTCTCAGTGCTAATTAATCCACTTAGTAGCACATACAGCAAGTCTTTCAGTCTCCCCTCAGAAATGCAGTTAGGTGTAGCCAGTGTGTGAAGTGGCCAAGTGGCCAAGTGAATAAATTACTGGTGCTCCCTTTTCAATCCCTGATTTCTTTTGTGCCTCAGGGAGGGTTTTCTCAACATGATCTCTCTCATTCTGTGTTATAAACAAGTGATTTAGCCACCCCCGGAGAGATGGTTCGGATCCGGAAACTGTGTGTGGAAGGCGGAGGAGTGTGGATTATTACAATCATCCTACAGAACTTTCCCTTGAGTAAAAAGCACACAGTCAGCAGGCTGTCAGATGGTATATTTTGATTAGTCATAATGTAAGGGGACACTTAAATAAATACACATCCCCGACTAAAGTGGCGAGGTGAATGAAAGGTGAATACATAATATATCTCAGCGCACTTAGGAATTCTTCAGAGCTGTGAATTTGTATGCTGCACATAAAACTTACACAAATTAAATGTAAATACATCTATATTACATTGATGAGTTTGCAAAGCTACAAATAGCATCAGTCCAGACTGCATGCTGCAGCGCTCTCCAAGGTCCTGATCCTGCAGTGAGTCAGTAGCAGGGGAGCTGTCCAAGGGACCAGCCAATGAGGGCCATGTCTATATTGCTTTCACCTGTTTGGTAGGTTGAAGATACCCTGTGCTAGTTTTGTTCTGGGGTACGCCCCCCTCGTTTACTCCCCCTGGTCTCTTTGTGTCTCAAACAGATCAGTTAAAGGATGAGGCCGGCAACATATACAAAAAATTATATATATACATATATATATATATATATATGTATAGCCCCAAGCCCATTTGTTACTATTGAAAATGTTAATGTTTCCGAATGCAACATTTTTTTTTTAAATAAATAATGTAGTTGTTGGAGATACTTTCAGCTGCAGATTTGGTAAACTAAATGAGTGTTTGCTGCAGAAGGACAGTGTGTCAAGACTGAAAATAAACTACAGTGGCCAAACTTTATTGTAACATAGGAACATGCAAGTCAGTGCAAAGGTGTGGCTTATTAATATAGTTTAAACAGCTTTTTTATTGTTGCAATCTAAGTCTAAGGATAGAGTCATATGCTGTACAGATTATAAAACCCCTTGAGGGCTAGTTAATTAGCTTTGTTGACTGTCGTGTGTGTTGACTGTAGTGTGTTTTTTTTGTGTGTTGACAAGCCAGCAAAAGCAACTTGAGACCAATAACATGTGCATGTTTGCCTGCATGGCATCACATTCAGACACCCGTGGGATGTGTGGGTTTAACAGGAAATAATTCAGATGGTACTTCTGGAGGCTAACCTGTCGATGATGCCACACATATCAATCTGCACGTGGCTGTAGTTTCCCAGCAGCCTTTGTTGCACCTTGATCAGGTCAACCAGTTGGTCATCCAGAGCCAAGAGACGCATACAGCCCTGAAACACCTTGAAGGGGTTCCTACACTCCTGACTGCTCTCCTGATCGGGACAACCTGAGGAGGGAAACACACGACGCTCAAATCAGCGGTGGGGATACAGCTTTGCATTTGTTTTTATGCCGTTGTCTCGGTAGGATCATCAACAAAACATATAATTTAACCAATTTAAATAAACTAATCCCTCCCCCTTTTCCCCCTAGAAGCCCCAAACTGATATGTGGACCCAACTTGCATGCCATACACTCATAACTGAGAGATCTACCTTTATGTCATCTGAATACAAACCAGTATGGTATTCATACCCTACATGTATCATAAACCAATACTCAATAAAACAGCTACTGCAGAGCACTCTGTTGAAGTCTTTATCAATATCAATACAAAGTGCACATTTAGTTGTAATATAATAATTAAGCTTAATAATTAAACAATTTCTTTCAATTAATATATACTGTATATGTTATTGTTATATACATCTGCATGCAGGAGTGTGCTGAAACACAGATTTGTCAGGTGGTAGAAGGTTGACAGTGTCAGTATATGTCACTAATAACAACTTAATATAACTGCATCACTTGATGCGGGACGTGGTGGATGTCAGCTTTAGGTTTAAACTTCACTGTGATATTCTATTGGGGTTTAAAACACACTCACAACTACTATTTTGTTGCTAGTTTCATGAGGGTTTTTTTGTCCTCCACTTCATATCATCATAAGCTCTCAGTGTAGGCAGACCCGAGGTGGCCGTCATATTTAAACCACTCTTCGCCGAAGCATGTGAATGAGCTCCATGTGTTATCCGTCAGCGATCCTGGATGGTGGCATTTTGTGGCCAAATACAGCATTCCCGGCTCCAGGCTCTGTGTTGCTCTAATTACTGTCAGCCCATCAGGTTCACAGTTTGACCGTTCAAGGCCGCATTAGACTATATGCCTTTATTTGTGTGTGAGAGCTACTACTAGGAGGACAGAGACAGGAGAGGGGGATATGAAGGGAAGGTGATTGGGAAGAGATGAATGCATTGAGAAAGGAAGAGCAAAAAAGAGGAAACCGGGAAAGAGGCAAGAAAAAAAAAGGAGAGGAGAAAGATCACTTGAAGGAAGAAAACGCCAAAGAGAGAGGGAAGAGAGAGGAGGAGGGAGTGGAGGGGGGGGACTAAGCACCTTTATGACTTCATCCCTCTCTGGGTGGCACTAAACCTCCAAAGGGTGATCTGGAGATGATAATTATTGTATTGATGATATATAATCATTCATATATTTTCCCATCTTTTACAGCCAAATACTTTTGCTGTGTACAATTTAAAATATTTGACAAGAGAGGGCTTTTAGCTGAAGACCTTTCGGCAGCTGTCCTCAGCTGTAGCTACGATGCCCGTTTTAACCGCTAAAACAAAAAGGAGAGAAACAGATAGAAACAGCACACGAGACGCACATGCATCCTTTCATGTCTTCTTACCACCGAAGAAGAGCTGACTATCTGCGGTTAGAGGGAGGGGGATGCTGGTGTGAGCGGTGGCTCCTTCGTCTCTGTCCACTGTGATGCTCAGATGGTCCTGTCTGGAGTTCAGCTCCACAGAATGCCACTGGCCATCATTCAGACCTGAGCCTTTTTTGCGCACACAGACACAAAATATAACTGCAAAATCAATCAAACACGTTTCGTTAGTAAACTCTTTCATTTTAACGTGACCTCCGATTGATTTTATGTCCTTTGCTGTTTGGGTTTGACGGCGAATCCGGATCATTACTCGTTTTTTTTTTAGCTCCTTAAACGTGATGAAGGTGTTTTGAGCTTTGTGGAGATGTATAGAGTTGTGATTCTGCAGAAGTCTGGAGAAATGTGAAATCTCAACATTTTAATGAGCCAGAAGCAACATATAGTTTTTTTATTGAGTCCATTGATTATTATGATCTGTTGTTTTGTTTTTTTTAATCTCAGTGTGAAAAATTGTGAATGTGTGCTGTAAAGTTATTGGTACGGTAAATTCAAATGATCTTTGCCATTTGTATCAAGTCAGAGCCACACAGAAAGCTCAGGTAATCCTATTGAACTCCCAGCACCCTTTAAATAGCAAGTTTAATTGGCCCTTCCATCAAGACGACGGTTTTCCCTCCTCCATATATGACCACCTGATGACAACTGAGCAAACTGAGGAAGGCTGTGACATGTGATTCAAAGCTCTAGAGACTTCTGTGTCCAAGGAAACCAAGAAACAACTTTCGTGCTAAAGATTTTGATTGACTTTGTGTTGAAAACTCTCACCGCCATTTCAGACATGACCCACAATAAGTTGTAGCGACGGGCTACCTGGGCTACGGGCTACATCTGAATGTAAATGATCACGGCATTAATTGTGACTTTCTCCGTTGGAAATAATGGTACTGTGCAAGTTTGACATTGTGCTTTTGGTGTGAAAGCCCGATAAAACCAGTTCAAGTTTGTTAATTTTCTGTGACATAAATCTGAGCTATGAGAACATGTTATGACTCCGTATACAACTGAACAACAAGGTCAACAGATTCACACGTCTCTGTGAAATGACAGGTGTAGGTGTAACTCAAAGTCATGATTGGACCGACCTGCGCTGAGCTCCAGCTGGGCCCTGCCAGCTTTATTGATCTGTAGGCGGAGTCTGGCCTCGCTCAGGTACAGCCAGACTGTGCCCTCCTGCAGCGGGAGGTCAAAGGTCAAGAGAAGCCCCGCCTTGTTCCACGTCCGGAACTGCAGCGCCACAGAGACGTCCCCCGATGACCACGCCGTCAGCCCTGGCAACTGCAGGAAGCTCCGGGAGTCAGTGAACGTCACGGCGACTGAAACTGGCTCAGCACAAGAAAAGGTCACATTGCCCTGAGAAAGAGAGGAGGGAAGGGAGAGAGAGAAGTGATTATGAAAGAGATAATAAAACATGAATATTCATTTGCTGCAGAGGCTGACTCGGTTTGACTCGATGTCATCGAGGTCTCATCAGCAGCTCCCTGAAAAAGGACACCTGTATTACCATATTGATATTAGCTGAGCGGCTAAAATAAGCGAGAAAACCTGAAGCATCGGGGTCACACAGCGTCTCGCATCCTCTAATCAGCAGCATGGCATCAGGAAATAGAAATGATACAATGGACAAACAAAGAATGACTGATTTGAGAAACGTCGCGGTTCGATCTGAGGTTCAGAGGCATTAGCATGTTTGAAATTCCCATAACACATCAAAAACTAAGCATATGGAGGAAAATAAAGATACTCAGCACAATGGATATATGATAAGGTTAGCGTTCTTTATTCAGGGTAAATCTCCCTGTATCATGCCAAAATAAGACTCCGATCAAATCAACTTACAAACATGCGTCAGAAAGTGCCGGTTTCTCTCGTTCCCTCCTCCCTGTCTCCTTCTGTCCTCCCTTCTCCTCATTTTCATTCTCCACCCCTTTCCCTCCCCAGTTCATTTGTCTTCTTCTCTAACTCTCCACTTTCCCTCTCTAGTTTTTTTTTTTTTTTTGCTTTGGGCTTCGGAACTCCAAAGTGTGCAAGTGATGACATCGGTGATGATAATGGAGGAGATTACGATGATGCTAATGGAAGTGATGATGATGATGATGATGATGATGATGATGATGATGTTGGGTATAAAAATAAAGAGGATGAGAATTCAGATGATGAGAATAATGATGGCGACAATAATAGTCATCAGTTAGACCGTTTGCATGACAATGACATTGATGAGGGAAGAGGAGGAAGACAGTGGGAGGAAGAGCGCAAAAAGTCTGAAAGGTGATTAACGCGCTCGAAAGTTTCTCACCGTGGCAGCATTTGATTATAATGCGGATGAAGGATGTTAACAACCGAGAAACTACAGGACCGAAGTAATGAATTACCAGATCAAGAGAGGCTTTACGAGGATCATGAGAAGATACCAAAGCATTTAAAAAAAAAAAAAAAGTAGCATTGTGTCTTTGTTGACTGCTGTCTTGGATGCACATACACAAAGGTGTGTTGTTGCTAAGTTGAATGATATGAAGTCAGAAAGTAAATGGATTCAACAGCAGCAACATGGTGTTTTAATGATTCACTGCAGATGCAGTTTATAATGGTAGACATGTAGCATTCATGCAAACAACACGGGCGTACTGAATGCGTGCGGTCTCACCATAAACAGTGACACTATATAACGTCGTACGTCATAGTGTGCAATGACGCACGGCCAAGCTGCAATGTAGCGGTGACGATTCATTGCGAATGTATGACTTGAATGTATCAAAATCATGTGAATAGAATAAACAAACTTCTCGTTTTCTGGTCACCTTGATCTACGCTTAACACTGCATTACCCATGAGCCTCAGGGACAAAGAATTCTAGAATGCTCAGAAAGTTAAAAACATTCAGCGCCGCAATCTGAGTTGACTGAACGTGTAAACAGAGTTTCCCAGAGCTGTAACTGTAACTAACTACCCTCCATCCATGAATTTTTAAGACTGCGGGACAGATGTTTTGTTCCTCTTCCTGGCATTTCTCAGATATTTGCTTTTGAAACACTGGAGAATTTGATTGTTTCATGACTAAGAACTATTAAAATGAAACAATCCCAGAAGAGAGAACACCATGAGCTGAACTGTTCATCATCAATTAGTTGAACTGTCACAAGCCTAAAAGGTTGGGAGTCACTGGTATACGGGAAAGTAAACAGGACATACCTCCACAGTCACTTATTTGTCCTTCTGATGGCCGCTGAGTGGCAGATTTCCATAATGGTGTTCCAAAACAGAAACGGAACAACTTACCACAACAGAGACCTGGTGGTTGCTCTTCTTAGCCAGGTCTATCAGGTTGAGGTCGTTGTACAGCAGGTTTTCCAGGCAGCCGTGGAAGTTCCTGTTGGACAGGATGGGTTTCTGCAGTCCGTGGCTCTGGGCAGCTCCCAGACTTAGCTGCACAGGAATACAACTCGTGTGATATATGCAAACACTACTGCATAAGTAACAGCCACCCTTGTAGGCGTTCTGTAAAAAGTTTGGACTCAAGATACACTCCATTTCACATTTCACTAGAATATGGCTAAATGCACAACCCTGTCAAGCTTCGTAGTGGGTTTGTTTGCTGTTTTCTTTTGTTGTTGTTGTTTTTTTTCTGATAAACACTTCCTGATTTTTTATAGGTCAGGGAGAAATGGCTGTCTTGAGTCTGGTGTTTCGGGTTTATTTAAGGAGCAAGTTACTCAATCAGTGACAAAGGGATGTGCCAGGGAGCCAGTCGGTAGACTAAAAAAAGGAAACTTCAGACCAGTAAACAAATTGTAGGCAGCTGGAGAAGTGAATTATGCTGAAGTTTTCTATTTCTATTTCTATATATTTATGTTTTGAAACATTTTTACACCACAAAAACAGGAAATGAGTTTGACACTGAAAAGACATTTTGAGAAGAGGAGTACCACTTTAAAACATGTGTTGTTTTTGTGTGCCCTAAATGCTGCCAGTGCCCTCTCACCTGGTGAATGTCCCAGCGGCTGAGCTCGGCCGGTACTTGAACCTGACGAGTGTTTTTATCCACGGTGAGGTTGAGGTGAGCGCTGAGCCGCTCCAGCTTCACGTGGTGCCAGTGCTGGTCATCAAGCAGACTTCCCAGTGAAGCGAGAAGCTGACCGCCAGAGGAGGAACTCACACCTGAAAGAGAGGTGAGGAATGCGAAAGACAATCAAGTGATGGTGCATTTGAGAGCCGAGCGATGACCCCCAGCTAACGCGGAAATCCTTTTATGGGCACTTCCTGCTGGGGAACTTTGATTTGCGTCTGAGGTGCACACCTGGAAAACACTTCACGGTAAGCATCCAGGGCGTCCTCCTCCATAATGCATTTTTTAACAAGGACAAACATGCTTGAAAATATCCTTTCAAAAAGCCTCTGTTTTTTTCTGGCTGTTGGAAAACCTAAAGGTGGGGGGGGGGGGGGGGGGGGGGGGTTCGTGTTTGATTTTTGGATCGTGGAGACGTTCAGTGGAATGTTTTCATCTTCGTTTCACAGAGTGAGCAGGACCTCGCTGAGGTCACCCTCTCTCATTAGAGTGCACATATCTGTTCGCTGGCAGGGGAAGAGGACCCGCCGCGGTAAACGATGATGCTGCGAAATGACAGCAGGACATTATTAATGACAGACCCAACACCAGCAGGTCCGAATTGGTGGAGCCATCTCTGCGTCCCCCAACGTGTGGGGGAGTTCCTGCTGACAGAAGGAGCGAGATACACCAAATCATGAATTATGATAGATAGATAGATAGATAGATAGATAGAAGGAGCTGCTGTTCACCAAGAAACAGCTCACTCATTCATGCCACCTGTCCCCCCCCCCCCCTGCTTCTAGTCTTCATGCTAAACTAAGCTAATCGCCTCCTGGCCACAGCTCCATACTTAGCATACAGACAGACCGAGTTCGTAACCGCATTTCTCAGAAGCTCCAACTCTTCCTTTCACGGTTAACCCATTTAATGAGGTGACATATTTGGATAAAGCTGGAATGGGTGGAACCACAAAGGGAGCGATCAACACCAGAAATCTGACGGCCAACAATTATAGAAGCACTTAACTTTCATTCATGAAACTCCCTCACCCCTTCTCACTCTGTCAGTCTCCATTCCCCTCATTCCTCCCCTCCCTTGCCCGCATAGTAGCTGCTTGATTTATCCACACTAAGTGGACTAATATTGAATGTTCTCGTCGTTACGCTGAGGAGTCTGCGCTGAACACTAGTTTCCACTTTCCAGGAGTCTGCCGTTCCAGACAGCTCCCTGGGGCAACATCACCTTATCACATTCTGTCGGCTATTCCATTACGGCTCTTTGCTCAAGCTCCGAATCTGTTTATGAAGGACGACAATGACAGGTCTTATCGGGAGACAGACTGTCATAATTGTTCCAGCATCTCAGCGTCACGTGGTGCTGCCATTTGAAATACGGCTTGGCTGTAAAAAAAAAAAATAATAAAACAAATAATGCACTTTCTCTAAACCAATTCTCAGCGTTAGTCACAGTTGGGAATTGAGTTTCTCACCGCAAAACAAACTGGAAAAGAAAGGAAACGGCACACTGATATTCATGGCAAGAATGTCACAATGCTGTGTCAAGTCAGCTCTCTGTCCCTTCAGTTCAATTAGCTGGGCCTTTATTGGCACACCAAGTAAAGTAAATACAATCAATCCAGTGCATGTGCTGAAACAACTAGTTATTCCTGTCACTTAAAGCATGATCACATTAATAAAACTTATAAAGATCAGGAAGCATGTCTTGTTTTATAATGATCGGTTACATACAGGGCCGAAACGATTAGTTGATAGGCGCAAATTAATCACCAACTGTTTTGATCAATCAATAAAGTGTTTGAGCCATTTGTCAAGCAAAAATGCAAAAGATTCTCTGCTTCCAGCTTCGCAAATGTGATGCGTGCGATGGTGAACTGAATATCTTTGGGGTTGGTTGGGAATTTCCTGTCACCTCTCTACTATCTACTATCAAAAATAACAACGAAAATACCCCCAAAAATACACAGAAAGTACACAGTTTCTCTTTTCCCCCACTGTCCTCAGAGGAAGACAGAGCGGCCAGTCATTTGCATGTCCCTCTTGACTATGCATACTATCTGTGTAGCTCATCTTCTTCTTCACTTTGAGACACAAACTTGTTTGTTTTGTTGCTGCATATAGAGGGAATCAGCAAGTTACTGCAAGAGTCCCATGGCCATCTTAGCAGTTCCAGCCTCCTCTGAAAACACAGAGGCTGCTGACTGGAACCCTTATGAGGCTGTTTACAGCGGAAACTCCTGGAGGGGCTCACTGTAAATCACTGTAGAAAAAAGTGGAGTGGAGTAAGCAAATGCAACAGTAATCGCCACAATTCATCGCCGTCTATGTTCTCTGCCAACTGGCACGCTTTCTCCAGAGAGATTCGGCTCTTTTCAAACTAGCAGGGATCGTACTAGCTTTTGTTGCCCCGTGCGATTAGTGAAAAACCTTTGTGATCGCGTCGATGTTGCGTTACTGCGAGATCGGAATCTGCATGTCCGACTCTTTATCACTGAGGGTGCGGAGGAAAGACAGGCTTGCACTTAGCATGCGGCTTGCCTCTCTGACGCCATCATGATTTAGTTCGGGCAACACTTAACACCATTCGTCCAGAGCGTGCTGGAGCAGGACGCACCACTGGACCCCGAGTGTGTTTACTGCTGTGCATTGCAGCTTCCCGGTGACAGTTCAGAATTGAACTGAATTATGAAGCAGCGGGCTTACATTACAGCAAACTGACATTTTGATAAATGTAAAGCAGAGAGGAAATGAAATGGTTTTGGATAACGGACATAAATCTTAATGAGCCAGCCAATTTATTCCAACCGCTTGGACAGCCACGGGGAGACAGAGAGGGCCTAGGTGTCTCACTGTTGTATTCATCTGTTTGTTTGCCAGTCTGTCTCTCTCATTCGTCATTAACTTATGCTGATGTTCTGTTACAGAAGCACGTCTGCTCCGGCTGAGCTCTTTGCGTTTGCGTGCTCATAAGCCGCACATATCCTCGATGGCCCGCGTTGAGTCATCATTAGCCATCCTCGGCTCTTCTGCAACTCAGCCAGCTTGCTGTTCCTCGTGCAGACGGGATCAGGTCGCCAAACGGGAGAGATAAGTGTGAAGAGCATCAGAGAGCAGCTCACACACTGGAGCCGGGGAGATGATGCATCTAAATCTGCAGGTTTTATTGTTGCTCCCCTTGTTTGAGCTTCTCTCCTCCCCTCTCTCTTCTCTTGAGCCAACAGCTGACGGTGGAGGAGCACGCTGTGTCTTAGGGCGGATGCTCCAAGCTATTGATCTAAATTACACTGTCTGCCGACTGCAAACTCCTGGGAGAGTGGGAGGGAGGGAGGGAGGGAGGGAGGGGATGTGTGAAAGAGAGGAAAAGAGAGAGAGAGAGAGAGAGAGGAGAAAGACAAAGAGCCTGCAGTTGAAAAAGGCAAATAATCGCCTGTGGGGAAAAAAAAAAAATCTAGCAGTGGCAGAATTGTGGCAGCATATGAGAAAGGCTGTGATAAATAACAATGGAGAGAGAGGAAAACAGAAAAGGCAGTAAGGGGGCATCCAGGCAGGTAGGGACACAAAGAGAGCCCAGACAGAAGCATGCAGTGACAGCACTGTGATTGAGACAGAGGATGTTTTTTTTTTTTTTTTTTTCCGCCCCTCAGTATTGGATTATCATAGCTCAATCTAATCTCTGCTCCGTTACTAAAACGAGCAGTGTTTATTTTCGTTCCCGGCTACCCAGAGTTCTTTGAGCAGTTTGTTGACTGTCTGGCAGGGAGATGTGACAGCCGTCACTCTGGGAGCTGATGTCAGACTGATGGCTTTTTTGCAGATAACGCCTCCCTGCCGCCGACAAGACAGACAATACAACCACAGAATTAATACTCTTCCACCCCTTCCCAACGAGAGGGAATTGGACAATAGTCTGTTTTCACAGTAGGAATGTAGAGAGGGAGTGGCAGAGGGAGGTTAAGAGTGTGGGGTTGGAAGAAAGCAGATAGGGAGGTATAAACCACGACTGAATACAGCAAAATGTAGATTCTGGCTGAAATGTACTCTATTTGCCAAGATATTTTAGCATGTGTATGTCTCCATGGTCACATATTGAAGAGTGAATGAAGGGAGCCTTCTTCAAACAACATTGTACTCAGCTCCAGCCTTGAAACGCTTGAATTACTGTCATGCAACTGGATCAACTTTTCCACTTCTTCCAACTACTTTTCATGCCAAAATGGCAGCTTAGGGACACGCCGGTGGCCGAACTCCTGCAACGTCCACGCTTCTTTTTTATTTCATGTCATTTCCTCATTTCATCTCCAATGTCAGCTGTCCAAAAAGATGTCATAAAATGCCCCCAAAATACTAAAACAAAACTAAACAAAACTTATAAAATAAAGCTTGATTGCAAGCTTATTCTAGAAAGTATCAACAAAGTGGAGTGTATAGTCTGTAAACGGAAACTGTGCAGTTTAACTTAATCAGACATGCAAGACGGAGGCTCCATTCCCAGGATCAAAGTGCAGCATGTCATTCAACAGGTGGGGTGCGTGCAGTGTGCAGTGTGCAGCCCTACCGTTACAGCTAAATCTCCAGAAACGGTTCTGCCACACCTAAAAACAAAGTGGAAAAAGTGCCTTCATGTGGATGGATTTCCCTTCCTTGCCACAGCATACTCTTCTAAACTCAGGAAAGAAAAAACCTATCCTTTAATTATCCAAAGTTCTGTGTTTAAAATCACACTTAATTTGGGGCAAGAAATCCTGTTCCTCCTGGAAAGTTTGTTTTCATATTCCCGGGGATGTAATAGTTCAAAAATTACCTGAAAACCTTCAACCCTAAATGAAGGAAGGAAAGAAACAGTTAGCGAGCAGAGGGGCAGAGGACTGCAGCAGCCAGATGGCCTGGTTGATGAGAGGTCTGCCATATGGTGATAATACGACGGCCTGGCAGTCCAACAACGCCTCAGGTTTAACCTCGTTTATACCAACACCAACACACTCATCCACGTTCCCTCCCATAGTCTCCCCAGTGCTCCACTCTGTGCCGGTGGAGGCCATGGATCATATTATGCTGTGCTAGCCCACTGTGCTCCACGGAGTTCATCCTGAACACACGTTGCTAACATCCATCATAGATTAAAAGAGAGAGAATGCGAGAGAGGATGACAAGCTGAGAGCAGGAAACAGAGAGACACAGCTGTGAGGAAAGAGTCTCGGAAAACATGTTTTCCACAACAGATGATGCCGTCCCCCTTCAGTCAATCCACGACATGCGTGTTTCCTTGTATTGAGCTGTAACTGCACGCCTGCAATGTAAAACTACACTAATTCCAAAAGTTTCTTCAAAATCCGATTAGTTTTGTCTGAGATATTGCTTGAGACATATGGACAAACAAATAAATACTGTATTTGAGCTAATCAGCACGAGCAGAAAGAAGCATAATTCCCCCGACGTTCGTCAAAATTGGATCAGCGGTATCTGAGAAATTACATCTGACAAACCAGCAGATGGACGTAGACCGACTTGAAAAAATGTGCTGGATATTAAATTCCTTATATAGGGACGGGATGGTGGATGCTCTGGAGCCTGAGTAAGTGCATAATTACACTGTGCGTTCTAGGCGTTTAGCTGACATTTACTGAGAGCAATGAACAATGAATGAGCAGATAGATATAGCTGCATACTGTGCCAGAAGAGACGTCCAGGAGAAGTTCCAAAATGCTTAATTAAATTCCAATATCCAAAGTTTCCAACATCACGGGCTTTCGATCCCCGTCCTCAGGAAGTCGGCTACAAAAGCTTAACTGCATTCACGTGGTGTTCCAGGTGGAAAATTGTCCATGAATATACAGCATGTCAAGAATGAAAACCAGCAGGACTTGAGGCTAAAAGTAAGAACCTACCTACATGTATTTATGTCATCCGTTTTCTTGTGTCTCTTCTTGTATCTCAGCTAAATACCGGAAGAATAATGTTGTACCTTGTTGGTGGTAGAGCAGCAGCCGTCCTTTCTCCAACACCAGAGTGAGGCTGTGGTCTCCCCGGCCCTCTGCATGGAGCAGCGTCCCAGAATTCGTCAGGGTCTTAAACTTCAGAGCGATGACCTCCATCGCCGCCCCGCTCGGCCTCGCGCTCAGCCTGTAGACCAGGCTGCTGCTGCCGTCAAAGTTGGCCACGTCAGAAGCTACAGAATAACGACGAGCAGGAGGAATAACTTCATTATAACGACAGAGACTCTTTGCATTCTGCAGTGACAGTAATAACTGAGGTTTCACCACATTTAAATGACATGCCACACGGTTTACATTTCAAGACTTTCGGAAGAGAAAGCTGGACTCATAGAGTATAGCTACTTAGCATGTAGCCTTAATGTGTGAACCTCCAAGCCCTGCTGTGACTTGGAGACTAGCGGACTTACAGGGGAGCTGCGAGCTTGTGAATAAAGAAAGAAATATTATGGCCAAAACAAAACACAACAGTAACAATCTGGACATTCAGTTTCAATCAGGGTAGCAAGCTGAAGTTTGCGTAGCAGTGTCCTCAAACCGCTTGCATCGCTTGCAAGGGTGTAGGCTTGATTCGGAAAGCGGTGGGGGCATAAATTTGGCAAAAAAATATTGGGTGATTTTGCGTTGCATTTCCTTCACTCTTTCCCATGGGATAAATTGTTTTTTTTTACCAATTACATCAGAGGGATGTGCTCAATGAGATAACATGCGGCACACAGGTCTCTGTCTGATACCTGTACTGACGACCACAAGGGGATAGACCTAAGGTGAGGCCGCTCTGTTCAATGCAGTGAGAATGAGCGATGGTAGAATGCCATCAGGATCAAGGACGTGCTCTTTGTGGGAACGCAACAGCTCATAGTGACAATTCTTATCTCCACCTGCCCGGCCTTTCTCTCTTTCCTTTCCTGTCTTGTCTCAGACGTCTGTGTTAACGACAAAGCTACATGAAAATGCCGGGTGGCGTTTAAACTGCGTTCACAATGCTTGTATTTCACAGATGGGGGAATTTGTCATGCACTCAACGGTTCCATTTTTGTAATTCTCACTGAACAACGTACGAGACTGAGGTCACTGTAAACCTCACAACCAACAGCCCCTATTTTCTAGCGCATTACAGCATGTTGATAGTTTGAACGTATTGAATCTCTCTGTATATTCCTCTCTGAAAAAAAATTCTGATGAGCCAGAAACCTGTTGTCCCCTTAACATACAAACCCTTCAAACACCACAGTAAAACCATATGGTCTAGCAGCGAAAATACAGGCCTTTGAAAAGACCAGCGAGAGTAATTCAATCGTGTCGTTGTGAAAGCAGAATTCCTGTGCATCTGTGAAATAAAAAATGTGTTGCCATTTTAAAAAGAGATGTTATTATGTGTACAGTGCAAAAAGTGACCCTGGCAGCATTGTGTGTCTTCAAATGTGACTAAAGAATCTTTCACACTGCTCACCACTTGTACCCAGTTTATTATGTTTCCGTACTCAGACCTTCATCAGGTAAAAATCAGATCGAGGATTGAAGCAGCCTCAATAAACTCGGATTCTATGATTTCCTCACAGTCGAAAGGTTTCTCGAACATGCCTTTGAAGGTGTTTATTTGTCAAAATCAAAACCATATTTACTGCAAAGGGGATGTTTGCTGTTTCGTTTCACACAGACCCAAAACCACAAAGAAATATCTTTTTGTTTCATGAAACAATGAATAACTAAATTTCCAGTATTGTTTACACTTATTGCAATAATAAATACTACAGATACAATCCAGATGCATAACTACATTTGAGAAGACATCTCTTTTTCCCCAGAGACAGGGAGCAGACTTACTGTATCGACATCCATATATCTCCAGTCTGAGTCCGATCCTCCCAGTGGGGTTCCAGTCCAGAGGAATCAGGCGAAGGTAGCGAGCTATCACCGGCCGTTTAAGTTTGTACTGGAGCACAGTGTCTGCGTTACTGTTCCCTGGAAAAGCCTGGAACAACAGAACTACATGTTAGTTTGCCTCATTTTTTTTTACAGCCAGCCAGCCTTGTTTTACTGGTTGCTGCAGCAGTGAAGATCTGACGGCAAAGCATTTGTAGTAACTCAAGGTACCTTAGAAAGGAACAGGGGAGCTTTATCTTTTGTACTTTGATGCTCATAATCAAGGTGTTTACTCGGGGGGTGTATCCTTTTTCGGCCATCCGAGAGGCTAAAAGCCACAATCCTCTATTGACAAAAGCTATAATATGTAGATAGAACCATGTTTCTAGTGAAAGGCTCTTCAAAAGAAAGAGATGCACTAGTTCTCGTTGAAATTATACTCTTGGGAGTGTGGAGAATAACTCTCCCTAACCTCCCTGATCCACAGACAGTCTTTCGGCATTTTCAAACTTGGAGGCCATTGATCCTAACTGCTGATAGCATCCCTCTACTCTCTCTGCCCGGTGATCAATAACTCTGGGACCTATTCTGTCTCCGTACCAAGCCTCTTTTAAAAAGACTAATGGCCTCCATTTTCCCAATCAGCTGCCTGAGGGAACCCAGTGGGATTCTCTGGTTGACGGGCAAATAGCACACACAGGGCAAGACATGCATTAACAAAAACAAGCTGCATTTGTGGTTTGCTTGTGTCCGTCCGCCCTGCTTGAGGGTGTGTGTGTGTGTGTGAGTGTGTGTGTGTGTGTGTGTGTGTTTGTGCTGATGCGGCTCTGTGAGTGAAATTTGCTTCCCTGGCGCTGCATAATTGTGATGTCAGTGCCGTCTTCAGTGCTTTGAAGGGCTGAGCCGGCTGGGCAGCGGAGCGTTAAGCTCCACAAACGGCTCTGTTTCCTGCTGAGGAGGCTGAGGAGAGTGGCATCTCATTTACTTGCCCGAGCATGTTTTGAAATATGAGCAGCCTCTGACAAGACCTCAGTCAAGGAGAGAGGGGAGGGTCGAGAACGAGACGAGGAGGAGGACGAGGAGGAGGACGAGGAGGAGGAGGAGGGAGGGCGTGAGAAAGAATCAGAGAACAGTGGTGGGAGAAGTACTCAGGTCCTTTACTGAAGTAAAAGTACCGATATAACAGTGTTAAAATACTCCATGGCAAGATAAAACTGCATTCAAACACTAATGGGTCTCACTGTCCAAGTTAGTTCCAACACAGAGTTACTGTTGCTGGGATCACACAAGGACACTTCGTGCTGCATTCACTTGATATGGGAATTGTCACTGGCACCACTTGGGCTGTTACTGAAGTGTTGACGTCAGCAGAATCTTTTCTCCCATTTCACCAATGCAGTAGTAGGAGTATTATCACCATGAATGTGCTTGAGGGGTAAGACTTTATTTGAATCCCCCTGCATTTAGCATTTATAAGCAGCATGTAAACACACTATAATGTAGTCGTAAGCAGACACAAAGATGTATTTAAGTGTTTTTTATTGTATTTGGTAAAAAAATAATAAAAAAAAATACAATAAGTTCTATGAACACACTGACTTTTTATACACATGTACGCGTGAATAGACCCACTTACTGGATTTCCTCTGAGGCTTTCAGCGACTGACGGAGGTTGCTCCGCTTTTATGGATGGTAAACACGTCGTTATAAGTATGATTATAAGTACAAAGTTAATGGATGTGATAAGCAATAAATAAATAATTAAATACTCGATTCAGCCGCGTCACGTTAAATACGTTTCTTATCTGTTCACACACCTGTTACAGATGCTCATACATTCAATACAAAGGTTTTTATTTTCAATGCATTGTACATAAACTAACATATGTTTTATATGTAAAATCTTTATAATAGACATATAATATTTGTCTTTGAAATGTAGTGGATTAGAGTGGAATTACTCAGAGTTACTCAGTACAAATGCCTCAAAATTGTGCTTCAGTACAGTACTTAAGTGAATGTACTCATTTATTTTTCCAGCACCTGAGAGCAACGGGAGACAGACAGAGCACCGAGGCTGAGGAGTCAGCGGGAAGCTGTGACTGATACAGCTGTTTTTGCAGTCAAATCTCCTCCTTAACCGACACCCTAAGCCGGCCTGACTAATATATGGGGCTCTAAAAACACTCCCGAGAGCTGATCTGGGCTTATCACCTTTCATGCTGAGTGTCAAATCAACAAGTTTTTAAGCCGCAAGAAGTCATACCCTGCCCTCTCTTTTAAGTGATGACTCCCAGGCTTCAGAGAGTTTGTATCCTTCACTGTGAGAAAATCGTATGCTGTCAGACCTGAATCAAAAGCTGCTCTCCGGGCTGCTACTGTAACAAGACGGGTGCACTGTCTCCCATAAAGGAGAGAGGGGATGCTTGACTGCCTCTGAATCGTATCTCATGTTGCTCAATCAACGCAGGGCGGCTGCATGGCTTCCTGTCATTCTGACATACAGTAGTTTGCTTGGTGGTGATCAGTCATTCTGCAGTCTAGTGCTCTCTCTCTCTCTCTCTCTTTACTGTAACATGGAATGAGCACTAGCTTAAAAAAATGATATATAAAAAAAAAAGCTGGAAAATAACGATTTTGGGGAAGAAAAAGAAACACTGGGGAACACGTGCAGACACGAAGGGACCACAGTTCTGAAGGAGAGCAGAGGAAAAGTGCCTCAGCTGCAGTGCAGAGGGCTTCACACATGAGCCCGAGGATCAGCCGCGCCGTAGAATATTTATTTAGCCGCCGCATGCATGTCTCAGTCAGACTTCTCACTCGCATTTACATTTTAGGCACTGAGCTGACACTCTAATCGACGCTGGCTCCCGATGACTGAGCTGACAGGCCTGTTGACGGACGCCCTCGCCGCTGTAGGAATCAAAGCTGGGCCTTTCCGGGCGCCAGGCAGTCTTTCTAACAGCGGCACCAGCCTCCTGTCAGCAGAGGTTCGACTGTTTGACAGCGCCTCCATGCAATCGGCAAAGCCCTGCCCCAAGGTTCCTTTCATTGTTCCATCCATTATTAATAAAGAGTAAAAGGCTCCTGGTGAGCAGGTTTGATGCTGCAGGCAGTACCAGTCCCCGCAGAGATGCAAATGATGGCAATGACGGTGAGGCCAAATGTATTTTAACTTCAGTGAACCTGAGTCCTGAGCTGCGCTCCCTCCTTAGCTGTTAAAATACGTAATATCCTTTTCTTTTCTTTTTTTAATACAAAATAACTACAAATGGCGCATTACTCAGGGTATTTTCAAAAGCGTATTAATAGTGTTTAGATAATGTTTCCATTGGTTTTAGTTCATTTCAGTTCAAAAACAAATTGCTTTATGTAGACTTTGAAATTGTTGGACATAGGTAACCCACTCCAGCAGATATGTCTTTTTTTCCCACAGTTACTTCATCATCACAGAAACATTTTTGAAATGTTGCTTCGTGCTACTTTGAAGCAGTTTTGGCTGGAGCATGTGGCACCTTAAGTGTTTCTGCTGACCCACGGTTAACTAATCCCATTCTTTCAGCTGACCCACACGTCGTGTTTTTATTTGTAAGGTTTTCCTGCTGCAGAAAACGCATCGCTGAACTGGTCGTCGAAATCATTTTGTGTCACCTGCACACAAACTCTGAATGCCAGTCATATTTCCATCAGTCAAAAATGGAAAAGGATCAGAGTGGCATGGAAAAGTTTAGACTTGTGCTTTGGAGTAAGTAGGCAGGCGTTACTTTTTTTTATTGATACCGTTTTCCAACATCCAATACTAATATATTTTCCGAATTACGTTTGGTAAGGAAACGTAAGTGCTGCCTGGATTATGCTCACTGGAAATGGTTTTGCTAGTGAGGGAAGTGTTACATGTATATATGTATCCCGCGTGGTGGTTGGGATGGACGTTGGGGCGTGCAAAGCGCAGGAGTTTGAGTTGCAGGCAACAAAAGTACTTTTGTTAAAAGTTGGAAAACTTTTTAACTTTTTCAACATTTAACCAAGACCTCTCCCTTCCCAAACCAAGTGCTGTTGAGTGCCTGAACATAAACCTTAAAAAAAGTTTTAGAAATGCTTTAGTCGCTACGAGCAGCAGCAACAGCTGACACGAATGAAGAAAACAAACGAAATGTGCTGTCAGTGAGCATTTTACAAATACCCTCAGAATCAACATTTTGAGACTTGGCAAATACGGTGATTAACAACACTTCCTCAACATGTTGATTTAAAAAAAAAACAAAACAGTCTGCACGACATTGGGTTTCTTTCATAACGCATTTGATCTTGCAAATGGGTTTTTTCCTTTTTGTGTTGTTTTGGTAACTGAGCAGCAGGAGAGTTACCCCAAAGCTGTCCTCCTGCCGGTGTTGTCTCCAGTTGTGCCCTGTGTCGCTGAACATCAACAGGTAGGCCGTCAGCCAGTCGGAGCTGCCGTAGCGTCCCTGTGTGGCTACAACCGTGATTTGGGTCCGCCTCCCCAGATCCACCTCCAACCACTGGTAGCGGTCAGAGACGAGAGGAGACCAACCTCCAGCTCCTGCACAGGGGACAGAGACAAAGAGTCTGTTTTAATGACGAGAAGTACCTTTTCGCTTCATGCAATAATGTGTGTGCGCGATGATAGGGAGGCTGGCAGAGGTGAGGGAGCGAGGATCGAGAGACAGATTGCAGAATGGAAATGTGATTCATTACATTTTAATCTACTTGAAATGAAACTTTAAAATGGTGAATTTATAGTCCAGAGTAGACGCTCCGTGCTACGACTTTAAAGCTGGCCGATAATAAATCTCAGTTTGCATATGAATGCAAACTGCTTGTTTATATGTTGAAGTAATGTCCATAGATTAGTGGTGAGGAGTTTGCATATGACAGGAGTGCCAAAGAGAAGGGTTGGCGTAGTGGAAAGGAGTATTAGCTAATGCTCTGTTTCTTAGTAGTTACTAGTAGTTGGCACATTCAGCGGAAACCCTGCTTTTTAAGTAGAAATGCTGCAAAATACAGTATAAACACAGTTCAGCCCATGTCTGGCTTTGATTTAAGTCCACTTATACGCTCTCAGATTTAACACCCTGCAATATGTCAAACACTTGCCCTGGTTTCATGACGCTGAATAATAAATCCTCCTAATCAAAGACATTAAGTGGGATATATTTGAGTAACAAACACTTGAAGGAAACGGATTAGACCGTGAAGCGCGAGGATGGTATTCAAAGCCATTTGATGACTCTCCGCAGCCAAAGTGTCAAGATGTGTCCTGCCGTTTCATGTACCCGCTTTTTAAAAAAAACATTTTTTTATGGGGCTACCAAGGTGACAACACTCTGAGGGTGAGTGGAATGTGCAAAGAAATCATTTGATAGCTTGTTCGCTCACATTTCCACACTGAGACCGACCTAACAGCAATTTGCAGAGCTGACTTCCCCCTCCTATGTTTTTTTGTTTTTTTCCCCCCCGGGGAACATGCTCCCGTTCTGTCCTGGCGACAGCTGTTGCTGCAGCTGGAGAGGACACCCAGGGATGTGTGAGATTAACTCACACTGTGTTCGTATTGTAGTCCATGAAAAGTTAGTCCCATCAGAACTGTGCAGCCCTGTAGGATGTCTGTCACCGCAAAGGCAAACTCTTATGGAAAAATATGCCAAGGTGAAAATAATTCAATTTTGACACCACTGTATGCATGAAAATCATCTTTTGACTGGTGACTGGTCATTTTTAACATTTTGTTTTCAGTTTAAAATGCATGAATGGCATTAATATACAGACATTGTTCAATGGGATTTCTACTAACAGGAGACCGAGCAGGAAACTGTCGTCGGTTCAGTTACACCAAAAGAAACTAACTCATAAATCTTCATTGAGACGCAGGACAGTGTGCAGCATGTGACTACATCAATAATGTGTGGTATTTCTTTTCAGTTATCTTGGCAAAGGGCAAGCGTTTAAAAGTTCAACTTTTGAGCTACATCAGCAGACACACAGCTCCTTATATCAAAAGTATTCACCCACTTTGAAGTTTTCATGTTTCACTGACTTGCAGCACTGAATCGAAGTAGATCTGATGTGGCTTTTCTGACACGGAACAACAGGGAAAAAGACCTTTAATGTCAAGTGAAGACAGATCTCTGCAAAGTTATCTGAATTAATTACAAATGTATAACACAAAACAGCTGTTTGCGTGCTCAAGTCAGTATTTAGTAGATGCACCTCACATCTGGACTCGATGCGATTCTTCACAACTTTTTTTTTTATCAGAAAATTATTATTGCAAAAGATCCTATAATATGTGTATGTGTTACAGTATATTTTTGATATGGAGACATTGTTTCAGCGATAGCAAAACTATGAAGTAGCTGAAAGATTTTACATAACAGAATTATACGTAACCTAACACCATTTTTTTGTTGTAAAGAAATGGATTTGTTAAACTGATTTCACATCGATATTATGTTCCCAGGAGTCAAAAAAAAAAAAAAAAGTGTTTCCTACCTCAAGAAGA